>NC_051863.1:188238207-188546540 GCF_015732765.1 Culex quinquefasciatus | reverse complement strand
GATCGATTCATGCTGAATGGTGATCGAGATGATCGAGTCAAAAATGGATTTGTCAAAAAATCGATTTGTCCTGGATCGTGTTGTCCCATCCCGGTGAGCTCTTTCCTTTTTGGATCTACGTTTAATTTTCATGTATTACATAACGGAAAAAAATATGGGAGTGCCGTGGCTGACTGGTAACGGTGTTCGCTTTGTAGGCGAATGGTCCTGGGTTCGATGCACATCTCATAATCCAACGAGAAAGTTTAAGACTTATAATACTTGAAATATGTAATATGAACTAAAAATCAAAGTCGCTCGAGGCGGGGTTCGATCCCCCGTTCTATGGATTGGTAAGCAAAAATGCTAACCACTGTGCCATCACGGCTTGGTGAGCTTTGACTGGAATTAAGAATACTATTACTACCAACTAAATACGTGCTGGGTCTTTGTCCATTTGGCAAGGACCCGGAAGTTCTTAATAACGTTTGTATCCGATTGATACAAACGTTCTTTAGAGCGGGGCTTGTCGGTTCAAGCTGAGGTACCTCGCGTACGGCTAGCCTACGTAGAAATGGGTCACCGAAGCTCGGCAGAGCTAACACCCTCCAAATGCCTATGCGAGTTATTTGCATGTATAGAATGGAAATCTAAAACACATGGAAACAACTCAATTTGTAAGATGCGACCGCGTGGTCCCGTTTGGTTGGTTGCACACACACACACATACAATTGTTTTATTACTTTTTTTGTTATCATTTCAAAAGTAAAAGTCAAATTTTGTTCGCTCTACATCATTGCCTTGGCGTTCTCGATTGTGAGATTCCTACTCGAAATTAGGTGTCCGAAGGCTTGATTGTTGAGGCGATTGCAATTCTCTTTTAACACCTAGGCTTCCCCGTCCACCCCGGGATTCGAACTGACAACCTTTGGATTGTGAGTCCAACTGCCTACCAGCGACTCCACCGAGACAGGACCCAGCGAGACGACTACTACGCCTAACGACCTAACTTCTAAATCAAATCTCGTCTCGAAAAATGCCACCGGGACCGTCTGGGATCGCACCCAAGCCGACTGAGTGAGCATTTGTCATGATGAAAAAATATTCGTTGGCATCCCTAGCAATTTCCAACGTGTTCATCAAGCTTTTTTTTCGCCCTAGAATCTCTGTAGTGTTTCTGGTCATCTTTTTCGTCACATCGAGTTTCACTCCTTTCCGAACCAGCCAGTGGAGTTTGGTATGTGGAAAGGATTATCTGGGTCACCTCCAACTACTATGGGGCGGTTTTTAATACGTTTGTTTTGCATTCTTCCTGCACATTATAAGGATGACCATTCAGGTCTCATTACAGTTTTGCCTGTGGCTTGGGATAACTTTGGGGAGGAAAATTCTTGGAAAATCGACTATTGTTTCATAATAGAGGTATCAACAGATTTATTTATTAAGGAATTCGCTTTCTCTCTTTATCGTTTTTTTAATGTTTTGTGTTCAAAACTTCAATCTCTGCGAAAAATGTACAATTCCATGTATTATCCCAAAATGATTCCATTTTTTCACATACGCATTCGTTGTTTTTTTCTGAACTCAGTCTTTTTAAGCAACAGCGACGAACCTTTTGGCACTGTCCCGGACAGGTCTCCCATCAGTAGTTGGTCGTCTGAGAAGGACAATATTAACTGCTCATGGGTGTACCCCATTTGGCATAATGGACATTTGGCATAACGGGTTTTCATGAAGGACGTTTGGCATAATAGACGTTTGGCATAATTGGTCCAAGACATCAGGGACGTTTGGCATAATGGACATTTGGCATAATGGACGTTTGGCATAACTCGTTCAAAAATCATCAAGGACGTTTGGCATAATTATTGCTAGCTTTTTTTTTGTATTTTTTTTATATTTTTTCCTATTTTCTAACTAAACATATAATTTTACTTAAAAAGATGATTTTTTTTCAAGAAATCAATTATCTTTGTCATTTTCTCCCAATAGATGTAATTTTTCCCCTTTTTGAATATTTCTTTAAAAAAAAGCTTTAAAATGCAATTTTTCATAAATTTACTTAAAAATGTATTTAAAAATAGTTTATATAATATCAAGATATTTCTCCTTTGAAATACTTTGCTGCTAATTTTTTGTATAAAATTTTTCCTTCTCTTATTTTAAATTCAACCTAACAAAGTGACGTAAGTTTTGCCTGTCTTCAAATATTTTGCAATATAGATTTTTTACTATTTTCCCTTTTCCCTTCTTATTTAAAATCAACCTAAATAATGTATCTGCATTTTGCTCTTCTTCAAAGAATTGCAATAAGTTTTTTAAAGCAATTTTTCCTTCTTTTATTTCAAAACTTAAAGAAGACAAAATCATTCAAAAGTTGTGCAGTTTGTTTTTTTCAATATGGCGTCATCCATAAAGTATGTCACACTCTAGAGGGGAGGGGGGGGGGGGGTCTGAGCAAGCGTGACATTACGTGTTATAAGTATAGGAAAAACGTGACAAAGGGGGGGAGAGAGGGTAAATTTTGGTTGATTTTAGCGTTACGTACTTTATGGATGAAGCCTATTTTGCAATTATTGTTTTTTATGCAATCTTTTCTTCTATAAAATTCAACCTAATGGATGTACTTTTGTTTAAATAGTTGGCAAATGAGTTGTTATGAAATTTTCCCTTCTTTTATTTGAATTTGTCTCTTTTTTTTGTCTCTTTAAAGATTGATTTTGTCTCTTTAAATATTAACATTTTGCTACTCTTTAAATGTTTGACAATTGCATTATTTTTTTATGTTTTTCACCTACATCTTTTCAAAAAATCAATTTAATTATTATTTTTTTTAATTGTCCCGTCTTTGAGACTGGTTTTGAATAAATAAAAGAAGGGAACTTGCGTAAACAATTGTATTGCGAAAAAAAAACCAACAGAGAAAAAAATGCAGAAGTGATAGACATCTATAAGAGAATTTCTCTTCTTCAAGTTGAATATAAAAAAGATGGGAAAATTGCACAAAAAAAACTTAATTGCAAAATATAAAGAAAAGCCATGTCTCCATTGTCGAAGATTTGAAGGGGTTTATCTCATCTCTAAGTTGAAATTCATATTAAAGTAGGGAAAATTTCATAAAAAATATAAATGCTAATTATATTGAAAGAGGAAAAATGTAAAGCTAACAAGAGATATTTCCTTCTTTAAACTAAATTTTAAATAAAGGTATGAAGACTTCATTGAAATGCTTTATTGTGAATTATTCAAAAAGGAAACAATTTATTATTGTGGAAAAAATATAGAGATACCTTATTTTTTCGAAACAAATGATAATCTCTTATAGTAATATAAAAAAAGTAAAAAACAATACATTAACATTTGTAAAAATGAAAAATCCTTATGAAAAAAAAAAAAAACAAAAAACACTAATAATTATGCCAAACGTCCTAAATGGTTTTTGAACGAGTTATGCCAAACGTCCATTATGCCAAACGTCCCTAATGTCTTGAATCAATTATGCCAAACGTCCATTATGCCAAACGTCCTTCTTGAAAACCCGTTATGCCAAATGTCCATTATGCCAAATGGGGTACACCCGATCCACCACTACTGTTGGATTGATGGAAATCCAACAAGAAGATGATGTCAAAAGTTTCACTTATTCTGGATCTGCATTACACACTCAACATGAACATCATTTCTTTGGAATAAACCAACCTCGCATAAGTACAGTTATCCTCCAGTGGGTTGTGAATTAAGTTAAACAGGTGATCCGGATTGTCGATTTTCGGTCCGATTAACTGCACTGGAGTATAAAACTGATCTCTGTCCAGACCATCCCAGGTACAGTTCGAGTGGGTTGACATTTCACAATTTAATACGAAAAATGATTAGCGCTAGAACGTTGTTCTGAAAATTTTAAAAATTTTCAGAGGATCAAAAAATTTAACATTTTGGCTGTGATCCAGCATGGGCAAAACAATTTGGCAGTGCTGCCAATTTTTCTAAAATAAAATTGGATTTCAATTCAAAAACTACTGTACACAAACTTTAAATGTACACCGATCTCAAGGTAAATCCACTTGAAGTTTAATTTTTGTTAGTGATTATCTACGATTTCGTAAGCCGACTATCCTTTGTATTTTTTAAATAATCTCAAAATTGGCACAGATACTTATTAAAAATCTTAAAGAAACCCATATTTCTGCTTTCATATTTTCTATCATGTTGCATGTCGATATGAGGCGAAATTTGGTTAAGAACACCATTTTGTGCGGCTTTGGGGTTTCGCGATTTGATCTGTACACATCCTATTTTTCAGAACAGTAAAAACTGGTAACAAGAAGTTCAAATATCATGAATCCAAACATCATAGCATGGCGTCGTGTTAATTGTACATTCTTTCTTTTTTGAATAACGTGTTTAAATTTTATAATTAAAAAAAGGTATTTATGCGTACTTTGTAAAGATGTGTAATTTTTGTTCGTAAATTCGAAAAATTATAATAATTTAATAAGATTTAAGAAATTGTAATGCAATATTTAAAAAAAATCTAGATATCCAAGAAATTCAGTAAATTTCAACAAAAAGTAATTTAAGCGCATTTTTATCAAAAGTTTGAATTTATGTTTGCTGGTGGTGACAAAAAAAAACGTTAGAAGCTAATTCCGTAATTTAAAAATAACCTAGCTTCATTAAAAAATGTTAACCTTATGAAAATTTACCTCTGCCCGAGCAGGGGTAAATAACACGGGAATACCAAATTTTGGTATTACTTGGGCAAATAACAGCGACCAAAATGTGCCCTTGGTTGCCCAGTAATAGATGGTAAAATACCATGAAATCATACCAAAATCTTGTATGTGTAAGGGCACAACAATACCAAACCATGTTATTCCAAGGGTCTTTCACATACATGATTTTGGTATGATTTCATGGTATTTTATCATCTATTACTGGGCAACCAAGAGCACATTATGGTCGCTGGTATTTGAACAAGTAATACCAAAATTTGGTATTTTCATACCATTTTTAGTGCAGCAGTTGCAGTTAGTGAAAAAACGGAAATTATTCATATGCAACAGCCAAATCTACTCACCGGATGATTCCATGTTGTTATTCGTGATATTCTTCACCACACCGAATGCATTTGTCATTGATGAACGGCCTGTGCTTGAAGTTCTTGAAGCTTCTGAAAAATAACAAGATTGAAAAATAAGTGTTATTGAAATGAAACTGAATTGAAATTCACCAAAATTCATTAATCTGTCGATTGACTCGTTTTTCAAAGTATTTGGTTATCCCGACTTAGAGATATTTCAACGTTTTTGAAAAAAATATTAGTGGGTATATCACACTAATTTTTAAAATCACCTTTAACATTTTTGGGTTTCAAGTCATTTTAGCGCAAAATTAATTAACTCGTAAAATTTTTTTAACACATTTCCCATAGTTTCAGAGAAAATTGATGAAACCTTTCAATATTCAAATAATACCAAAATGTGCCATCCTGACTTAGAAAATTTTCCACAATTTCAAGTAATTTCTGTAGGGGGTATATCAAAAATGTTTAAAATCAAGTTTGAAATTTCCGGTTTTGAATGAAAGCATTCGCTTTGAGACATCATTTTAGCGCAAAATTAATTATTTTGTCAAAATTGGTCAAAATTTTCCCATAGTTTCAGAGGAATTTGATAAAACACTTAAATACCAAAATAATACCAAAATGTGCCATCCTGACTTAGAAAATTTTCCACAATTTCAAGTCATTTCTATAGGGGGTATATCAAAAATGTTTAAAATCAAGTTTGAAATTTCCGGTTTTGAATGAAAGCATTCGCTTTGAGACATCATTTTAGCGCAAAATTAATTATTTTGTCAAAATTGGTCAAAATTTTCCCATAGTTGCAGAGGAATTTGATAAAATACTGTAATACCAAAATAATACCAAAATGTGGTGTTCGATCATTGACAAATTCTGCAATTTTGCAATATCAAAACAATACCTTAAATTGGTATGATACCACATTTTGCTCTTGCATAATCCTTAAGACAAATTTTAAAGGGACCAGGAATACCAAAATTTGATATTGATACCAGAGAAAGGTATTATTACGCATTTCCCTTGTTATTTACCCATGCTCGGGTGTGTCGCTTATCTTGAAAAAAAAGCTAGTAAATGTAGTGAAATTTTGTGATAAATCCAAAAATAAAGACTCACTTAATTTTAATGTGTACTATTCTACAAATGCTCTAGGCATTAAAAAAGACCGGTTAGATTTTAGATTAAGGCTTTTATTTCTTTAAACAAAGGAAATAATAATGTTTTTGCTTCTATTTAGTTCAGTTAATCCTTCTAATATCCTTCGCACACAAAGTAACGATTAGCCTTACAGTTCCGATCGTTCCACTGCCACTTCATGCTCAACGTTTGATACTCATGCAATCCAGCTTCGACGCAATGCTCGTCAAAGGTGTTGTCCGGCTGGCGACGAGCCCAGTTCGAGTAGGCAACCCGCCTGCCGGTCCCATGCCAGTGGAAGTTGCCCTCGTCGGCCAGATCGCTCGCCCCCACCCACACCAGCGTACCTCCGCTCGAGTAGACATCCGAGGCATTAACGGCCGCGTACAGACTGGCTTCTTTTTCCTTGGAGTCGATCACGGCCAGCCGAAGTCCGAGGTAGTTGCAGTACTCGACGGATTTGTGCCAATTAGCCTAAAGGTACAGGTTTTTACAAGATATTTCCAAATTGATTCAAGATAATGCTTACCGTAAAGTATGGGATAACGTAACTGATGTTAGACAAAGGAACCACTTCTGGTTGTTGCGTCGTTTGTACCTCCACTTGAATCTGCAGTGCTTTATTGTAATCATTTCTTATTATCGAAAGTAAATGTTGTTGTTGTTCTCTTAGGGCTTGATTGACACTTTCTTCACTTAGTTCTTCCGATTCCTCAAAGCTATACTGCATGCTGGATGAAACAGCAAAGATCAGTACTATCAGAGCGATTACTTTCTTCATGTTGGCTGGAAGACTGTTGCGACGAGTCTGATCAGAATCTCTAAAACGGTTGAATTTATATATTTTCGACCAATATTAATGCACGTTTAAACGGAAGTTATCAGGCGTAGTATTCCAATTTCGCGATAATCCATGCTTCCTGAGAAATTAGGTATTGTTTTATGTTTTTTTTAATCTGGGTGATGCAAGTATCTCGAGAAATTGTACACGTTCGATGCAAAAAAATCCTGATTGTATTCTTGTCAGATAATCAGATGAAGAAAGATGTGGTGTTTGAAATATGCTTTTCTCACGAAATAGATTTCTTGTTAAACCAAAGTTGTATTGATTAGTGTTGATTCGTCGGCTCATATATTAACTCTCGATGCAAACGTTGCTCATTCTCATTGTTCCAAGTGTCTAATCAAGATGTACAAACTTATTGGTTTGGTCGTGATTCTGGCTGTTTCGTCCAGTCAGCAAAATCTCATTGAAAACGATTCCCAGTCGAAGTATTTAATACCCAACTTTACGGTAAGTGTTTTTTTTAATTGTTTTGAAATAAATTAACTAAATTCAATCTTCGAATAAAAGGCCAACTGGTTCAAGGCCGTCGAGTACTGCACCTACCTTGGACGGAGACTGGCAATCATCGAGAGTCCAACCGCCGAAGAGAATTTATACCGGGCGATCAAATCTTCGGAGGTCTTCGTAAATGTCAGCACGCGGGTCTGGATCGGGGCCAACGATTTGGGTGACGAAGGAAACTTCCATTGGCATGCCACCGGGAGGCGGGTCCAGTACGCAAACTGGGTACATCTTCAGCCGGACAACTGGGGAGGCAACGAGAATTGCGTGGAGGTTGGCACGAACAATGTCGGGGGGTTTCAATTGAACTGGAAGTGGAATGACGACAACTGCAACAGGCCACATTATTTCGTCTGTGAGGAAGGAAGTTGAACACACGATAGTGGGATGTTGATATCTTCTTAGAATAAACGAATGAAAAATCAAGCAAAAAAGTTTCATTAATTTCTTCTAAACAAAAATGTATTCACTTTTCCAAAATCAATACCAGCAGCTGGCGCCAATCGGCTAAATTTGACTTTGTCCCCCATGCTGATGACACGTGTCTTCGATCGAGGTGGCCTCCCACGTAGCTGGTCATGGCAAGCTGCGGGTGGCAAATTTGGTGCTGAATGAAAGCTTTCTGTTGCGTAAGTGCAAAAAACTGTTCGAAAGCTGTTTGTGGGGAAGCTTTATATGAACTAGGCAGGTTTTTTGGTTGATTTTTCGGGTTGCTTGGACCAGCAGGGGGAAGTATGGCGACACGTGTTGGTCGTTTCACAAAATCTCTTTAAGATTCAGTCAAGAATACCGCGCGGATTCAGCCACAACAATGCTTTTCCATCATCGTGGAAAAACCCCTCAACCCGACGAGTTTTCCACGCCACAGCAGTCACCACCGCGTTCACCGGTTGAGCGGTTTTGTCTGCCTTGCTGGTACACGGTTGACCGAAATGAGAAAAGCTCCCCCACACCGAGTGAGAAGCAGCTCCACATGGCTTTTGAAATTCGTTAAAATTTTAATTTACCACCTCGCACCACTCACCTAGCTAGACCCATAACTCATTGCCACCACCTACCACAGCAGAATGGATCCTAGGAAAATGGGGAAATATTTCTCCTTCCCCGAAAGCCAAAGAGAAAAAGGAGATGAAAATGCCTCCCCCGTATTATGAGGCTACAGGTAAAAGCGTCGTTGCCGTTTTGGTCTTATTAGCCACGCTCCAACGGGCCCACATCAAACATCAAAGCGGTAAGAATGTTGCGAAATTAGTATTCATTACGACGTTTTCACGACGATCACATTAATTCATCGATTCAATTTGCTTTTGGCACCTTTCCGCCATTCAGAAAAGGTGTTTCACTTGGGTCATACATTAAAGCGGAAATTTTTTTCTTGTTGCCGTGATTGTTCAGAATCAGGGAGGTCGTTCAAGAATTACGTGGTCGGATGTTTGATCAATCAACTTTGTATAACTTTTATTTTCAATTTCTTTTTAGCAGGTTTTCAACGAATTACAAAATTAACAATAAAAGATGAAATTTATTCTTTATTTTGATGGGATCATCCACAAATAACGTCATCTAAAATTTTCCCATTTTGCAAGATACACTATCCTAGGTCCAGACTCGATTATCCGAAGCCTTGATTATCCGAAGGTTTGTATGGGCTAACCGAAACATGAAAAAATCGTTTTTTTATGTTCTTGTGTTTAACATAAAGTTCGTGTTTTGCGACCCCATTTTCGACTAATTTGAATGGTTGATTTCCTGTTATATAAAAAATGTGATTTTGGCCGCCATCTTGGATATACAAATTTTATATCACTTTACAGTACACAGAAAAAAATGATGGTAATATCCATCAGGAAATGGTGACAGATTTTGTGTCAAAAAAATGATTAATTTTACCTCAGAAAATGATGAATTTTCATCAGTTTTTGATGAATATTCATCAGGTTCACATTTTACATATTTTTTATGTAATATTACTCAAAAAAGGAGGTAATATTCAACCTATCAAATTTTCAACATTCCAAAACTCAACTTTTTTTCTGTGTGGTTTAGAGGTCATACTTTAGCTTGACAATGAAAAATAAGATAACAAAATTTTTCTATGAAATTTTGATTATCCAGAGTGAAATTTTTCCAAGGGCGAGTTTGGACTGCCCTGATCTCCTTACTGTTAAAAATTAAAAAAAAAACATGAAATTCAAATTGAAAGTATTCGCTCATTCCTTCAATAATCAGGGAGCAAACTTTATTTTCAAAAATCTTCAAAATTTCAACGGAAATAGACGTACATACTCTGATATCGAATTATAAAATTGAGTAAATTTGTCGAAAATTGTCAAGCCGGCGTAAAATTGTTTGTTAATTACTAGGGTTAGTGAATTTCACGATTTCACGGACAGCGTGAAATTTGGCTATTTCCGCGAAATCTCGTGAAATTTTATGTTTGTGTGAAACTGTAACGATTTTTCTCAAAATGATTTATCAAACTCAAATAAGAATAAAAATAATCTTATGAAATACTGTAGAATTAGGCGAGTGAATACCCTTGTTTCATTACTAACATAGGGTTATTGATTATTGACGATTTCAAGGGACGGCGGGAAATTGAAGTGAAATTTATCAATTTTATCACATCATTTTTTTTTTTTCAAACTAACAACATAATAAATATTTTATCCATACAGACTATTTAAGTAAATGTTATTAGTTTACAATTGAAAAGCTTGGTATGAACCATTTGAACAATTGTTCAAATTTTAATTTTTTCAGAAACTTACTAAGTTTAGTAATTTGTAATTTATTAGAAATGATAGCCTGTTAGTATAACACATTGTATCAGATTAAGGAAGGACGTTGTGATGGTTATTTTGGATTAGTTTAGTAATATTTTCATTCGCTGTAATAAAATTTTTACTGCTATTTTATTTGAAAGGTGATTTAATTTCATATGAAATTAAAAGAATCAAGCTTTGTTTTATTCAAATTAAAATGAGTCCTGTTTGATTTTGAAGATATTTGGTTATTTGGGTGGATAACTCTAATGAAAGTTTAAAAAATACTACTTTTTTTGTTTTTTTTTTTATTTGAATTTTTCTTTCAATTCAATTCGGTTTTATTGGTGAATAGTCAAGCTCCTTTCAGCTGTGTGTTGCATCATAATCCATTTTGGAACAATTATTTCTATAACTAAAGCACTAACAAGAGCAAGAAAAATAAAAAAATGCTCAAAAATTCACTTTGAATAAAATTTTCGATTACGTTACAAATATATTCATTTTTGCATATTGATTTAAAATTTAAATTTGAATAGGTAGATGAAAACCTTTAAAATTATTTTTAATGTGCTATATGTCGCAAAAATTCAAATTGTTTAACTCATTTTGGCTGGACAAGATTGTTAAATCTTGCTTTGATATGAAATTCAATAAAATGAAGCAAATCAGCGGAACGATCCTCGGTCCCAACCTGGTCACAGCACCTAAAAGGACCTTATAAAAATAAGTTATAAAAAAAAGCAAATCAGCGAAAACTTTTTAGCTTTATTAATCAAATATTAAATAGAAGCAGTTCGATAAATGATATAAACATATAAAGAGCCCATCCATAAACCAGGTGGAATCTTTTAGGAAAATTAGGAGATTTTTTTTGTGTCTGGTTCAAATTTATTGAAAAGTGTTTTTAGTTTATTAAAAAAAAAGAAGCATAAAAAGCAGTTTCTTTGATTTCAACATAAGATTTTCAGAGTTATTTTAACATTATTCACGTTCCGCGAAATTTGCGTGAAATTTGGTAATTTGAAATTGAGGTCCCCGTGAAATTTGCAATTTTTGAGCGTGAAAAATCACTAAGCCTATTAATTACCTTCGGAACTATCATGTTTTAATTTCATTGAATATGGGAAATATACCTATCCTCGTCAATTACTTATCTTCTGAATGTTGCTTGATCAAAGCTCAAAAATAACTGTTTAGGCCATCAACTTAACCCCAACAGCCCCACCTCGAGTAACACACAATTTTATGGCATTTACTAGTCAACAAGACTAAATTTAATTCACCTTTGATCAATATTTCTATTTTGAAGAACAGTTTCTCATCACTTTGATTGCACACAAATTCACACACAAGATGAGAGATTGCAGATGTTCAAACTTTTCGCGTGAAAAATAATCCCGAAACATGTAATCAATCAGCAAGCGCTGACAAAAAAATACAACCACCCTGTGTCACTTGACGTTTTACCTATTTTAATTGAACCGAGCGAGAAGCGAAGACAAATAAAGAACAAAGGCTGGCCACCAACACCACCAGCAGCGCGTGTAAGAGTGAGCCAGTGATGCCAGAAAATTTTCTCTGTAAATGCCACGTTGCGTGAGTGTTTGCACCAGGCATACACAAGAGAGCATCGGAAGAAAAATTCTCGTGTGTGTGTGTGTGTGTGCAACCAACCAAACGGGACCACGCGGCCACTTCTTACAAATTGAGTTGTTTCCATGTATTTTTAGATCTTCATTCTATACATGCAAATAACTCGCATAGGCATTTGGAAGGTGTTAGCTCTGCCGAGCTTCGGTGACTCATTTCTACGCTGGCTAGCCGAGCGCGAGGTTCCTCAGCTTTTTTCGACAAGCCCCGCCCTGAAGAACGTTTGCACCAATCGGGTTCAAACGTTATTTAGAACTTCCGAACCCTTGTCAAATGGACAAGGACCCAGCGCGTATATAGTTGATAGTAACAGTATTCCTAATTCCAGTCATAGTTCATCAAGCCGTGATGGCGTAATGGTTAGCATTTTTGCTTACCAATCTAAAGGACGGGGGATCGAACCCTGATTCTATCGACTTTGATTTTTCGTTCTTATTTGTATTTCTAAGTCTTATACTTTCTCGTAGGGAGCAGATGGGCATCGAACCCAGGACCATTCGCTTACAAAGAGAACACCGTAACCAGTCAGCCACGGCCGCTCCTGCATCGGAAGAAAAATTCTCGTCAGCCCAAAATACACGTGGGAAATATTTTTTGTAAAATGCTTTTAAAAGGAATACGAAAAACTTTTAGTAGAAGTGAAATTAAACAGAAATGTTCACAAAAAGCTGCTCTACTGGTTGGCGTACTTGGTTTTAGTAAATATCAAGGAACACTTCAGATTATCCAACATCATTCAAACACGACCGCCTAGAAGGCTGGGAATGGACATATTTCCCCTATGTTTTAAAAATCTATTCATGTTGACTCATAAAGGTTGTAAATCTGGAAATTTAGTTTTGGCAAATTCTAGAACGACAACACCAAGTCCTTTTTTTTGCACGTGCCCTTCAAATGCCTACTAGGTAATTAGCTGTTAAAACATCTTGCTATAGAGTTTTACTTCCCGAAACCTGCTGGGAATAGACTACCATCAGTTAATGTATAATCCTGTCCACGTGCAGAAAATAAGATGAATAGTGAATAAAGCCCACTCACGGTAATACTTTCCACCTTCACGTCTATGAATAGTAAAATAGATGGACGGCGCGCTGATGTTTTCCTTTCAGAAAGGTACACGCGCAAGGCTGTGTGTAAAAGTAGGTTATGCTGGCCTTGTGCCGTCTAAGTAGGCGGACTATTTTGCTGGTAAGGTATTTGAGGGTTATTGGACTTTTGTTTAATTTTCTTTAAATAAAAATGTTAGAAAGCGATGAACAACTAATCAAAAATAATACAAAACAGGATGCCCCAAATCGGGACATTATAATTAGAGGGGGAAATTATCCCAACATGCCAAACACCTTTCACGGAAAAAGGATCCACAAAAAAATCCCTCAAAGAAAAAGTCATCAATCAAACTGCCACTTATCACAAGTTGACGAGCGCGCGCGCTGGGTGATGAAAGAAGTACGTAGTCCACTCCCTCCCCCCTTCATTATTATGGTGTGATGATGCGTGTGATAAAGAATGTTGCTTTTTTTCGACTTTGTGATAACGTCTTTACTTGATTATAGCTGATGGACCATCCGGTGATTAGGCGTCACCGGAAATGGAATGGAAATTTGAATAATTTCTTTTGAGAAATACAATTTTATCTCGAATCAATTCGAATTGATTCGAGATAAAATTATATCGTCACACAAATTCATACAATTTTCCATCTGGTTGTCTGTGACTGGCATGATATTTATTGGGGGTCATAATTACGTTGTTAGTACGGTGCGGAAATCGCACCAGATGGTTGGGTTTATGTCCCGAACATAATCAGCTAGATGATGGTGATGATGATAATGATGTGATGGCCCCCGATGAGGGCACAAATGTCCCATTTTCTTCGGAAGATTAAGGTTGAGGATTCCTGAGCTGAAAATATTCACTTGATGCCATCAAAGTTGGTCGAAATTGTCATAAAATATTTGATCTAGTTTTTTGATGGACAAAACACTCATTTATAAATTTAAATCCTTTGTAAACACAAAAGCGTGATTTGTCAACATTTCCTACTGTGATTTTTTTTACAGTGTACTTCAAATGTTAAGTCTCACATCTGAAGAGTCTGTGACTTTGGAGTAGCCACTAGGTGGCACTATCATCGATGGTAAAGAGAACCATGACTGTAAGATGACAAGTACTTCCTGAAAGCTTAGCATTATTATTTTTCTGAAATCTATTCGAAGAGAAAATATACAATTCTAGAATCTCCATTAATTCCAACCTAAAGTATAATCCAAAGAATATGTTGCAATCAGAAACAAAACATGGTAAAAACCTAAAAAAAAACTTAACGACATATCATATAAATGGAATAAATTGCAACCAATTTGATTCAGCTACTTCTAAAAAAAAAAAAAAACATTTATGCTGATTAAATGATAATTATCCAACTTATCCTGTAATAACACGAATCTTCTGCAAGTTGCTGACCAAGGTCCGAGAATCCGGCAAGTAATGTCATTTCTTCAAAAGGTGATGAAGGGACATTCATCTTGTACACTTTTTTTTCTCTCTTTCTTTCTCGTTGACGCCCTCCTGAAAGGTCGCTTGGGCTGAAACACGGTCCTGCTTTCTTCTCCAACCAAGCATGTTTAATTGGAGCAGGGGAAACAATTAAATTACATGACTCGGGGGAAATTTATTACCTCTCGTTGTTATTCCATCTTTATCCAATTTGGGACACACTTGTTGAGGTTTCAGAACTTGTCAACTTAGAAGAACTCTGAATTTGCTTTTTTTTTTCTTATATCAATGCTAGTGCGTCCATCGCGGGAATTCTCGGGACATTTTTTTTTTCTGAAATCGGGAACCTTGAGTCCCGGGAAATTTTATAATCTGCCCGGGATTGCCCGAAATTGAAAAAAAAAACAGAAATCTAATTTAGGACTGGAAATTCAGATTTGGTTGTGGAAATAGAGGACAAGTTGAAAACATATGCTTGTACAAATATTTTCAAAAGTATTTGTCAAGCATTCCTTCTCCCTTCCTTCAAAATCGGCCTGAAAAATCAAGGGGATTTTCTTTTTCAATAAGCTTCATAATTTGTGAGTCTATCCTGCTCGTTCCCAATGTAAACATCAACTGACGCGAGCAGGATAGACTCTTTGTTTACACTTTGACATTGGCCCACACACAAAAAAAAAAATCCGAATGTTACATCATTTATGATGTAACACTTTTGCACGTCATCAAACATTTAAATTTAAATGCAATTTGATGTAAATTTGCAACAAATTATACGTAAAAACATGATTTTACGTGTGATTCAACCGTTTCCGTCGAATCCCAAGTTTACATCAACTGAGATTATATGCACCCAAAGGAAAAATATATCTCAAAATCTGCAACATTGGATTTGCTGCAGAAAATGTCATATTTTATAACATTTTTTGCAGCAAGCCCGTAGATCATTTTTGCCCGCGTGTAAAAATTTCAGCGATCTGCAGTTCTCACCAACACATATAAAGCTGGCCCGTCTCCGAGCAACACTCCAAAGAGAAGCATATGTTGGTGCCCTTTTCACTCACTTTTCATCAAGCGTCCATGGCGCGGTGGTAGCGTGTCGGATCAATAACCAAGAAGTTGGTGGTTCAATCCTCGTTCTACTAAGTGTTTTTTTGTGAAATACAACCAAAAAGCCGTCAGTAATATCGATAATTGTCGGTAACGGGCAAAAATGTCATACTCCTATATCGCAAAAAATGCATGAGGACAGATTTCATGCAGATTCTGATATACTTTCATGCCGCCATGCATCACAATCATGCGACTGCCACACCCAAAGGAATGATATATCTCAAAATCTGCAACAGTGGATTTGCTGCAGAAAATGTCATATTTTATAACATTTTTTGCAGCAAGCCCCTAGATCATTTTTGCCCGCGTGTAAACATTACAGCGATCTGCATTTCTCACCAACACATATAACGCTGGCCCGTCCCCGAGCAACACTCCAAAGAGAAGCATATGTTGGTGCTCTTTCACTCACTTTTCATCAAGCGTCCATGGCGCGGTGGTAGCGTGTCGGACCAATAACCAAGAAGTTAGTAGTTCAATCCTCGTTCTATTAAGGTTTTTTTTTTGTGAAATACAACCAAAAAGCCGTCGGTAATGTGGATAATTGCCGGTAACGGGCAAAAATGTCATACCCCTATATCGCAAAAAATGCATGAGGACAGTTTTCATGCAGATTCTGATATACTTTCATGCCGCCATGCATCACAATCATGCGACTGCCAGTTGGGTGCAGTTGGGTGTGTGATTTATTTTTTTCGTGTCGAGTAAATTCACTATTTTATCTGTGATTTTTTCATCAATCACCGTAAGCTGGGGCAATTCCAGACAAATGTAACCAATTAAGACAGCTTTCAAGCAAAATCTTTCGCATAAAGAGCATTAAACATTTAGCACAAATGCTATGGAATCATACTGAGTATGGTAGAGAAGTGTTCAAAGTCCTTGAAGAAGAAGTTTTCATAACATTTTGTAAAAGTTTAAATAGTTAGTTAACTATAATTAAGAAAATGTTGATGAATAGAATTTTTTTTTCTCAAAGTGTCATGATTTTCTCAATGAACATTACAGTAGTTGTTTGGTAACTGGGCGTTGTTAAACTGGGCTGCTTTTTAACCCCTTCCCGCCCAGAGCTAAATCAAGATTTTTTACGTTTTTCTACATTACTTGTAATTGGATCGACCAAATTAGATGAAATTTTAATGGTTATAAGTTAACATTATATATAAACTAATGCAGGTTAAACCAGATTGAAAAAATGCATGGTTGAAGAGAAATTCAATTTTGAAGCCAAAAATTAGTGGTGCTCTGGGGTAACCATGGGCGTTAAAGGGTTAACTGGGCGCTCGATAACTGGGCCGTAGCCCAGTTAAAAAGCAGACAAACGTCAAAAAACCAAAACAAACCAAAATGACCGAGGGGTTAATGGATGCAAAAATCATATTCAATAAATTAAAAAACTTTTTTCAATCTTTTGTTTAATTTCAAGTTACAATTAAAGAAATATAAAAAGTAAGCATTGCAGGTAACTTTTATTTTTATATTTCATTTGGAAAATATTATGCATCGGTGGTCCCCTCGTTATTTTTTGTTCAGCCCAGTTACCGAACAACTACTGTATTTCGAATCAGAAAACGAAATCTTTTTTCGGATTCTTTGGATTATTTTCCATTAAATGAAGGTAAAATATGTTTGTGAACAATAAATACTATGTGTTTTTTATAATATAATTCAAAAAAATCTTCAAATTTATAGGCATTTTTGGCAGATTTTTTTTTATATGAAATGTGATTTTGATTCGTGTCAGTTTAAAATGCAATATGAATCGATAATATTATAAACATAACTGGTTTTAACGAATTTCAGGCAAAATTGTATTTTTTTACAATTTTAATTAAAATTTATCTGTGTTTTGTTAAAAGCTAGTAAACTAAATATAAACATTGATTTTTTTCTTGAAAACTATAGTAGCAACCTTAGTAAAGGTACGTTTAACTTAAACATGAAATTTGAACTCCTTAAATCTGATTTTAACAAAGGAAAACTGTAGCTATCAAAGTCACCCCAGAATTCAAAATATGAATTTTCAACGCAACTATTTTTAAAAGCACTATTGAAAAAAACTTTTTTTCAAAGATATTGCATGGACCTTGTGTGGCCAGCCCCAGTACATGTTTTAAAATAATAATCTTGAAAAAAAACCTTACGGTTGGAAAATATTCCAAAACTAAATTGAAATCCTATCAATGTCACCCCGGTTAACTTTTACATTGACTTGTATCATTTTATTTGTTGTCGCTTTTTTTTCATTTTCTATGATATTTATTAAGCTTTTCTGGTTATGTCAAAAAAACAAAATCCATTTCTTAATTTCCTTTAAGCTATTTAAAAACTGTCATCCTTGTTAGATTGAAGTGTTGATTATTCAGCAATTCCCCACGAAAACAGCATAATTCGAAAAAAAAAGTTCTCCGATCGGGCTCAAAATTTTTCTGGGGGTTCCTTGGCCGAAATGGTTAGACTCGTATTTTTTTGTTTGGCCGTTAGAGTGACCTACGCCGTGTTAGGGTGGTCCGAAAAATTGCCATTATCGTCGATTTTAGCAAAAACCACTTTTTTTCAAAAAATCATATCTCCGCGTCATTTCATCCGATTTTAGCTGTCCTATACGCAAAAGAAATGTGATTAGTTTGGCTATTTGGGAAAAAATAGTAAGAAGTTTAAAAAATCTAGCTTAACACTTGAAAAGGTCGTATGAAAACTTAAAAACTTAAAGGTCTCGGGACCAAAGAGCCTAAGTCTGAAAATATTTTTATCGGATTCCTCGAAAAATTTCAGCGATGACCTATACATGTTAAGGTACCAAAATTTTCGTAATTTAAATACACAACTTTTGGTACCCTAATATGTGTAGGTCATCGCTGAAATTTTCAAGTTATCGCAGTTTTAGTGAAAAAAGCATTTTTTCCCGTTTTCGTCATTTTTCCATTTTTGCGCGTGGCGCGTCGAAAACCCCAGTTTTTATTTTCAAAAAATCGTATCTCAGAGTATCGAAAACATAACTCCACCATTTATTGATATGTTATGTGAAATTTTCCGAGAAATCCGATAAAAATATTTTCAGACATAGGCTCTTTGGTCCCGAGACTTTCAAAACAGCATTTTAAGTTTTCATACGACCTTTTCAAATGTTTAGCTAGATTTTTGAAACTTCTTCCTTTTTTTTCCCAAATAGCCAAACTAATCACATTTCTTTTGCGTCTAGAACAGCTAAAATCGGATGAAATGGCGCGGAGATGTGATTTTTTGAAAAGAGTGGTTTTTGCTTAAAGCGACGAAAATGGCAATTTTTCGGACCACCCTAACACGGCGTAGGAATTGCTGTATTATCACCAATTAATATTATTGAGCTACTTGTATGATTTTAGAATAGAAAATCATAAGAAACGTAATGAAAACATAGACTTTTTTACTGTTTCAAAAAAAAAAACCGGAGTTCCGGGATTACCGGGATTTCAAAAATATTTTTCCAGTTTCCCGGGAAATTCATAACCCGGGAAACTAGATGCCCTGATCAATGATAACAAAAAAAAATGTTTTCTTCAATTCCGTTGTGAAACTACTTACTTTTCCTGTCATTCTCAATGATGAAACGGCCTACTTTCTTCGGCAAGGAAAAAAAGCAGTACCAAAAGTTAGTGCTTCAAAGGTCACCTTCTATAGTTTTGTGATTTTTTTTTATTTGTTTTAAAAGACAAAAGTCCGCAACTTTAGTCGCAACTGGCGAGAAACCTTAGACAACATGTAAAACAATGCAAAACAAACTTTTGGTGGTCATCAAACTTTACATAAATTATTCCCGTGGAAGTGCACACTGCACAGGTGAACACATTGGAACGACTGAATATTTCACAACAAACCAACATTGGAAAATGTTCCTGGGTCGGTCACATCAAGCGTTGGCAAAAATGAAGCTCTTTAACTCAAAAAGCAAAGCAATCCACTTTCACGACCCCCGGGTCTTTTGTGGGCTCTGTTGCAAGTTTCTGCTCATTTCTAGGCGTCCGAAGGTTATGTGTGGTGAGTCACCCAAAACCTCTTTTACGCAAATGGACCGACGTTTTACTTCCCCATCCGATAGAAGGCCAGGAGGATAAGGCGGGAATCGAACCCGCGCCCAAAAGGAACTTAGGGATCGGCAGCCGAAGCCGCTAACCACCGCGCCACGAGGCCCTTTATTTAACTCTATTCTATTCAATTAGGGTAGTTGTACCTATTTTAAAGCAGTTTATATTTTATGTTCAATTTTGTTTTTACAGTGAAAAAATCATGATTGCTGTAAAGAAAACTTTTTAATTTAATGAAAATACGTGCGTTTACCCTACTATTTTGTACACTTTCACCAACTTTTCCACCTGCACTGGACCGCGTGGGAGGTGACGATGATATGCCGTGAGTCCCCGAGTCCCAAAAGTCAGCAAACCAAGCGATTCCTAAAAGGGGACATATTTGATGGTTCTGCCACACCATCAACAAAGGATATTATGCGCTTCTCGGAAAGGACCAACTTTTATCACGGGATGTCGGTTTTTTAAACTTCAAATTTGAGCAACCAGGAAATTTTCCACGGGAACGTCCTAATTATGAAATACAAAAAAAAAAAAACTGAAGGGCAATTCAACTTTTTCCAAGTTGGTTGCCTCCTTTCGAGTGGGGGTAAGAAGGTTACAAATCTTTTCGTGAGTACCGTTAATATTTATGGCATCATAATTTATGAAGACAATAGGAGCCTTCAAATCCTTTAAGGACGTTGGCCGCTTTCCGCTGGTAAAGGGTACTTACATTTCACGCAAATAGCAACTTCTGTCCGACCCACCGTAATCGCTCACTCCGGTGGAGGTTAAACGGTGAAAACGGAATGAGCAATTCACCTATTTTGTTAGGGGTTTCTTTACAAAATGTCAAAAATTCAAATTTCTACCTTTGATAAGATATTTTTTATTATTTAAATTTACTTAAATTCCTGAAAAACAAGTTCGAAATTCAATTTTATTCTTACATTCGAACGGTAGACTTTCTACCCCTGAATGCAAAGTTTGCTTTCCTTCGGTCAGCACGAGACGAGCTTGCATTTATTTATTCACTTTGTGATGATGCCAGGCAAAAGTTCGCTCCGTTTTCCGGGGTCTGGTCTGATAAGGAGCGAGCGACCCGACCCGAACCGCCGCAACCCACGGAGCAAGTGTTGCAAATAATATTTACGGTTATTAGCTTCAGGAAAAAGGGAAATTTATAGGAAAATGTAAATAGAAAAAATGAAATTCAAAATTCAACCAGCATCAGCGCAAAAGTATAAATAAAGCTTGCAACGTGGACTCCCCCACGCGGTCGTGATTTCCGTTGTTCGACGGTGAAACCGCCAGTTTGTCATAGCTTTGAACTGGGCGAAACTTTAATCTACTTAATTGTTATGCAGGGGTCGCGAAAGGATTCTTTCCCATAAAGAAGAAAAAAACACAAAGAGAAAATTAGTAGGAGGAGACTCCATTAATTAAATTAGGAAGTGATTGTAAACGAGGGGTCTTTCAAGAAAGTTCAAACCGGACGACCGACCTCAGCCGGCAACCTATAATTAATAAATTAAATCTAATCACTAGTGGATGGTGCCTGGCGATAGTATCTCGGGCCCGGCAAAGTAAGGGTTGAACAGGGAAGGAGCTGTTACAGAACAAGCACGCTAAGCTGTAAATCACAACGATGTGTCGGCATTGCGTGACGGAATTACCTCGCAATGGTGGGTTTGTGGAATTATTTTAAATTAGGGTGTAATGGCGTGCTGTTTGAACACCATTGAAACCTTTTTCAAACTTATTAGGCTTTCTCGTTTCAAAAAGATGCGTGGAGTGTTTTGCTAAGTTATGAATATAATTATAAGGGTGTTAACCCAGGTACTAAACTCCAAATAGAGAGTCAAAAAGCTGTTTAAATTTTTAAACAAGCCTAATTAAAAAACACAAAATAACGAATCAGCAAAATATACATGATTTCCTCTTTAAGTCTTTTCATTAAAATGCGTTTGAAGGCGTTAAACAATGTTTTGTGTATAGATTACAATAGATTTTGCAACAAAAACTTCAATGATACACAGAAAAACATCAATTCTCGTAATCATGAATTATGTTCACGAATGGGAGAACCACGAAGGAATTTATTCATGAGTATGGTGCATTTGCACTTTAAACGTGAATATATTCCATCGTGGTTCTCGCATTCGTGAATTTAATTCACGATTGTGAGAATTGATTTTTTTTCCGTGTAATGAATCATTTTATTTTGCCCCCTAATTTGTGAGTAAATTTTGAAAGGGAGTGGGGGGAAGGTACACAAGCTTCAAGGGACCATCCATAAACCACGTGGACACCTGGGGGGAAGGGGGGGGTGGTATGGCGATTGTCCACGCCCCATACAAAAAAAAGTATGAGAATTGTGCAAGATGGAGGGGGGGGGGGAGGAAGGGTTGAAATTCCCAAAAAAGTGTCCACGTGGTTTATAAGTAAATTACCTTAACATAACAGAACAAAATTATAAATTGCTTTATTAGACACCCTAATACAGTCTAAACTCGATTATCCAAAGCCCTCGAAAATATTTTTTTAGAATAATGGAATCACAAAAAATGCGTTGTTTTATGTTTGAGCATTATTTACGAAAACAGGCTTTTAAGTGATCTCATATTTTAAAATCTAAGATGGCGTTGATTAAATATAGAAAAATAACAAAAATAAAACTTTATTTAATTACCTATCTCAAGTTTCCATGAAACCTTCGGATAGCCGAGTCTGGACTGTTTTTTTATGTAACAAATGTCCAAATGTGATGGAACAATGCATCAAATGATTTCTTAGTGTAAAAAAGCAATAAAAAAGTTTTTTAGTTTCATTTTAAGGCTCTGAAAGGCATCATTCTTTGCTTAAGAAAAACATTCAAATCTTGATTCAAAATGTATCAATCAAAATATGGTTTTCTTTGTGTTGTTTGTAAAAGCGTTTTCAAAGTGATTGTTTTTTCAATTCAATTTATTTTTTCTGGACCCTGAATTCAGAACCATCATTGACAGTCATTGCCCCAAGAGTGAAAGACTCCATCTACGAGCTTAAAAGCTTTTGGAAAAATTAAACATAAGCAAGGAATTTCCGGTTCAAAGATCAGAAATCACCCACTCATCGTCGAGCGAATCTTTGCCGATTGGAGCTCGCAACCAGTCGCGAACGAATACTACACTCAGGCTGCCAGCGACTTGCTCAATCGCTTCTCCCAGCGACACAAATACTTCGTGAATGGAGCACCCGCAGTCGAGCAGTTTTTGACAGTTCGCTCCATAAGAAATACATTGTAGAAAAACGTTACTTAATCCACCTTTAGGTGGTTGGTGCCTTCCTCACATTCATAAAGTAAAGACACTACACATCCTCAAAAAAGTGTATAAATAAAAGTGTATCAAAAACACTTAAGTACTTATAACTTTTGATAGGGTTGTCAGATCTTCAATCTTTTGGGCTTGTTTGAAAGGTCTTTTGATTACCTATCCAACGATGAGTCGCATGATAGATCCGGACAACTTTTTATCAAAATATTTGAGATCCGGCTTCAAAAAAGTCTATAAATAACACTTAAGTGCTCATAACTTTTGATGGGGTTGTCGGATCTTCAATCTATTTAACGCGTTGGAAAGGTCTTTCAAATACCTTTCTAATAATATATAGCATGATGGGTTTTCTTACAAAAACCACCCTTTTTACAATCTTCCGAAATTTAGCTAAAATCGTTTTTTTAGCATAACTTTTGAAGTACTTTTCTAAACTTCATAATATTAACTAGGGTCTTGTGGGACCCCGAGACGGATCGAATGAGACCAAAACGGTCCAAATCGGTTCAGCCAGTCCGGAGATAATCGAGTGCATATTTTTCGGTGCACGGACTCACATCCAGACACACGCACAGACATTTGTTCAGAATTTGATTCTGAGTTGATAGGTATACGTGAAGGTGTGTCTACGAGGTTAAATAAAGAAGTTCATTTTTCGAGTGATTTTAAAGCCTTTCCTCATTGAGGTGAGGAAGGCAAAAAGCAAACACTGCTCGAATGGAAGTGCTCCATTTCTTTGCCCACTCCGTCCGTCGACCCGAGTCACACTCGAATGTGTTCAGAGAGGAGAGAATCTAACAACATACCAGCTTGGCGCTCTTTTGGCCTGCAATACCACGGTTTGTCGTAAATTTTTATTTGGCATGATGGAAATTGCTTGTAAATGTGTCTTTGATGTTGTGTTATCAACAAAATTTCAAGCCATTTCTGATAACATATATTTTAAGCAGTTTACCAACTGAGTAAAACAAAGCCGATCGCAAACTATTTCGACTCAGCGACTGAGTGACATAACGCAATCGGTCTCTCTGAACCATTCGCTATACTACCCAATAGAACTGAGAAAGAGAGCAAAGAGAGATAGTATTCTGTAACAATGGAGCACCGGATTCGAGTGGTAGAAATGACAGTTCTCCCATAAGGAATACATTGTAGAAAAAAGCAAAAACTGCTCGAATGGAAATGCTCCATTGGTGTGGAAGCGGCAAACGGTAGGAAACGGTCAGAGCAGTTTTATGTCGCTTTCAATGGAGCATTTCCATTCGAGCAGTTTTTGCTTTTTTCTACAATGTATTTCTTATGGAGCGAACTGTCAAAAACTGCTCGACTGCGGGTGCTCCATTTGTGATCGCGAGTGAATGAGTCGTTTTGGAGCAATCAGGACCCTTGAACATAAGTACAATTTATGGTTTCTATTTTTTTAATCTTTATTGTGCTTGCAAAGCGATCAGGGAAATTTGGGCTTTGCAGCCCAAATTGAATGTTTTGACAGTACTTTTCAGACTCGATTACCAAAATTAGTATTATTTAGGAGTCCGCAAAAAAAAACATCGAAATTGAGTCATGAAACTTGAATGGCTGAGCTTTTTTTACTTACAAACATTTCTGGAGTATTTTTTGTAAAGGGGCTCCTCTTATAAAGTAACGCAAAAAAAAATCTGCAAATTTTGAAAAAAGGGAGCATAACACAGCTTCCGACTGTTAGAATTTTATTACAAATATTATTTATAGTTTTTGTCGCTCCCTTTCTCAGGGTCGGGAAACGCGAGAGGAAAAAAATGATTTCATATTTCAGGCATAAGTATAACAGTTTCTCCACGGTGGAAAAAAAAACAGAAATAAACTTTATTCTCCAAAGTTTCTTTTTAAGGGGTTACATAGTTACATGCATGTAAATCGCCAAAAATGTAAGAACAAACAACACAACTTTTTTTTAAATTTGTTTTCAGGGCATTAAAATATACATTTTCATCAATTACCAAAACAAATAAGAAGACATTTGGTTGTATTATTGCCCAGATACAGTTATTTGAAGTTAGCAGTTTCAAAAAACAGGTGCCCATGTGCATGACGAAGTCTGTTTTTTTTTTCAAGTTAAAAAAAGACATATTTTTTTTAATTTTTCATATTTTTTTGTTTTTTCTTAAAAAATGAAACGTCAATTCTTGAGTTTTGCAGTTTTTTTTAAAGCTAAATTTAAACATCGGAATTCGTCCTGCACACGGGATATGTCGTGAGAGTCCCGTAAATGAACTCGGTTTTTAGAGAAAAACGCTCAAAAAGTTTGACAGTTCGCTTTACGCATGACAACATTTTCGTTAAAATCGCCTCTTTCTCAGTTTAGTAATGAAATATCTTCATGAAACTTTTATGAGTGATTGAAAATCTTCTTTTTAGTGGATTTAATAAATTTTCTGTAATATGAAATTTTGTGATTTTCTACATGTTTGTAACCCCTTAAAGACAAACAAAAAGTCTGATATATTTTTAAGACTCTTTCGGAACAAAAGATTGTAAATATCTGAATTCGAGTGAGAAAAAAATCGTAACGTAATATTAGAGCATTCCTTTGATTGTAAAAGAGCATCATTTGCAGTTTCATTAGCCAAATAATAACAGTAGCTGTAGCAATCTCCCCACCAAAAACCAACCATTTCCACATGAAACTGTAAATTAACCTTCTCTTTTCTCCGTTTCCATTTCAGCTCAAAGTTTTCTTTCAACAACAAGCAAGCAAAAAAAAGCTCCGAAGTAAAAACAAAAACAGTTAAACACTACAACAAGCACTATCAGCGTTCAGGTGCTGCATCCCCAAAAGAGGCATCCTTGGGGCGTCACAGGATGAAATCCCCCATCACCACCACCACCACCACCGGGAAAGTGAAACAATAGAACTTGCCGCGTTTCCCTCGCGAGGGAAGGTCGAGGACGTCGTCGCCACCCCGGAAAAGCAAATGATCAAAAGAAGGGGAAAACACTGGAGAGGGAAACAAACTTGTGCTTTTTCTACCTTTTTTTTCTAGGTCGTTAACGTCGAGGTCGCTTTAAATTGTGTTTGTTTTATTTTTTTTTAAGGAAAAGCAGGAGAAAAGTAGTTTCCACGCGAAAGAGGGCGCAAGTGAAATGTCTTCAAGTTTGGAGTCTGTGGTGTGCTTTGTTTTGACGTGAGCTTTCAATCGATTTCGCACAGAGTTGAAATCGAGTAAATTATCTGCTGAAAAGAAAATGAGAAAGTGCTAAAGTTTCAAGTGTCTGGTGGATGGGAAAGAAAAATCTCCCAACAAAAGAGGAAGAAAAATGTTGCAAAGTTTGATTGTCGGGAAAAGTTTCTAACACGAAGAAAATTTATTTAGTGAAAGTAGAAAAGAAGCTCAAACAAAGTTTGCCGGAGTCGATCGGAAACACAAAACGCAAAAGTAATTGCTGTTTTGTTCTGAGCGAAACCTCCCCCCTGGGAGGGGGGGCCATCCCTCGACCACGTGTGTGGGTGGCACGTGCGTCGTTTCGCACGAATTGTGTGTTAGAGATAGATAGTTAGAGGAAACAAAAGGAAAAGGAAAACGAAGAGGTCTGGTGGCCCGGCCCCACCAGCCCTCCCCGTGAAAGCGCCAAACTGTTACTCTGCGGTTGTTATATTTTCGAACGGGGTGCCAAAGATAGCAGTACGGAAGGTCTCAGGAGTGCCCTAGCCCGTCTCCGTAACAGGTCGGGCCCACTCCCTAACCCTTCCGCTCCTGAAAATGTGAGTATCTTTAAAATACCCCTTAAAATAAACAAACCCTGCAAATCATCGCGAATTTAAAGAGATTAAATCGGGGTCCATACTCCCGTTTTCTTTAAGAACAGTCACATTGGTGGTTTTATTTTTATCGCCATTTCGGCGGAAGCGGAAATTGGCTTTCATTTGCGCCTGTTTCCTTGCGTGCCGCAGTGGAAGCTTACTTTGGGAAACGCCGAATGGTGGCAATTTAGCGCACAAACCAACGCGGTTGAAAGAGGGTTTGAGTTGCCCAGCGTTGTCTGGGTGTTTTGGGTTACGGATAGAATTTAAATATTTTTTTCAAGCAAAAATATAAATACACTCACTGGTTGGTCATTTTTTCGTTTGACATTTTTTTAGTTTGTACCCCGTTGGTTGGTCATAGTCAAACTAAAAAGTGACGAACTGTCACTTTGTACACAGCGTTTACGCACACTATTAAAACAAACGTTTGGTAGTGTGTGTGAATTCCGTGTAAAAGGGGTGTCAAACTAAAACTTTAAATAATTTTTTTACCAGCCTTAGCACTGTTCGGAAAAAAATGATGCACGGATACTTTTTTTCGATTTATAATTTAAGAGCGAGTCCACGAACAGGGCATACCCCTTTGTATGGGATGTCGTTTGGATTCTGGTATGATCTAGTAGGCATTGAGTTTGCAGACTGTTGAAATGTCATTTGACAGTACGAACCCGATCTGGCAAAACACTACACTTGGAAACGAACATGATTTTCAATAAATGTGAATTGAAATTTTTTTTTCGAACTTAATTTTTTTAAAGGGTTTTATTGTGTTTCTATTGTGAAATTGTCTCAGGAACACGAATATGATAAAAAATATCACCAGAAAATGGGCCTATCTTGCTAAAGAAAAGAGTCAAAAGTTGGGGGTGGTGGGATGGCAAAAGGTCCCGGCAAACTTAAAAATGTTCAAACGCTAAAATCGTCGAAAAATTATATGGGATAATTATACATAGAACGGCAGTAAAAATATTGTGCTTGAAAGAGATCATGTTCTGACAATTCACAGTGGGCGAAATGGAACCCAAAATCGGACTTAATTGAACGCGGCTGATTCCCTGGTATGAAAAATAGTGTTTCTTTTGTAAAAAATCCAGGGAATCGATTGGTGATGGTTTCATCCACCGCACAAAACGGCAAAGGGTCCATTTTGCCCCAATTCCCCATTTTTTTACATTTTTTCTTGAAAATCGGTCTGTATTTAGAGCGGAAGCTTTATGCGGCCATCCAAAATGCACTTAACTTATTTGAAAATGTCCCAGGAATCCAGTAAAAATAACCACTTGCTCCGCAAAAATCATCTATGGTCCATTTAACCCCAATTTCGCTATACAAGTATTTTAGGCCATTTTCAAATGTTAGGTCAGATTTTAAAAATCTGAAAATATTTTTATCGTAAAGATCAGACAATTTTACATAATAATGACGATTTGCACTTGATAGTTTAACACATTTATGTTGATCAAAATAAAAATTATGTAAAAGGCAGTTTATTCTGCGTTTGAGAAAATGGGCCCAAAACTGATTCTTCAATCTTTTTATTTAGATTAATTTCTATATCAACATAAATGTGTCAAACAATCAAGTGCAAATCGTCATTCTTATGTAAAATTGTCTGATCTTTACGATAAAAATATTTTCAGATTTTTAAAATCTGACCTAACATTTGAAAACGGCCTAAAATGCTTTTATAGCAAAATTGAGGTTAAATGGACCATAGGAGCAGTTCTCTAGGATTTCGGTCATTCGATTTTTTTTGTATTTTTTAATCCGACTGAAACTTTTTTGGTGCCTTCGGTATGCCCAAAGAAGCCATTTTGCATCATTAGTTTGTCCATATAATTTTCCATACAAATTTGGCAGCTGTCCATACAAAAATGATGTATAAAAATTCAAAAATCTGTATCTTTTGAAGGAATTTTTTGATCGATTTGGTGTCTTCTGCAAAGTTGTAGGTATGGATACGGACTACACTGAAAAAAAATAATACACGGTAAAAAAAATTTGGTGATTTTTTTATTTAACTTTTATCACTAAAACTTGATTTACAAAAACACTATTTTTAATTTTTTTATTTTTGATATGTTTTAGGGGACATAAAATGCCAACTTTTCAGAAATTTCAGGTTGTGCAAAAATCATTGACCGAGTTATGAATTTTTAATCAATACTGATTTTTCAAAAATCGAAATTTTGGTCGTAAAATTTTTCAACTTCATTTTTCGATGTAAAATCAAATTTGCAATAAAAAGTACTTTAGTGAAATTTTGATAAAGTGCACCGTTTTCAAGTTATAGCCATATTTAAGTGACTTTTTGAAAATAGTCGCAGTTTTCATTTTTAAAATTAGTGCACATGTTTGCCCAGTTTTGAAAAATATTTTTGAAAAGCTGAGAAAATTCTCTATATTTTGCTTATTCGGACTTTGTTGATACGACCTTTACTTGCTGAGATATTGCAATGCAAAGGTTTAAAAACAGGAAAATTGATGTTTTCTAAGTTTCACCCAAACAACCCACCATTTTTTATCGTCAATATCTCAGCAACTAATGGTCCGATTTTCAATGTTAATATATGAAACATTTGTGAAATTTTCCGATCTTTTCGAAAAAAATATTTTCAAAATTTTCAAAACAAGACTAACATTTCAAAAAGGCCAAACATTCAATATTACGCCCTTTTAAAATGTTAGTCTTGATTTGAAAATTTTGAAAATTTTTGATTTTTTTCGAAAAGATCGGAAAATTTCACAAATGTTTCATATATTAACATTGAAAATCGGACCATTAGTTGCTGAGATATTGACGATAAAAAATGGTGGGTTGTTTGGGTGAAACTTAGAAAACATCAATTTTCCTGTTTTTAAACCTTTGCATTGCAATATCTCAGCAAGTAAAGGTCGTATCAACAAAGTCCGAATAAGCAAAATATAGAGAATTTTCTCAGCTTTTCAAAAATATTTTTTTCAAAACTAGGCAAACATGTGCACTAATTTTAAAAAATGAAAAACTGCGACTATTTTCAAAAAAGTCACTTAAATATGGCTATAACTTGAAAACGGTGCACTTTATCAAAATTTCACTAAAGTACTTTTTTATTGCAAATTTGATTTTACATCGAAAAATGAAGTTGAAAAATTTTTACGACCAAAATTTCGATTTTTTGAAAAAATCAGTATTGATTAAAAAATTCATAACTCGGTCAATGATTTTTTGCACAACCTGGAAATTTCTGAAAAGTTGGCATTTTATGTCCCCTAAAACATATCAAAAATAAAAAAATAAAAATAGTGTTTTTGTAAATCAAGTTTTAGTGATAAAAGTTAAATAAAAAAATCACCAAATTTTTTTTACCGTGTATTATTTTTTTTCAGTGTAGTCCGTATCCATACCTACAACTTTGCAGAAGACACCAAATCGATCAAAAAATTCCTTCAAAAGATACAGATTTTTGAATTTTTATACATCATTTTTGTATGGACAGCTGCCAAATTTGTATGGAAAATTATATGGACAAACTAATGATGCAAAATGGCTTCTTTGGGCATACCGAAGGCACCAACAAAGTTTCAGTCGGATTAAAAAATACAAAAATTAAAATTGAAGAAAAAAGACCGATTTCGTAGAGAATTGCTCATAGATGATTTTTGCGGAGCAAGTGGTTATTTTTACTGGATTCCTGGGACATTTTCACATAAGTTAAGTGTATTTTGAATGTCGCATTAAGCCTCCGCTCTAAATACAGACCGATTTTCAAAAAAAAAATGTTAAAAAATGGGGTATTTGGGCAAAATGGACCCTTTGCCGTTTCGTGCGGTGGATGAAGCCATCACCAATCGATTCCCCGGATTTTTTTACAAAAAAAAAAACACTATTTTTCATACCAGGGAATCAGCCGCGTTCAATTAAGTCCGTTTTTGGGTTCCATTTCGCCCACTGTGCAATGTTTGTTTCAAATTTTGTTTAGTATTGTTTGAGATTGATATGGATTTAAATTTTGTGGAAAATTTAATTTTGTAAAATATCTAATTGAAAACCTCAATGAGTACACTGAATTCACCATATCTGCGCTAAGTTTTCAAACAGCTCATAGGCTTTACGTGAGAAATGTTAGCAGTGATATGTGTTATTTTTTAGGAGCGTAGATGGAAAGATAATAGAACAATTATCTACGAAATCGGTCTTTTTCATAATTTTAATATTTGTATTTTTTAATCCAGCTGCAATTTTTGTGGTGCCTTCGGTTTGCCCAAAGAAGCCATTTTGCATCATTAGTTTGTTCATATAATTTTCCATAAAAAATTGGCAGCTGTCCATACAAAAATGATGTATGAAAATTCAAAAATCTGTATCTTTTGAAGGAATTTTTTGATTGATTTGGTGTCTTCGGCAAAGTTGTAAGTATAGATAGGGACTACACTGAAAAAAATGATACACAGTTGGTGATTTTTTTATTGAACTTTTTGTCACTAAAAGTTGATTTGCAAAAAAACAATATTTTTATTTTTTTTTATTAAATTAAAAAAATCTTTGACCGAGTTATGAATTTTTTAATCAATACTGTTTTTTTTTTTCAAAAAATCAAAATATCGGCCGCAAAAATTTTTCGATGTAAAATAAAATTTGCAATCAAAAAGTACTTCAGTGAAATTTTGATAAAGTGCACCGTTTTCTAGTTAAAGCCATTTTTAGGTAACTTTTTTGAAAAGTTTTTCATTTTTTATGTGCAGTAAGCACATGTTTGCCCACTTATGAAAAAAAAAAATTTTTGAATAGCGTTCTCTAAATTTTGCTTTTTTGAACTTTGTTGATACAACCCTTAGTTGCTGATATATTGCCATGCAAAGGTTGAGAACAGGAAAATTTTTTTTTCTAAGTCTCACCCAAACAACCCACCATTTTCTAATGTCGATATCTCAGCAACTAATGGTCCGATTTACAATGTTAAAATATGAAACATTCGTGAAATTTTCCGATCTTTTTGAAAACAATATTTTCAAAATTTTCAAATCAGGACTAACATTTCAAAAGGGTTAAACTTTCAATATTACGCCCTTTTGAATTGTTGGTCTTGATTAAAAAAATGGAAAATATTGTTTTCGAAAAGATTGGAAAAGTTCATGTTTTAAAATTGTAAACATTGTAAATAATATTTTTTTGGTGATAATTGTTTTTTTTTTTCAAAATCAAATACTACTTTTCAAAAAAACGGCTTAGTCAAAACTTACCTTAGAATTTGGAAACAACAATTGCTCGTTTTTATCATTCATTTTGTAAGCAATCTCAAAATTCATGTTAAAAATGTGGTTACAAACGGAAATCGATTTGCAATGCCAACAACATCGCATCAATCGAACCAAATCTCACCGGATAAAATTCAAGGAAAAGCTCATACCACGTATCATCACGTCATGTCGCAACTTCCGAAAAGCCACTCCAGTTCCATTTCGGAACAGGTATAGATAAAATCGGATATTGCTTTCTGGCGTCGTCGTCGTCGCACTATGAATCCCTCCGTAAGAATCAAAACATTATTCAGTCAGTCAGTCAGTCAGTCAGTCACTGGAGGAGAGTTAAATAAACTTAGACATATGCACATTGCGTCTTCCGGCAGCGTAGGGAATTGATTTGGTTGAGCAAAAGCGAACAGCATCATTTTTCGTATGAGATCTTTTTTGGGCAGAACAGCATCCATCACCGTGATTTGCTGAGGCAATTTGAATGTGTGAAGGCTTACGGATTGTAGATAAGAAGATTTCCATTTGCAAATTTGCATAACGGTGGAGCCGCTTGGTAGTTGACCAGCTGAGATGGGAATCGAACTCGAACAAGTACAACTCGGTTGGTTAATGCTAAACGAGCAAATAATGTAAACCATCATTTATGTAAGTCTCCGATGTCGGTTAGCCAATGCACTGAGGATCCCACAATTGTGACAGTATGAGGAGGGAGAAACACACACACATCTCTTGTTATTCTCTATATTTACGACGTATGTAAATTTAGGTTTAATTTAATACAATTTGCATCTTTTCCGCTCCATGGCAGCGACAGAACCGGCGCACAGCAACATTCAACGTGTGCGGAGTTTGTGCTGTGGCCCCGGATGGTGTAGTCTGGTCTGGTCTGGTGAAGACGAGCATGTCTTCGCGGGGTTGTTTCCGGGAAGTAGCCATCAGATGGCGGCGGGGTACACAAGCTTCGGTGGAAGGAAGTAAGATAAATTGTGTGCACCAGTTTGCTTCTTGTTCTTCTTCTTCTTGTTGAGCATTTTGATGCTTCCGGTGACCGAGCAGTGGTTTTGTTGCGAGGAGGGGAATGAAAGAGAGAATATACCGACGTACACAGATAGATAAATACGGGAAAAGGCACTGACATAGAGACTCTTCCGGAGAGAGAGAGTGTGGACACGATAGGGGACGACCGGGAAGACATGCAATCTTCCGGCCGTGTGCCCTTCTTCATTAATTTGAAAATATATGTACTGTTGAGCGGGGGAAAAGTGGTTCAAGTCCAAGTCCACACACCAGCTAGTACACCCGCAGCCGGTTCCACTCGTCGAAGCCGGCGGAATGGCCCGCATTGCGGACCACGATTGATGTGCCGTCAAAGTGCATTCGACGTTCCTCGCGGCTGCAATCAAACACGACAGACAGATGGAAATCAAATTAACGTCCGGATGTGTGCCAAATTGCAAGAGAGAGAGATCCTTACCGCACAAACAGATGCGAAGTTTGACCCATCGAGGCGGTGCAGTGGATGTTGGGCGTCGTAATGGTGGCCGAACCGTTCGTCGGGCTCGTCCGGATGTTGCAACGGTTGTTCATGCGGGCCACCTTCACCAGTCCGTCCACGGTCTGCTGGATGCGGTACCCGTTCAGCTGGAACTGCTCCGTGCCGTCATCGTTGAGCCAAAAGTTTGCACCCTGGGCAATTGTCTCCGCCTCTGCGCAGAACTGGGCACCGACGCGGGCTCCACTGCAAAAAAAAAGAGTCTTCAATTGCCAAGTCCTGTACTCTGTTGGAAACCAGGTTCACTCACTTGAAAAACACCGGACTGATGTAGTCCGTGTTCAGGTCGATGTTAATCATGTCCGAGGTGGTGCGCGTTCCGGCCGCGTCGACCAGGTAAATCAGGGCGCAGCCCTCGCTCGTCAGGCTGATTCCCTTTTGCCACATTTTTGCGTAACGACTGTAGTTGAAAACAAGAAGATTGCATTAGATTTTCAAGTTTTTTTTTTCTAAAATTAGGACAAATGCTTAAAATGTAAAAAAGGAAATTCTTAAAATTCTAGAAATTTAAAAAAAAAAACATTGAAAAATTCTTAACAATCGTATGCTTCTTAATTGTTTTTAATCTTGAAATTCTAAAAATTCTGAAAAATCCAAAAATTTTAAAAATTCTAAAAATTCTCATCATTCTTAAAATTCTTAAAATTCTTAAAATTTTAAAAATTCTAAAAATTCTTAAAATTCTTAAAAATCTTAAAATTATAAAAAAAATTTATAATTTTAAAAATTCTAAAAAATTCTTAAAATTCTTAAAATTATTAAAAATTTTAATTTTTTAGAATTTTTAAAATTCTTAAAATTTTTAAAAAAATTTAAAATTCTTAAAATTCTTAAAATTCTTAAAATTCTTAAAATTCTTAAAATTCTTAAAATTCTTAAAATTCTTAAAATTCTTAAAATTCTTAAAATTCTTAAAATTCTTAAAATTCTTAAAATTCTTAAAATTCTTAAAATTCTTAAAATTCTTAAAATTCTTAAAATTCTTAAAATTCTTAAAATTCTTAAAATTCTTAAAATTCTTAAAATTCTTAAAATTCTTAAAATTCTTAAAATTCTTAAAATTCTTAAAATTCTTAAAATTCTTAAAATTCTTAAAATTCTTAAAATTCTTAAAATTCTTAAAATTCTTAAAATTCTTAAAATTCTTAAAATTCTTAAAATTCTTAAAATTCTTAAAATTCTTAAAATTCTTAAAATTCTTAAAATTCTTAAAATTCTTAAAATTCTTAAAATTCTTAAAATTCTTAAAATTCTTAAAATTCTTAAAATTCTTAAAATTCTTAAAATTCTTAAAATTCTTAAAATTCTTAAAATTCTTAAAATTCTTAAAATTCTTAAAATTCTTAAAATTCTTAAAATTCTTAAAATTCTTAAAATTTTTGAAATTCTTAAAATTCTTAAAATTCTTAAAATTTATAAAATTCTTAAAATTCTTCAAATTCTTCAAATTCTTCAAATTCATCAAATTCTTCAAATTCTTAAAATTCTTAAAATTCTTAAAATTTTTAAAATTCTTAAAATTCTTAAAATTCTTAAAATTCTTAAAATTCTTAAAATTCTTAAAATTCTTAAAATTCTTAAAATTCTTAAAATTCTTAAAATCTTAAAATTCTTAAAATTAATAAAATTCTTAAAATTCTTAAAATTCTTAAAATTCTTAAAATTCTTAAAATTCTTAAAATTCTTAAAATTCTTAAAATTCTTAAAATTCTTAAAATTTTTAAAATTAAAAAAAAATTAAAATTCTTAAAATCCTTACAATTCTTAATTTTTTTGAAAAAATCTTAAATTTTAAAAAAAAAATAATTTTTTTTATTTTTTTTTTAATTTGTAAAAAATATTATTTTTTAAATTTGTAATTTTTTTAATTAATAAATTTTTAAATTCTTATTTTTGAATTATTTGAATTTATTTAGATTTTTTTAATTATATTTTAAGAATTATATATTTTTTTATTTCTTGAAATTTTTGAAATTTTGAAAAAAATCCTTAAATTCTTAAATTTTAAGATTCTGAAAGTCTTAAAGTTTCTAGTTTACTAGTTTTTTTTGATAAATCTGCAGTTTCAAGTCTTAATATAAAATATAGATTTTATCGAGTACACAAAACACCATTCCACTCACATGTACGAATTGTTCCGGCGGCCATCGTACGCAACAATGTCCACCTTGGGCCCGTTCTGGAACACGATTCCGTTCGGGTGCTTCAGCGCCGACAGCGTCCCGTTGTGGGACAGCGCGATGGTCACGTGCTCCTGGCTGTTGATCAGCTTCAGCGACTTGTCGATGGTCATCTCGATGACGACGCCGTCCCGCAGCCGCAGCTGGATGATCCCGTTGGGCATGGCCACCGGACCGAACTGCTGGACCGGCGTCACCGCAAGCGAGTCGCAAGTCAGGTGACGCGGAATTGACGGAATCAGCTGCTGCTGTTGCTGGAGTTGGTGGTGGTGCTGCTGCTGCTGTTGGTAGTACTGGAACAGCTCGCTCGGAGTGGTGCTCCGGACGGCGACCTTCTGCTCCAACGGATGGCTCGAGATGCTGCTCCAGATGCGGCTGTTGACCGGCAGTTCGCCGATGTAACCGATCTCGGGCATGCTCTTGCCGCTGCGCATCCCGCCGGTGGCCTTCTGGCCAAGCGTCGAAGACACAAACGGTGCCGCGGCCACGTTCAATCGGGAGGACTGAGATTTGGCCTGGAACGAAATCCGTCTTGAATCTTCTCACTGGAGTAAAAGTACAACGGAACCCACCTTAGTGAACGGACTCCGCTGAAACGTCGAATGCGGGTGGACCGCTTTGGCCACGTTCGTCGAACTGCTGGAAGACGCCATGGTGTTCGGAAGTTTGCTTCTCGAAATCGTCAAAAGTTGGCGTACAAAAGAAAAATTCACACTTCTACTGCTGTTGCTCAAACACGGCACAATTTCACGCAATTTTACACTTTTTGTCACGCACTGTCGGTTGAAACAACTAAATACTTTTCGCTTCTTCTACGGAAGAACCTGGTTCCGAGGACTGCGAGGGGACACACAAAAAATACACTTCACACTTGAGGAAAAAAATTTGAAACCCGCGTGCTTCACTCGAACGACGCTCCAACTGGCTGTGGCCGTTGTTGACTCTGGTGGTCATAGCAACCGCGAGCCTGCTGCCCGGTCGTGGCCAAGCGCGACCCGATGACCGCGTGGTTGCTAGGAGACGGCGTGAACAGTCATGGCAAGCTGCGATGCGCGAGCGAGTGCGCGCGCGCTTTTTGCGCAACGTGGCGGGTGGTTTGCGCGCGTTGGTGGGTGGTGCGTTTAGTGGGAGCGATGAGTCCAGTGGGTGGGATGAATTCCAATTTGGATTTAGTTATTGAATAGTTATGAATAAAAAAATATAAATATTGAAATAACAAGCCATAGTTTCAACATTTGCATGGAAAAAGGGTGTTTTAAAATGCATTTTACACTAGATCAGTTGTTTTGCAATCATTAGTTGTCAAAAAATGGAAAATTTGCCGAAAACAAACATTTTTGCAAAAAAAAACTATTTGCGATAATAAACATCGAAAATTTTCAAAAATTCAAGAGATTTTTAAGTTGACCCAAACATTTTAAAAATGATTGATGAAACGCAGGAGAAGGCATTTTAAATTGATTTCAACTTAAAAATTCTTAAACTGTGTGCAACTGATTGCACTTAAATTTTCATTGAATTATTGAAATTTTTTGAAAAAAATATTTTTTTGTCCCCTGATTTTTGGGGTCAATTTTGAAGGAGAGCCTAAAATAGTTTTTTTTTAGTTTCTGAGAAAAACAACATATTTTTGCTGCAATCTAGTTTATTGGTTTTCTCCATCATAGGCAGTTCAGGTAAGTTTTTTTTATTTAAACTTGTATAAGAGTATTTTTTCCTTTTACTTTCACTGATCTGTGTTTCCAAAATTCAAAATTTGTTTGAAAAAGCAATGAACAGTTGATTTTTGTTCAAAAACTCATAAATAAGTTTTCGAATTTTCAGTGGTTTACAATCGATTTTACAAGTCTTTTCAAACAAAATTTAAATTTAAGTCAATAATTGTGTTTTCCTCTCAGAGTTTTTAGGAAATTTTGGAAAAAAACAAAAATCAAAATTTGCGATGGCCTAAAGCTTAATATAATCTAATCTAATCTAATCAGACCCTAGCGCAGCCAATCTTTCGAAGGGATTCTGGAGAGTGCCTCAGGTTAGATGACGCCTAGCACTCTTCTTGTCATTTATTAACACTTGCAGTGCACCATTGCATCCGAATGCATTGAAACATCACAAGCGTTAAAGCGGCCAGGCCTACTGCGTAAAGCCGTATCGCAGAGATGATTCGTAATTGGATTGAGTTTGAGCACTGAGTGTTCTAAAAACAACACAATTCTGAATCGACAGAGGAGGAAGAAGCGTGTGGACACACCACCATACGCTCCGTGATTTGGTTGTATTCGTTGGGAGCACCATGCTAAGAAGGTTTGGTACTCCGGAACCCTCTGGGATGGGACATTGTATTTCCACGAATGCCCTGGACACTATTTGCCGTGGTTATAGCGCCACAACTCGCTCTCTGTAACAGTATTCCTAATTCCAGACCACGCTCAACAAGTCGTCATGGCCTAGTGGTTAGCATTTTTGCTTACCAACCCAAAGGACGGGAGATCGAACCCCGCCACGAGCGACTTTGATTTTTCGTTCATATTCATCATTTCGAATTCTGTGTACTTAACTTTCTCGTTGGGAGCAGATGGTATTCGAACCCAGAACCATTTGCTTACAAAGCGAATATCGTAATGGCCTATCTACAATCACTTAGCTTAGAACATCTAAGTAAAGTAGTTACTTAGGAAAGTCTGCAACTTACGTTCGTCATCCACAATCAACTTAGAAAACTTGCTGGGCTGATATACGTTGCTATGCAGTTGTTTGTTTACCTTTGATATGGAAACGTCAACTTACCGTAGATTTTGAAATTTTCCAAACCAAACGTCAGTTTCTAATTTGATTACTTTTCCATTGTAGAAACTCAGATTCATTTCCATTGATACAAATTCCTAAGCTAAGTGAAATTTTCTAAGCTAAGTGATTGTAGATATGCCATAACCAGTCAGCCACGGCCGCTCCTGCGATGGCTTAAAACTTAATTGAATTAAAAAACCAGAAATGTCTTGTTATGTCTTTATAAAAAAAATTAAAAATGTAAGAATATCATGTTACAAAAACGAAAACGAATCTTAAGTAACCACTGATATGCAACATAAATCCAGAATAATTATTCCAACACCAAACAATGTACATAAAGGCAAACTTTCGCTATCACATTGCAACTTGCGCGACAAAACTTCCCCAAGCACTTTCATCCCCAATTATATTTTCGCTCTCCCGCAAGATTCCTCTTCCCGGAACAACATAACGAAAAACTTTCCCAATTACAAACGTTTGATTGCCAAGTTGTCGCTTCTTGTGTATGCTTCGAAACTAGACAATTTCAAGACTTTTTATTCAGCAAAAAAAATAAATAAAAATGTGGCTGTTATTCTATACTTAAAGTTTATTGCCGTCGGGAGTAAAGGCGCGCATCCAATTTTCTGCCTTTTCATTGCGGATGGTCAATTTTCTATGGCCACATTGGTCTGGACTGTACCCTTTGCCCGGTGTCACCATTTCCGGACCCTGAAAAGTGGGGGGACACTTTCCTCCGGATGCAATTGCATGCAATCGGAAGTTCGAACTCAGGGTCTGGTTGCGGAGAATGCGCGGTGTGCTCAACTTTCAAATGGCTAGTAGTTAGTCTGTGGTAAAACTGAAAACTGTATAAAAGCTAACTGCACTTAACCCCCGGTGGTTGGTCACTTTTTCGTTTGACACTTTTTTAGTTTGTACCCCGTTGGTTGGTCAACGTCAAACTAAAAAGTGACGAACTGTCACATTTTACAGGGTGCTCACGCTCACTATCAAAACAAACGTTTGGTAGTGTGTGTGAACGCCGTGTAAAAGGGGTGTCAAACTAAAACGTGACCCCGTTCGTTTGACAACAGTTGGTGTCAAACCATCGGGGTTTGAGTGTATATAATCTATGGTTTAGGGTGCACAGCAGTCAAGGAAGTTGTTGTCTTCTTATCCCAAAAAAGTCAATTTTCCAATAATATGATTGTAAAAAAAGTCAAACTTTGTTTTATTTTATTTTGTGAACAGTACTAAAGGGGATGAATTAAACAGCCGTATCAGTGATTCCCGTAGTTTTGAAGACACTAAAATGTCTGAACAAAAACCTTAACACATAAAAATGCATTAACTCGAATATTTATGAAATTCCAAATTACCAGTCAAGAATTTTAGTAATTACTAATTACTTCCAGTCTTAAGCCTTAATAGAAACCTTTGAGATTATTTTTTCCGAAATAAAAAAAAACTGAAAATTTCTACGCAGTTTCTAACCTAAAATTGATTAAATTGAGCCCACCGTGTAGTTGAATTTCGTTACTGAGTTTAGATGCAGCTCTTAAGAGTTGATTCTGTAACGAGCGTGCCAAGAAATGGACAGTTTTATGTGTCCTTCGCCTCCGGAAAGGCCCAGAGTCTGGACCGGAAACGTCTCTGCACTCGGGTGAGAAATAAAAAGCTCGCTGGCTTGACTTTGGCCCCACGACAAACATACGTTGGCAGCCACTCAACTGGAGTGAGTGTATTAAAACGGAATAATTGCCTTTGGGCCACAGGGAGCAGTAAATCCTGAAATAATACCCAATGATGAAGAAGGCTTTCATTGAGTTGTTGTTTCATGGCCTGTTCGTCAGAAGAAAAGTTTTTTTTCAACTTTGAGTAACATTCCTTCAGCGTGCAAACTTTCAGAATTTCTCCCGTTACATTTAACCCACAATCCGTTTAACGGCCACTCTGATCAAACTTGCCTTCACGTCGAGCAGCAGATTGACTTCAGTGATGTCGATAGAGAGTTTTACACATTCCTTCAGTGTAGTACAACTAGTGTTGTACAAACTACCCGGAAAACCTTCCCCCCCGGGGCAGCATGCCAAAGAACGAGGAGCGAGCTGTAAACTGTGTCAGGAAAACTTTGCGAAAAGTGTAAATATTTTCCTTTTTCCCGACACTTGCCTTCTAAAAGCTTTTGCCTCGTTGTTTTCGCTGCTCTTCTTCAGGGCAAAGTGCAAAATGACTGCTAACATGTTTGAAATGTTATTCCGGGAACGAGGTTTAAAATTAACTTGCCTGAGCTACATTTTAAAACTATATTTGGAGAGGATTTCTTGCAACATTTTTTCCCGGAAATCTGAAAATGCGCTCATTGTTTGGCTGCGATCGAAGAATGTGCTCCAAATTTGCTCCGATGACGACCTCAACCTTGTTTTGGTGCACTTTGCAAATCGTGGAAATTGGTGCGAGCAAAAACTTGTTATAAATAGTAGGAATGCATAAACTAGTCCGAGTGTATGATTGAAAGCAGGTATTCGACTGAAAATAAACAGAAATTTTGCGATCCAGATCGTTTCCTGGTAGATTTTGCTTCGGAGTAACCGATAATTTTAATTTGTTCAAACTCACATAAGCGTGCAAACATTAACCCAATTGAAATGACAGGGAAAAAGTACTCAATTCAGAGTTCCACTTAATTCATTTGAATTCAATCAATCAGTTTCAGGTCAGTTTCAGTTCAGTTTCAGTTTCAGTTCAGTTTCAGTTCAGTTTCAGTTCAGTTTCAGTTCAGTTTCAGTTCAGTTTCAGTTCAGTTTCAGTTTTTTAACGTGATTTTTGTCTTCTCCGTGTCAACGATTCATCAAATCATTGCTTTTTCAATAAACTTTGCCTAATCTCCCGTTCATCCTAAGCAAACTTTTATCGATATTGATAAGGTACGTGCTCAGAAAAGCGGTTCCTCCGGGCGCTGTACCGAAGTTTATCCGGACCCAGAACACGATTTGCGGCCCCACGTGTGCAATATTATTTCCACCGAAAACCAATCTTGGCCAACCTGAACTCAAATTTTACCCAAATGATATTGCGTTTTCGGGCGCTGTTGACTCTCTTCTCTCTCTCTCTCTCTCTCTTCCTTCCACAAGTGGGTTGTGATTTCAATAAAATACTTTGGCAAGTGCCAGCATTAGCGCCGGGGAAAATCGGGTGAATAAGCGCCAAAGTGTTTCACGGTAATAATCTATTTGTGCGAATGGAGGTGTGATTTGGTCCGCCCACGCGAAACTGTGATTGCCCCCTGACGGAACGCAATTTTACGTGGGTGGTTTGTCGGGCCATGTTTGCAGTGGGTAATTTGTCCGTGTTAATTTTTATTCGCTTCAAAAGAGGGATCTGATTGGAAATGAAATGTTTCTTTTTAGCGTGTATCTTTGTCATGCTAGGACTATTGACTGACGACTCCCTCGGCAAACGTCAAACCATACAAAATTGCTCACGGATCTTTTCTGGAAGAGATCTATACTCATTTGACGTTTACTGGGGTGTCGAAAAGTTTAACTATGTTACTGTTTTAAAAACAATCCAAAACGCTTTGCATTCAATAATGGGTAAATCAGAGAACTGCAAATTTAAGGGAATATCACTCACAGTGCATCGAAAACTGAGTAAAATTCACCCAAATCTTATTTACTCATTTCAAAGTAGATTCGGTTTTGACGAGGACTACGTGATTTGAAAGGAGGGAATGACAGTTATGCAACAGTGTTGCCAAAAATCCTAAAATAATTAATTATTTAAAGTTTAAAGAAAATTCATTCAAAATGCTCCGCGAAATTTACATTACTAATTCCATTTTCCACGGGAGCGCGTCTCCAAAGGGATCATCCAAAACCGAGCTCCAAAAGTAAACGAACATCCATCGATTAATATTCAAATTTTCCAAATCGCTATCCCTGATTGAATCCCGGTGGGCTCATTAATTATTCATGCAAAAGTGCTTTTTTTCTGCACGACATCGCGCGTGTCTTTTCCACCTTTCCCCCTTATCCGGTCCCCCATCCCGGGTTCCGTCCATCGAGTGACGTCTGAGAGGGTCCCACTTCATCATCCGACGACGCCGATCGTCAGCCGATGACAGGTATCCTTCGATCACGCTCATCAGACAGCGCTGGCAGCACTGGCCTTTGTTCTGGCACCGTGTTCGCCTTATTGATGTCGGTCTATTTATTGTCCCACGCCACGGACATCAGAATGGTGAAATGATATTTTACGCCCCGGTTCCCATGAACGGTTTTCCCTAGAATCCGGGGGTGTCTCACTTCCTGAATCCTAAACGGACGGCGAAGTGTTCGCAGAAACCGACCTCTTCCGAGTCCTCTTCAAAAAGACATTAATTTCCAGCCAACGTTCCGCGGAAACTCCCTTGTCTCCTTTCGTGTTTTTTCCCCCGGGACGAGGCTTTTGTGTTTGCTTGGGAATCAATAAATCCTAAAATAAATCAGGCGTTCAGGGTTGCCAACCTTTTGACAGCTCAAATTGACATTGTTTCCTTGTTTGATTGCATCTAAATCGATTTGATTTGGAAATTGTCTAAAAATGAAATTTAACGTGCATTAATATCAATTGACCAGTGTTGCCAGATTGAACAAACGTGCAACAAACAGTCATTTTCACAGCGAATTTGTGGTTATGTTCAATAAACAACAAATTTGCATGTTTGAACCTGCCGCCACCGTCACACTATTGTCTGCTGAACCATGTGGAAAATTAACCGACCAGAGGCGGTGCCTTCGAATCGATTACGGTACGGCTCAGCGGGCCCGGAAGTCGATGAACCGGAAGAAATTTATGTGTGTGAGGATATTAATAAACGGGTTCTGGAGCTTGCAGCCGACCGACACACACGTGTTTATTTTGAACTTTTTCGATTACCTTCCGGGTTGAACCTCCCCTTTTATTTCAGCGTGTATTTTGAGTTGGGTGAATAAAGTTCTTTTGATGATTTTGGGTCTAATCTGAAATTGACAGCAAATGGGTATTTGAAGCGTCACGTTGCCCGGAACTCGTCGACTGGGAAAATTCTGCGGAAACCGGATGTAACATTGTATGGAAATTCGGGAAAAGGGACGGAAAACACACGCCCTTTCACTCAATCGGAACGACATTTCGCCACCGTTTGATCTGCCAGAAGCAATTTCGACAACCAAATTGTCGTTCCTGGTGGACGGATTTTGGTCACAGCTTTTGTCGCGCGCGAGATTCAATTAAATTTCGCATCAAATCGCAATCACGCTACTGCGAATCGATTATGAAATTCTCAATCGCGCAAAAACGATTTGCTTGCGTTTCAAATAATAGTGTAAACGTCAGTTTAGTCGTTCACTCTAAGGCTGGCGCTGAAGAGATTTATTTTTATTATTCGATTCTTCTCGCAAACGTCAATCCGTCCAAAAGTGCTGCCGAATCTTTTCCGGAGATCCGGATAAGATTCGCAGCAATTTATGCTGGTATGACGTTTGCTGAAGTTGCCAAACAAATTGGTTATGATTAGGGTTAGTGAAATTTCACGATTTCGCGGACAGCGTGAAATCCGTGAAATTTTGCTTTTTTCCGCGAAATTTCGTGAAATTGTATGTTTGTGTTAAACTGTAACGATATTTCTCAAAATAATTTATCAAACTCAAAAAGGAATGAAAATAATCTAAATAATTACTGCATAGTTAAGCAGTTTAATTATTAATATATATATATTTTTATATTTTTTTCTAAATAACAAAATAAAAAATATTTGATCCATATAGACTATTTAAGTAAATTTTATTATTTTTCAATTAAAAAGCTTGATATAAACTATTTGAAGAATTGTTCAGTTAACTAAATTTTTTTTTGCTATTTTATTTGAAAGGTTTTGTGGGTTTTGTTTCAATAGAAATTCAAATAATCCAGCTGTGTTTTATTCAAAATAAAATGAAGAGTAAATTTTTATTTTTCAAATTACCTTTTAAACACATTTCAGATTTTTTTCTGAGTCCTGTTTAATTTTAACAATATTTGATTATTTGGGTGGATAATTCCCGTGAAAGATAAAAAAAAATACTGTATTTTTTTGTTTTCTGTTCTCATTTTGAATTAAAAAATTTCGAAGTTAAGTTTTTGATAAGTGAGATGAAAACTTTAAAAAATATTTTAAATGGGCTAACTGTCGCAGAAAATTGTAATAATTTTACTCATTTTGGCTGAACAAGATTGTTTAATCTTGCTTTGATATGAAATTTAATAAAATGCAAATCAGCGAAAACTTTTTATCTTTACTAGTCTAATATTTAAAAAAATACACTTTTTTTCAAAAAATATAAAGTGCTCATCCATAAACCAGGTGGAAACTTTTTTGAAAATTAGGAGAACTTTGTTTTTGTGTCACGTTCAAATTAAGTGAAGTTTTTTTTTAGTTTACTGATGTGATTTAAACATAAGATTTTCAGAATTATTCTAACATTTTTCACGTTCCGCGAAATTTGCGTGAAATTTGGTGTTTTGATATTGAGGTCCCCGTGAAATTTGCAATTTTCAAGCGTGAAAAATCTCTAAGCCTAGTTATGATACACGATAACCCCGATTGTTTGACACCCCTTTTAAACGGAGCTCACACACACTACCAAAAGTTTGTTTTGATAGTGTGCGTGAGCGCCGTGTAAAAAGTGACAGTTCGTCACTTTTTTGTTTGACTTTGACCAACCAACGGGGTACAAACTATAAAAGTGTCAAACGAACCCCCCCACCGGGGGTTGAGTGTACTGCTAGCAAATAACAACATTTATCATCAACATCGTCATTTCAGCTGTCAAAACTATTTAGCACGAAAAGAAGTTTTATTCAAAATATCGGATAACTCAGTTTTTGTTAAATGATCCTACTCAGAATGGAGGAAATGAAGCATCTGTCAGATTTGAGTGAATTTTATACAGAATTAAATGAAATCTGTGCGAAATTTTACCAGAGCGGAGTTTACTCAAATCTGAATTATGCCCAATTTACACATTTGTGAGTAGGTTCGGGTTGAACAAAAAATTGAGTTATTTTGAACGTGCGTTTAGAAATTTTAGAAAGGCGCCATTCACAAATGACGTAGCGTTTATGGGAGGAAAGCGGGGATATTTAAATATTGTGAGAAAAAACGCTGCGAGGGGGAGATCTTAAATCTTATCTTGTGTGACACGTTGGCCAGTGTTGCCAGGATTGAGTGTTGTCAATTTTCAAAACCTCTAATCTGCTGAACTCATCCCTAATGGCCCAGACATGACCGGTTAAGGACAGGTGTGATGAGATAATTATTCCTTTATAGCTGACTAATCACCATTACTTGCGGCCATCGGTGAGGCGTGACAAGACAAACATCTTGGCTGGCGAAGGATTAAGGTTAATACCTTGGCTAATGCCGTCGCCTTTGGCACCTATTCTAAGATATAGGGAGAGGGTAAACTCATCTTTTAGTACTGAAGCTGGTTGAAGGAGGAGGAGAAGAAGAAGTTGATATCCATTTTATATGTATATTTATGGAGCCATCACTTCCACGTGTCGGAGCCTTGGTGAACGAGGGCGATCCTTGAGATAAGTCGAAAGGAATTTGCATATTTGCACACTAACATACGTGCTGAAGACGTTGAGATGAGGTGGTTGCTTTGATGAGGTGAGACAGCAATTAATTCTATGAAGAATTCGTTAAAATCCGCAAATCAAAATAGATTTACTGTTGCTCATCCCAGCAACCCAAGGTAAATAACCTGCCTTCGCGGGTACAGCCAGCCTTTAAAGTTTCAACTGAACCGTGCCATGAATCGGCCTCAATTCAATTTGTAGAGCCCCTCGATCCCGGTCCCGCAACCCTTTCTAGCCGCGAGCACTGATTGTGGGAAATGGCCACAGGACATGCAAACACCAGCACGGTGCACGTGCTACTGACTGGCGTGCACCGGAAATGGAAATGGATCCACTTTCCATGGCCGGCTGTGATGTCCTTGTGCTCCTATTTTGAAATTCCCTCTTTCCGATGTGGAAAACCAGCGGGCACAATGACTTGCTTGGTCTCTACTTAATCCTTTGGATGGAATGAACTGTAAACGGGGGCAAGGGGAAGTCCATAAACGATGCTCCGAAACCCTTCTCAAATGGCTTGATAAAGTGTCAGATGAAGCAGTTGGGATAATGGCATTAGAAGTGGCCGATTGGACTGTCCAAAGCAGTGGCAGCAGGCCTTGATACGGGTCCTTGGAGACACTCGCCCGAAGAGTCAACAAGTGTGTGAGCCCCCGATCGATAACTGAAGAACTGCAGTGTCACGCACGTTGCCCGGGTAACTGGGTCGTCGTCAGTTACGGGGCAATCATCACACGCCATCACGAAATGACGGATTAGCCGATCCGTCACGGGTTGCTAATTCTGAAACTCATGTTGCCGCATCGAGCGACATGGCAAAGTACAAATTGGCCTTCCGTCCCCAGAATTTGCGCGGGCCCCGGTAGGATAGTCAACAAGTTTATAGTCTGGCAAACCTGAAAAGATGTTTGGCATTTTGGCAACCTGGTTCCAAAACGAGTTCACCAAACTATAAACACGCCCAGAACCCGGGTGTACGGGTGGAAGCGCTTATCGTTCGTTCGAACATCAACAAACTCCAGCCAAAAGTACGTGTCAAGCGCCTCGCACCGCCGACAAATGAGACAGCCCACAAATTGATGAGCGCCATTTAGTGCCGTGCGACGTAGTAGGCGTGCTATAGCTGGCTGGTGGTGATATCCTTGACAGCTACCTCTATGGGCGCTTTTTTCGTGTTTCGCCTAAATTTATGTACATGCAAAGCCTGCTACTGCTCCGTTGGCTCGATTTCGGTTTGGGGTTCGTCCTTAAAACATGCAACTGAATGGCTTTCCGAGCGAAGCATTGAATAACTCTCACGTCACTTATGAGCGACCCTTCACCTGATATTAAGACGGGGGTTCGAGTTCGAGCCTTGCGTGATTGAGTTGACTTGGACGGGCTTTGCGCCAGGTTGGACTCCGAGGGGTAAAAGTTTGAACGTGTGTCTCTTGATGTGCGTGTTCAAGTGAGCAAATATTGGTTGGGAAAACAAAATTTTGAGTTAAAAGAACGCAATTACTTCTGGTTAGGATTTTGTAATCTCTATCTTGAAACAGTGCTAACCTAGTAACATTTTTAAACTTACAGGTTTTATCATGGTTCTGCAAACCTTCATACGGCCTATATGGGCTTTTATGGCCTACTTAAAACCTAAAATGTTACTAGGGTTGTCTTTTAGTTAGAGATGGGCGAAACCGCTCTTTTTTAGAAGCCGCTCATTGTTGTTCGTTCACTAAAAAGAGCCGCTCTTTTGGACGAGCCGCTCATTTTCAAAATTAGGAAACTGGAAATAAGTTTTAAAACTTAAAAGTGGTGTTTGGCAGCAATGCTATTTTGGGATAAATTTTTATAAGCAATTATTTTTCAATTGAGAATTGCATTTTCAATTCTAAAAACAAATTTTGTGAAGCAATTTGTTCAAAATTCGATAAATTATATTTATTACAAGTTAAAAAATCATTCTATCTTGGAAGGATTCTTTCAAAAGACCGGAGTTTAAAAAAGAACCGTGGTTCTTTTTTTGTGAGCCATGGTTCGTTCGCTCTTTTTAGTGAACCGGCTCTTTGAGCGGCTCGCTCTTTTTTACCCGCCTCTACTTTAGGTAATGATTCAGATTATTATCAATTTGATGTTTAAAAAAAAATTACCGTGACTTCATTGAAGATTTTCTGCTCTCTTTTTGCAAAAATGCGATTATTATCATACGAAAAGGCTTTTATTATTATTCAAAAATCTGTACCTTGAGATCATAACTTTTTTTCTGAGTCCGTCCCAATATCTACAACTTTGCCGAAGACACCAAATTGATCAGAGAATTCGTTCTCAAGATCAAGATTTTTGAATATTTTACACTATACTTTTACAGCTGTCAAAATTGTATGGAGACTTGTGAGAACAAAGTGATGACGAAAAAAGTTTTCATGCACAGAAACAAAAGTCGAATTTTGGAAGGTTGAAAATATGTTTGTTTGATAATTACCTCTTTTTTCTGTAATTTTTACTAAAAAAAACACGTAAAAATGTGAACCTTATGAAAATCCACCAGTTCCTGATGTAATATAATATAAAAATGACACAAAATCATTCCTTGGTGAATATTACCATAGTTTATTCAGAGAGGTTACTACACTACACTGAAAAAATATTATGTTTTCAGTCATGAGCAATGTAATTAGCTTATATCTGTAAGCTCATACATCCAATTGAAATGTGGTCAAAGACAAACTTATGGGAAATTTGACGAGCGTTCCGTTAAACATATTTTCGAGACTGAAAAATTAAGTCTGTCATATAGAAATTGCCAAAAACCGTCAAAAAACCTATTTTTTCAACATTTTTATTTTTAAAACCACTGTAACTTCACAAGGATTGGACTTAGGACAATGGTCAATATGAAGACTTTTATGTAAAATTGTCTGGAGAATCGACTCTCGTGTTCGGTTTTTGAAAATTTTGACGTTTAGAGCACTTTAAAAAAAAAACAGTTACAGTAAATGATTTTTGTATTTTTTTAGGTGAGCTGCTCCATCCTGCATTTTTCGTGAGTCTTTTTGTAATATCTTAGGCTATTTTCAAAAAAAAATTGAACGAAAAAATATCGTGGGCTCACCTTCAAATTTGACTTTTAAACTTAAAAATCAAAAAATCTCGTTAAAGTGGATAGCAAGCCCGTCAAATTTCCTACAAGTTTGTCTTTGACCACTTTTTGATACGATGCAATGGCTTCGAGATACAGCAATATTTAAATTACAAAATACAAAAATATTTAAAACACTTACGCCCTTCTCAAATGTCATGATCGAGTGTAACTGGCTCCATATACACAAAAATGGCTTTTATATGCCTAGGATAACATGTCTACAAAGTTTCATTGAAATCGGAGAGGGTCGAGAAAAAAGTACCTAAAAAATTCCTGTTTTGGGCTGGAATTGCCCATAATTGGAATCACAAAAAAATATTTTTCATATTTTTGATTGTCGACCTTAGCATGGCCTCCAAATTGATGTCGGACACAATGGAGGTGATGAAATATTAAAAAAGTGCATTTTGTAAGCAAATATGTAACCAATGGTAAGGTTACTAACCATTATTCAAATGTGACTAAAATGGGGTAGCAAAACTCAAATTTGATGTTAACAAAAAATCGAAAAAGAAATTTTTATTCGTGATTCGATAAAACAAAGTTCCAAAAAAATGAAATGAACTTTTTTGGCTGATTTTTAACCTAAATGGTTCGAAATGTAACTTTCAAAATATTCTTCAATATCAAATCATTCAATCCGGTGGAAATGATTTAACTTTTAATTAAACAAATCTTCTACCAAACACAAATGTTGTCCGTCGACAACCCTCGGCATCCCAAAGCATCCCAAAAGTCAGTCGCCAAAGCCTCCCCTGGGCATGTGTTTTTGTCACGATGTCACACCCCCCGAAAATCCTCTCCCGGTGGGAAAAAAGGTCACAAATTAACACCCTTTAATTGTCGCCTTTTCGTGTTCCAATGGAAAAGGTCAGACCTCCTCTGGATGTTCCCACAGCGTTGTTAATTGTCTCTTTTAGCCAAATTTAACTAAATTTACACATACAGAGAGAGGCTGGCGGTGACAGTTTGCGGTGAGCTTGGAAATAACCCCGGAACCCTTTTCCCGAGGAACGTTTGGGTGTGACAACGGTAAATTGGATGTTCAAATTGGTATGAATATTAAAATCCTATTTGGCAGATGCTCTACAGGTTTTCGGGTGAAGGAGGGCAAAACGAGTAGTTGGGAGGTGGCAGCTTATGACATTTTTGATTTAATTTTTCAAACAATTGCTGCACAAGAATGGGACGAATGAGTGATCAAAAACAAAAAATAAAACAAATCGAAATAAATATTGTGCTCCCTTGATGATAGCCTTTTCAAAAGCCACAGCAAACTTCGGAGGACCTCCTGTGGGCAGAATCCCATATGGTTTCGTTCTCATCAAAGAGAGATAAATCATAATATATTGTCAGCAGCTGCCACCACCATCATCGTACCACATAATGTGACACGATTATTTCAATAATGCTCTTATGTGAAAATTTACAATGCTGCCATAAGCCACCCCCTCCCAGCTTCCTTCACACCCACACATTGACATTTCCGATTTCCTGACGAAATAAGCACATCAAAGCCGTCGTTATTTGGCTTCCGGGGGGCGGGAGAACGCGGGTCTCGTGGCGCAGGGGTAGCGGCTTCGGCTGCCGATCCCGATGATGCTATGAGACGCGGGTTCGATTCCCGCCTTATCCACTGAGCTTCTATCGGATGGTGAAGTAAAACGTCGGTCCCGGTTTCTCCTGTCTCGTCAGAGGCGCTGGAGCAGAAATCCCACGTTAGAGGAAGGCCATGCCCCGGGGGGCGTAGTGCCAATAGTTTCGTTTTTCGGGGCGGGAGAACACAAGTTCATTTTTTATTACATTTTATTTTGCTTGAGCTTGATTTAGTATCACAGCAGCTGAGAATCCTTTCAAATAAATAATGTACGCTTTGGGGCGTTTTGTTGTCTTGCTCAAATATGAAAAATGTGGCAAAAAGAAAGCTTCTTTTCACCTCGATGCCATAGATCATAGAGCTACATAATGTATCACTCATCAAATAAGGTTACGGACATGTGATTAACGTTTTCTTTTTAAATATGTAATCTAAACATTTTAGAAATTTCAATATAAATTATGTTTTTTTTTCTAATATTTAAAGTCCAATATTTATTTGTAAAAGAAGAAATTGCTGACTTTATCCATCAAGGGTTAAATTTTCCTTAAAGCTTGACAAAATGTGTTGTTACAAAGGGTAGAAACTTTCGAACGGGGTCCATCCGAAATGCTGACACAGAGCATGACTTCACCATCAGTATGGGAACCATCAATAACAGCCATCGTGATAGAGGCTGATGGAGATTTATGGCTGCGCCGCCAAATTGTCTCCTCCAGCTTGGCGATAAACAGATGATTAAGAAAATGATGAAGGATAAGCTTGGCACTGCGACTAAATAGTGTGATTTGTATTGTATTAAGTTTTGCCAGATTGTTAACACTTCAGTATAATTTTCTCCTTAATTACAAGGTCGTGACTTATCAATAGCATTCTAATATACCACAATGTTTGATATTTAAAACGTTCACTAGTTAGAGACCATCCGTAAACCACGTGGTAACGTTTTTGGGAATCCGTTTAAATTAATAAATTAACAAATTAATAAATGAATGAATTAATAAATTAATAAATTAATAAATTAATAAATTAATAAATTAATAAATTAATAAATTAATAAATTAATAAATTAATAAATTAATAAATTAATAAATTAATAAATTAATAAATTAATAAATTAATAAATTAATAAATTAATAAATTAATAAATTAATAAATTGATAAATTAATAAATTAATAAATTAATAAATTAATAAATTATTAATTAATAAATTAATAAATTATTAATTAATAAATTAATAAATTAATATATTAATAAATTAATTAATTAATGAATTAATAAATTAATAAATTAATAAATTAATAAATTAATAAATTAATAAATTAATTAGTTAATAAATTAATAAATTAATAAATTAATAAATTAATAAATTAATAAATTAATAAATAAATAAATTAATAAATTATAAATTGATAAATTAGTAAATTAATAAATTAATAAATTATAAATTAATAAATTAATAAATTAATAAATTAAAAAATTAAAAAATTAATAAATTAATAAATTAATAAATTAATAAATTAATAAATTAATAAATTAATAAATTAATAAGATAATAAATTAATTGATTCATAAATAATTAAATTAATGAATTAATAAATTCATAAATTCATAAATTATTAAAATCAATGCTGAGATGTTCTCCCAAAATCTCATGAGAGACCGATCATCCACCCTCCAAAAAAAAGTCCGTCAAAACAAAGACAGATATGTATTTCAGCTGTAGCCAAAAGCCAAAAAAGCGGCAAAAGCAGTAGGCCAAGCGAATCCCTTCGTTAGCATCGCAATCCGGATTCCGAAGGACCACAGGCATAGCATGACACCGGCATGGTTTACCCTAATTCCCAACAGGGCATCCAATTTTATTTTCTCGTTTTTTTTTGCTATCCGAGTAGAGGTTAGTTTTGCGAAAGTCCTGAAATAGAGCTTTTTTCGTTCGCGTTGTCCTCACAAGGCAGACGTGAATGAGTTCACCTTTCCGGAGTCCGGAGCAGGTCAGAGGATCCGGATAATCTTTGCACATGAAAAGAGGAATCCTTTTAGGTTTCTTAAGAACTGTGATCCAAGCATGCTGTGAGCCAGTGATGAAAATGTCTTCGCAGAAAATAAAACAACGATAGTCTAGAACATAACCTCAACACTTTGACAGTATTCACAGCACTGCAATCCGAGCACGTGCCAGGAAAGGTGCCAAAAGACGACCTCCCATGCCCCCGCTGGGTCAATAGAGATAAAGTGTGATTAATGCCCGGAGGTTCTTTTTTTGGGGGGGAGGTGGGCCATTTTCTTCTCCGGTTTTGGTTTGGTGATTTCCGCTCCGGCGCGGGACTGATAAATCATTCTACGGACAGGAGTCCGCTGGGAATTGGCGCGGTTTTTCCGTTCGATTCGTTGGAATGCAGGCCACGTGTGTGATACGATAAGCTACTCCCCGTCCTAATCAGATTAGTGATGAGGAGTGAGACAGATCGTGGTTTGGTTAGGACACTTGTAAATCAATCAACTCTTGTTTGTTTGGTCTTGAGGACATGTCACTGAATGCTGAAAAGGATCCTTAATTGTTCAAATTCTTAAAATTCCAGTAAAAATCTTCAAATTTCAAAAGCCCCACTTAAAGTACAAACCTTTGACCCACTTCGGACCTTCCCTCCAGCAGCGTCGTTTCCCGTCTGGACAAACGAGACCAACAGACGACGACAACATTCCGGAACGGAAGTAAACTACCCCTTGCACCCATTCTACTCCTGGGACAATTTTCCCGCCGTCGCCGCCGGCAATTGGGTACCAAAAAGGACAGAAATGCCATTTTCGCTACTCTGTGGAGGGAAAGGAGCTGTTTTATGTCTTCCTGTCTGAGCGTGTACTTGCGCACACACATACATATTTGTGTCCCAATCAGCAAACATATTTTTCCCTCTATTTATCAGTGCCATAACCTCCAACTTGGGGGGCTCGTTGACTTGTTTGGCCGGGACCAAGTAAGTTGTTCCGAAATCGTATTAGGTAAATAGCCACGGGGTCGGAATTGCTGCGCTGGGAATTTCCCTTATTGAAATGTTGCCATGTTTGTGTGTGTGGAAGTATGTGGGCAGCAGATTGGATGTGTATCTATTTGATGAAGCTACTTCAGTAGAGTTATTTTTCAATTATTCGTGAAGAAATGTCCCATCAAAACCTTTTTCACAAATCGTTTTTCTTGGCAACTCTGCCAGTTGTCAAAAATACACTCTTATCAAAACATGACCAACTTTTAGAATGTGCTGCATCCCAGTCAAATCAATCCGAATTCTGAAACGGAATCTAATTAGAATCGTATACAAATTCCGTTTCAAACGCAACAACCGGTTCCGTGTTCGAACCGGTTGTTGCGTTTGAAACGGAATTTGTTTACGATTCTAATTAGATTCCGTTTCAGAATTCGGATTGATTTGACTGGGATGGGTTTCCACCTCGGTCCAAAAACTGGCATTCTACCCCCTTGGACAAGTCACTTATGACCGTAACGACCTCCCACGAAACCCCCGGAGGGGCAATTCTTGGCCCGCGATGGTTATCGGGCCACGCTCGCGACATCTATCATGGCCCGGCGGAACTAAACGCAATCTGGAGCATAACATCCAAGGCAACTGTTCGTGCTGTCAGGTGTTGATAATTTATTGGAAAATTAATCCGAAACAGGTTCGCCACGAGACCACTGCCGCCAACATGGCAAGTGACATTCCGGTGAAATACGGTGGCGGTCGCCGCTGGGAGGAGGCCGCCAGTCCGGGCACGAGCAGGTTCTCCGAAGCGCCGGCGTCCAGGCCGGACAGGCCACCGGCCGTTTCCATTCCATCGCCTGGGGAAAGGAAGGTGGTTGGGATTTATATTTAAAGGGTGATTTGTGGTTCAGAAGATGAGTTGTACGCTTACCGGAATTACAGAGGTCCGACGAGCAGGACCGGTAGTACGTACGGAACGTTGGGTCTTCGATCACGTCGTTCAGGTACTGAAAGAAGTTGCAAATAGATTAATTATTTGATACGTTGTAGTCAAGTTGTGTGACAAGCCTGTGAATTTGTTAGAAAAAGTTAACGATGCAAAATGTCTTCTTTTGACATATAGGTAATACATAAACTACACAGCAAAAAAAAAATCCGATGGTAAATTCGCATGAAAAAGCATGCACATCTCCTTTGTGAGTAAAAGCATGTGTGAGAAAAAAATCTTGGTCAAAAGTCGCCTGTTTATGTGAAAATTAAGTAAATTAATTTCTGGATTTTTTTCTCAAATTAAATTAATAAATAAAATTGCCAAATTGTTCAGTGTGATTTGTTCCCTCACCAATGCTTACAATTTTGGTGAAGACATCCCAAGTAACATGTTAGGCTTTATCAAAGCTGTCACAACCGCTATAAAACCTATCAGCCAAAACCAACATTAAAACCACATAGCCGTAACAAACTCCTCAGAACCTTGATAAACCCCACTTAAAACCCAAAAGGACCTCAGCAAAAGGTTGTTATAAAACCTACATAGGAGTTCAAGGCTTTACAACTGAGTCCTAACAACATCCTCAAAGCCTTGATAAAACCTTTGTTAAAACCTAGTCAGGAGCTATGGAAAAATGACATTTCATACGTCTTCAAACGTCTTATGCCAAATAGGTTTTATTTTTGCAAAAATAAGTCTTCGTCTTGCCAAATGAAATTATCGAGATGGTTGTCAAAAATGGCGCTGATAAATAATAGATGTTAGAGGTAATCCGAATAATTTGAAAGCTTATTTCTCGCAATTGATGTCTCAAATTGAAGTTTTATTGATAAATGTAGGGGAGATAGAGCCAAAAAAATCAACTCAAACTATTTTTAAACATCTATCGCTATCTTAATCATACCAGAAATACAGCATAAATGTGTGTTTACATCAAATTAAAATCAAATTTTTCAGTTTTCTATTTTTTCAATCAATATGGCGGTCAATCATATTCAATCAGAGCACGCGTTTAGCGCCATATTTTTGCACTGCTATTTGGTCGCGATAAATGCTCTTTTAGGAGCTTATGGTTTTAAGTGAGCTTTTTACATGCCTAATGGCACTTGGCAGCTACAACACCCTAGGTTTTAACAAAGCATGCGATAAAACCGTTTGGCATGGCATTACCATCTGGTTTTCAAGCCTCTATCAAAACTTTCATAAAACCTTATTGAAAGCCAGTCGGCTTTTATTTCCACCCGGTTTTATGTCCGAGGCATAAAACCCTGTTAGAACCTATTAATTAGTTCTTGCTTGTTCGTTGCGGTGAATGCCCAAATAAAACTACTAAGCAATGCTACAATAAAACCTCAATGAAACTTGGTGGTGGCTAGTTGTTTTAAAAATGTTACTTGGGATCAAACCGATCAGAATACCTCTTCTCAAGATTCAATTTTACAATTAAACACATCATTTTGTCTAGACAACTGCCTAAATTGTAAGCAGACTTTTCAAACAAAATATGCAATTGCTACGGTGAGTTTGCAATCATTTAAAAACAGCGCTAAAGAGTTGATCAATAGATTTCAAAATCTGAACATGTCTGCAAAAAAAAGTTTGAAACCAACGCATTTAGGGCTTTTCATTCGTTTTATGTTGATGTATCACTTAAGGACAAGTACTTAAATATGAAAAACCGTTTTCAGAATACATTTAGTCGGAGTGTTCGGCCGAGGAATGCCATCCCATAACAATTAAGATATCAAATTACCTACCAGTGGGCTCTCCTCGCAGCTTCGCAGAAACGTGTTCAGCTTCCCGGGAGGATCCTGCAAAGGCAAAGCAAAAAGCAGATTCTTACTCGTCAACATTTGCTCAAGCACACTTTTGATATGCTTGACATCGCTCAAATTGCGAAAATCTCGACCAAATTGAACCATTTCTGGGAACTTGTTACTCCCGCGCTTTGCTTCGTTTAAATATTTGCCCGATATCAGTCGCACGAGAGCTTTTCCTACAGTATGTAAAAAAAGTATTTACACCCCTTGGGCACTATGCACATTTTGTGATGAAACATGTAAAAAATTTAAAGTTTGACAGGAACCTAGTACTACGTTTTGTTCAGAAACTCATGCCAAACATTTTGCTACAAAAAGATCATGAAAAGATGATTTCTATAAAAAGTTATATAACAAATACTATTACGAAAATAAAAAGGTGCAAAAAGTTTGTACACCTTTCGAAAAATTTACATAAATAATGTTATTTGTTGACAAATCACCATAAATCCAGTCTCCCAACTCCAAATAGGCATCCTTGACTGATTAAAAAAATAATTTGGATTGAATATAAAGTTTACTAACTACTTAGTATAAAAGTTTATATAACTCTGGAAATTCTATATAAAACTTATCTAAACCTAATTTTGCAAATTTTTAATTCAACTAAATGTCAATATATTACCATCGAATTGCTTAATAAACATTTTTGAGTGGGTATAACACCGTTTTGGGGGTATTTGTATCGATAGAATAGATTTTTCGTTGGAATTTCGTACCAACCCGAAATTACGTCGTAGGAAAATCCGCCGGCATCCGAACCGGTCCACGATTCACAAGTCAACCTATGTGGAATCGGAAAGGGCATAAAATTTCCGATCTTTTGATACCCATACATCTAGGTTTTCTATAAAACCCACGTTTTTAAATACCTGGACAAAAAGTAAGTTTGATCCACGAGAACAAAAATTACGAAATTACATACATTTTTGGCCGGTTGCTCAAACGAAACCATAACAACGTTTTTGCTTAGGTATTTAAAAACGTGGGTTTTATAGAAAACCTGGATGTATGGGTATCAAAAGATCGGAAATTTTATGCCCTTTCCGATTCCACATAGGTTGACTTGTGAATCGTGGACCGGTTCGGATGCCGGCGGATTTTCCTACGACGTAATTTCGGGTTGGTACGAAATTCCAACGAAAAATCTATTCTATCGATACAAATACCCCCAAAACGGTGTTATACCCACTCAAAAATGTTAATTTAGCAATTCTATGGTATTATATTGACATTTAGTTGAATTAAAAGTTTGCAAAATTAAGTTTAGATAAGTTTCATATAGAATTTCCAGTGTTATATAAACTTTTATACTAAGTAGTTAGTAAACTTTATATTCAATCCAAATTATTTTTTTAATCAGTCAAGGATGCCTATTTGGAGTTGGGAGAATGGATTTATGGTGATTTGTCAACAAATAACATTATTTATGTTAATTTTTCGAAAGGTGTACAAACTTTTTTTGCACCTTTTTTATTTTTGTAATAGTATTTGTTATATAACTTTTTATAGAAATCATCTTTTCATGAGCTTTTTGTAGCAAAATGTTTGGCATGAGTTTCTAAACAAAACATAGTACTAGGTTCCTGTCAAACTTTAAATTTTTTACATGTTTCATCACAAAATGTGCATAGTGCCCAAGGGGTGTAAATACTTTTTTTACATACTGTAAATTTGCTAAAGCCGCACTTCATTTGCCAAGAGCGAGGGGCGAGACTTCGTGGAATCTTCACAATTAAGAAAGTGCTCAACCGTGTTTCATGAGCACACGGCACGGTTATAATGAGTTTGAAGAAATGCTTTTTAAAAAATACTTCATAAAAGTTTGGATCGAACACACCGTGCATTGACAAAGCCGCCGTCAGAGTTGGGAATTAAACCACTCGAAAAAGTACTTCCTCACTCAAGTGTTGACTGTCGGGCAAATATTTGCGCTGTCATTTATCTGCGAATCCCCCAGAGATCGGCAACCGATTGCGTTGAAACCTTTCCGCACCTACAGCAGCTGTACCGCGTGGTTGCCTATCGCTAGGCGCAACGTAATAATTTTCGTAGAAAGTCAGCGCCATCTGACATTCAAATTTAAAAGTTCAACTCACAATCAGCTCCTGCCGCTGAATGGTGCAGTACTTTCGATTGCAGTTGACCACACTTTGGCCCTCGACGCTGGACGGATCGCTGATGCAGTTCTTGTCCCCGGAACTGGCCGTCACACTGCAGGAAAAGCATCGAAGAGCTAAAAAAAGACGAAAAAAGAAAAAGATTCAAATTCCGACGACGCTGGCTCGAAACGAGGTGCCATAACTGAGTCATTATCGCCTAAATTGTTGATGAGTGGTATAAATCTCGGGACGCGCGGTAAGTTTCAACTCGGAAAACCCATTTACCGGCGCCATTAGCACAGTTCTTCTCAGGTTTAGGACAAGTCCCTTAAGCCAACCCGCAGCAACAAACTAAACGGAGTCGTAAACGTTAATTTTATGGCCTATCAATTCCAGAAGTTCACTTCAAAACAGCCCCAACTAACTTGACTGAACAGAACACGACCAGAGACCGGAGGTGCTGCCATTTTGTGACTGTAACCGGCTGATCGTATTTCATTGGTCCATTAAACAAATGTGCTGATATTTTACATTCGCACTTCCTCTTTGGGGAGTGTGGTTTTTCAGGGGTTAAGGATTGAACATTGTTTGGTTTATGACTTGTTGGAGGGCAATTTGGTTAGAAAGTGTAAAGATTCATTAACTAATTTTGACATGTTACGGTTTCAAACAAGGATACACATTTTAAATACTCTGAAACGTTTGAAAGTCTGAATACAGTTGAGCAATTCTCTACGAAAACGTTGTTTTTTTAATTTTAATTTTTGTATTTTTTAATCCGGCTGAAAATTTTTTGGTGCCTTTGGTATGCAAAAAAAGCCATTTTGTATCTGTAGTTTGCCCATATAATTTTCCATACAAATTCGGGAGCTGTCCATACAATAATGATTTATAAAAATTCAAAAATCTGTATCTTTTGAAGGAATTTTTCGATCGATTTGGTGTCTTCGGCAAAGTTGTATGTATGGATAAGAACTACACTGAAAAAATTGTGATTTTTAATATTAGAGTAATTCTCGCTGAAAGTGGACCACTATTTACACAAGGTGCTCAAAAATCAAAAGCAATGTACTTTTCCAATAGCCCCCACCAAGTTATGAAAGAAACCATGTTTGGTTGGTTGAATTTGTCCTCACCTCGGCGCCACGAAGCTAAAACATTTTTTTTAATTGGTAATTTTTTGACTTAGGCGCGTCTACAAAATTGCTAATAACTTTGCAAAACTTCAACGAACCCTTGATGTTTAGGGGTGTTTCGGAAAGGAAATGAGCAGAGCTTTCGAATGCACTTGTCAGAAAAATACCGTTCCATACATTTTTTAGCCATAAAACAACAATGTATTTTTAAAAGTCATTTTTGAAGGCCGGCGCCCCGCTTTATCGAAAAACTGACAAATCCATTCGAAAGCTGAGACGATTTCACAAAAAGGACCAATAAATCTAAGGTGTATGTTCCTCCTATCTTTTTTAATCTTATTTTGATTCTGAGAGCGCAGCGCTCCGTTCGTATTTCGGGCGCCCAAAATGTTGCATTAGCTTGCCCCAATTTAAGGTTTTGTCAAGCAATATAGGTGCTCACTTTTTAAATGATAGTTTATTATCCAAGGATCAAGATGCACTATCGATAATTGACCAATATTTAAGGTTTTGGGTTCTGCCAGGCAATTTAATGTCGAAAAGTTGTTTTTGTTTACTTTTTTGTTGTTAAATGCTTAGAGCGAGTTGTGGCGCTATAACCACGGCAAATAGTGTCCAGGGCATTTGTGGAAATACAGTGTCCCATCCTCGAGGATCCCGGAGCACCAAAACTTCTTAGCTGGTGGCTCCCAACGATTTATTGCTCCTACAAACAGGAACGTGAGCGGGGGATCCCCACGTTTCTTCCTCCCCTGTCGATTCAGAAATGTGTTGTTGTTTGAACATTCGTGTTCAAACTCAATCCCATTCAAAGAATCATCTTTGCGGTAAACTTTACGCAGTTGGCCTGGCCGCTTTAACGTTTGTGATGTTTCTAAGCAATTTATTGCATTGGGCACTGCAATTGTTAATAATGACAAGAGGATGCTAGGCGTTAATCAACCTAAGGCATTTTCCAGGATGCCCTCGAAAGACTGGCTGCGCTAGGGTTAGATTAGATTAGATTAGATTAGACTTTTTTTGTTGTTAAATGCTTATTTACAATTGGGTGGACATTTTTACAGTAAAACTAATGAAACCAACGCAAAGATATTGGAGTTTTAGTGAAAAAAAAGTGCCAATTTTACAAATTTCGCAGAATTAACAAGCACGGCCTATTATTTACATGCGGCATATGTTTTGGAAGCCAAAGTATGGTTTCTTACAGTTATGTAGGTAGCTGAGTTCGGATCTGCAATCAAATTTCAGATAAACAGTGAAATTTCGAGCCACACCCAAAAGTTATTTGCGGTAATATGCTGCAATTTTAATCGCTAGTGAATTCGGTCATATTTCATCTTTTGCTCACCTTTAATTGATATTTTACTCGCGGATTTTTTTATGAAGAATGTTTTTTTCAAGTTCTGATTGTTTTGAGAATGTCAGAAAACCTCGTTTTGTGATTTGGCTGGTTTCAATGTAAACTTAAAAATAAATGACAACTTTGGATTTTTAAGAATTTTTTTTTATGATTTTGTGGAACGATTGTATACGTCAGTCATTAATTAATGACGATTTCCATAACTTTGCAAGGAATAGAAAAATCGCTCCCAACCATTTTCACTACATGCAAATAACATTTAGGCGTGGCTCAAATATCAGTGTTCACTGTGTATCTGAAATTTGATTGCAAATCCGACTTCAGCGACCTAAATAACTATAAGAAACCATACTATGGGTTCCAAAACATATGCCGCATGTAAATAATAGTTCGTGCTGGTTAATTCTGGGAAATCTGTTCACTTTTTTCTCACTAAAACTCAAATCTCTTTGCGTTGGAGTATCGAAATTACGTTTTCTCCTCTAGAAAAATGTTCGTGGTGAAATTTCCTACATGCTACATTCATTAGTTTTACTGTAAAAATGTCCACCCAATTGTAAATAAGCATTTAACAACAAAAAAAGTAAACAAAAACAACTTTTCGACATTAAATTGCCTGGCAGAACCCAAAACCTTAAATATTGGTCAATTATTGTTAGTGCATCTTGATCCTTGGATAATAAACTATCATTTGAAAAGTAAGCACCTACATTGTTTGACAAAACCTTAAATTGAGGCAAGCTAATGCAACATTTTGGGCGCCCGAAATACGAACGGAGCGCTGCGCTCTCAGAATCAAAATAAGATTAAAAAAGATAGGAGGAACATACACCTTAGATTTATTGGTCCTTTATGTGAAATCGTCTCAGCCTTCGAATGGATTTGTCAGTTTTTCGATAAAGCGGAGCGCCGGCCTTCAAAAATGACTTTTAAAAATACATTGTTGTTTTATGGTTAAAAAATGTATGGAACGGTATTTTTTTGACAAGTGCATTCGAAAGCTCTGCTCATTTCCTTTCCGAAACACCCCTAAACATCAAGGGTTCGTTGAAGTTTTGCAAAGTTATTAGCAATTTTGTAGACGCGCCTAAGTCAAAAAATTACCAATTAAAAAAAATGTTTTAGCTTCGTGGCGCCGAGGTGAGGACAAATTCAACCAACCAAACATGGTTTCTTTCATAACTTGGTGGGGGCTATTGGAAAAGTACATTGCTTTTGATTTTTGAGCACCTTGTGTAAATAGTGGTCCACTTTCAGCGAGAATTACTCATTAGTTTTTGTCACTAAAATTTCAATTGCCAATAAAACTTTATTTTTTTCTATTTTTTTTATTCTATGCCAACTTTTCAGAAATTTCCAGAATGTGTAAAAAACCATTGACCGAGTTATGAATCTTTGAATGATTTTTTTTTTTTCGAACAATCGAAATATTGGTCGCAACTAGTTTTCATCTTCATTTTTCGATGTAATATTGAATATTTTGCCTTTTTGAAATGTTAGTCTTGATTAAAAAAAATGTTTTCGAAAAGATCAGAAAATTTCACGAATGTTACATATTTCAACATTAAAAATCGGACCATTAGTTGTTGAGATATCGACATCAGAAAAAGGTAGGTGTTTATGTGAGACTTAGAAAACAACAATTTTCCTGTTTTTGAATTTTCGCATGGCAATATCTCAAAAAACAAGCAAGCAAAATGAAGAAAATTTTCTCAGCTTTTCAAAAACATTTTTTTAAGGTGGGCAAACAAGGGCACTAATTTTGAAAAAAATAATAACTGCGAACCATAATGAATTTTTTTTTTTCAAAAAGGTTACCTAGTTTTTTGATAAAAATCAGTATTGTTTCAAAATTTAATAAATCGGTCAAAAAGTGTTTCACATTCTGGAAATTTCAGAAAAGTTGGCGTTTATGTCATTTTTAACATATCACAAAATGAAAAAAAAACAAAAATATTTTTTTTTTGCTAATCAAAACAAAAAGTTAAATTAAAAATCATCATAAAACATTTTACCCTGTATCTTTTTTTTTTTTCAATGTAGTCCTTATCCTACAACTTTGGCCAAGACAACAAATCGATCAAAAAATTCCTTTAAAAGATACAGATTTTTAAACTTTCATAAATTATTTTTGTATGGACAGCTGTCAAATTTGAATGGAAAATTATATGGACAAACTAATGATGCAAAATGGCTTCTTTTGGCATACCAAAGACACCAAAATATTTCAGCCGGATTAAAAATTACAAAAAAAAAGAATGACCGAAATCTCACTTCTGAAATACAAAATTTCTTTTAACATTTTCGTGTGCGTCAATCCCAAAGCAGAATTCCAGGAAATGATAAAAATCCGTTATTTTAGAATATAGTGGAATATTAAAAATATTTAATCATTAGAAAATTATAAACACAAGCGTGCCTAGCTCTTTGAGGAAGGTGGGGCAATAATATGGACGTCATTTGTGGACACCCCCTGACCAAATTTCGAACAGATTTCTAAGGATGGTGGGGCAGTCGGGTGTAATATGGTTGTATGGAAAATAAATAAAATTGGCCAAATCTAATTAGCACTGCATCTTTTCACTTCTTTTTGAGGTCCTAAAATTTGGGAACGGTTGGTGTAGTCCTCACTTTGCGCAAAGCGATTCGATTTTCCATTGAAATTTGTATAGGAAAATACTTTTTTTATTTTGATATTCATAAAATTCACGTTTCACGCTGTACTGAAACCGGATTCATATTCGAATGCTTTGAAAGATGCTCTACAACTTTCCCGAAGAGAGTATAGTGCTAACATGCAATGACGTTTTTGACAAATAAGCGGTCAAAAAATATGTTTTTGAAAAAATTCAAAATTTCGATGGAAATAAAAGTCTAATCAACTGAAAACAATTTGAAGCAAATTTCTTGGGTTGATAATAATATTTAACATGTTTCGACTCGTTTAAAAATATTTTGCCGTTTTGGGCGATTCCAATGATCTGTACTGAAAAAAGGATAATCAATACATTGTACAATAGTTCGTTAATAATTGAAAAAATAAAACAACTCACCAAAAAAATTTCAAAAAATGTTAAAAAACAGAAAATTTATAAAATATGCATTCACCTAGAATGTCCCCTAGAATGCAAAAACATGGGTAATTCTCCGCCAACTCACACAGCAGTTGCCCCGACCCCTCTTCGATTTGCGTGAAACTTTGTCCTAAGGGGTAACTTTTGTCCCTGATCACGAATCCGAGGTCCGTTTTTTGATATCTCGTGACGGAGGGGCGGTACGACCCCTTCCATTTTTGAACATGCGAAAAAAGAGGTGTTTTTCAATAATTTGCAGCCTGAAACGGTGATGAGATAGAAATTTGGTGTCAAAGGGACTTTTATGTAAAATTAGACGCCCGATTTGATGGCGTACTCAGAATTCCGAAAAACGTATTTTCATCGAAAAAACACTAAAAAGTTTTAAAATTCTCCCATTTTCCGTTACTCGACTGTAAAAATTTTGGAACATGTCATTTTATGGGAAATTTAATGTACTTTTCAAATCTACATTGTCCCAGAAGGGTCATTTTTTCATTTAGAACAAAATTTTTCATTTTAAAATTTCGTGTTTTTTCTAACTTTGCAGGGTTATTTTTTAGAGTGTAACAATGTTCTACAAAGTTGTAGACCAGACAATTACAAAAATTTTGATATATAGACATAAGGGGTTTGCTTATAAACATCACGAGTTATCGCGATTTTACGAAAAAAAGTTTTGAAAAAGTTGGTCGTCATCGATCATGGCCGTTCATGGTCACCCGCGACAGACACGGACGACGAAACAAAGAGAAACGCAAAAAGTAACTTTTTCAAAACTTTTTTTCGTAAAATCGCGATAACTCGTGATGTTTATAAGCAAACCCCTTATGTCTATATATCAAAATTTTTGTAATTGTCTGCTCTAAAACTTTGTGGAACATTGTTACACTCTAAAAAATAACCCTGCAAAGTTAGAAAAAACACGAAATTTTAAAATGAAAAATTTTGTTCTAAAGACCCTTCTGGGACAATGTAGATTCGAAAAGTACATTAAATTTCCCATAAAATGACATGTTCCAAAATTTTTTACAGTCGAGTAACGGAAAATGGGAGAATTTTTAAAACTTTTTTAGTGTTTTTTTCGATGAAAAATACGTTTTTTCGGAATTCTGAGTACGCCATCAAATCGGGCGTCTAATTTTACATAAAAGTCCCTTTGACACCAAATTTCTATCTCATCACCGTTTCAGGCTGCAAATTATTGAAAAACACCTCCTTTTCGCATGTTCAAAAATGGAAGGGTCGTACCGCCCTCCGTCACGAGATATCAAAAAACGAACCTCGGATTCGTGATCAGGGACAAAAGTTACCCCTTAGGACAAAGTTTCACGCAAATCGAAGAGGGGTCGGGGCAACTTTTCCCGATTTCGTGTGAGTTGGTAGAGAATTACCCACATACAAAAAATACTTCTGATACAAAAATAAACTTTTTTGAAGAATAAAAACTAAACTCTTAAAACATTACTGAATCACATACAAATTATTTGAAAAAAGAAATAAAGTACAGAAAAAATATAAATTGGAGCCTAACATTTCAAAGTTTTGTAAACAAGAGTTTATTCTGTTCTCTCTAATAACAGTTTCCTTTTTTATGAAATAAAATATTACTGAAATAGGTACAAATTATTAAAACATAATTTAAAAACAACTATGAATATAGAACACATTCTTAAACTGAAATAAACTTTAAGAACTGTTCATATTAAAAATTGGAAATATGCACATATGTTTCTGAAATCAGAACAAATTATTTTGGAAGAAAATAATATATGAATATAAATAAAATGCTTGCCCTTAAAGCTTTATCTCAAAGAAAACTTGTTTAAAACTGTTGTTTTTTGAACTCACTAAATTTTTTATAGAAAAACGAATAAATTATTTTGTAATAAAATTTACTTTTCCATTTCTCACATTCAATCTTTTGAAAATGATTTTTTTTTTTAATGATTTTTGCAAGAATTTTTGCACGTCATAATCAAATTAACTTTTCTAGCATTGCATGCATAGTAGTAAAATGCTAGAGATCAGTTCAATTTTCGATTCCTTCAAAACTTTACTTAATTTAATAATGAATTCCCTCAGAAAGAGACTTACTTATTGATATCTTGGAAAAAGTACCCTTTTCACAAAGAAAAGCAGGACCCCTACCTTTAAATCCCTCTTGAATGAACCTTCCGAGTAAAACTTCCCCTCAGGACAAAAAAAAGAAGAATAAATAATAAAAAGCAACAAAGTCTTCACTTTGGCCCAACCAACCATGAACCTGTCGAAGGCCCGGCCCCAGCAGGACCAGCACCGCCAGCATCACCACCTTAACCGGCGACCAAGTTCCGGGCGGCAGCATCCCGAGGGGTGGTAGCATTTTCGGGACGTCTTCTTGGCTCCCGGCGACGACCGTCTCTCTCTCTGTCTCTCCGGGGATGATGGCACTTGCTTTGAAGATTGATTCCGGTCGTACGTGCTTTTTTTGTGTTGCCTCTGTTTTCTTCCGGGAAATTGAACCTTATTTTTCGATTTCACGCACTTTCAAACGCGTATGATTTCTTGTGTAACGATTTCTGGCGAGTGATGGCGATGGGATTTTGTGCTGGAGGTTTTTCACTTTTTCTTTTATATACTTGGATTTTGGTTGGATTTAGATTCCACGAAGATTCACGACGGTTTCCTTATTTTTGATTTGGTTATTTTTTAATATTTTCATCACAGCTTTGATTTGATTTTGATTCTATAGAATGGTTAATATAAAGAAATAAAAAAATCATTTGAATCACAACATATGGACACAGAATTGCTGTTTTTTAAATAAAATATAAAAATAAAACAAAGTTTGTAAATATTCTGAAATGAAAATTTCTATGAAAAACACTTCGCTCAAAAAAGTAGTAAAAGTCAAAAATGGTGTCGCTTTGGCTACATCAAATACAACAGCTTCCTCCGGATGTTTCGTGTGTCCCCCGTGTCCCCTAATCAAATAGACCATTCGGAAGTAGGTCCTTTCCTTTCCTTCATCTTCCCGGAAAATTGTAAGTTTTCCACCCGAGTGAATTTCCTCAATTGCTCAAGCGATTCAGCGTCGTTGCGTCTTCCTTTCCTTGAATGAGATTTGAAGCTTGTTTTCCTTCTTCCATTCGTATTGCGATTCACTTTGATTTAGTCTTCCTCCTCGACGACGTTGAACCCCGTCCGGACGAAACCAGATTTCCCACGGGGGAAATTCGTTTTTCCTGGTACAGGTTCCACCTTCGGTAACGACTTTTTTCCTTCCCTCCCAGAAGGATCAGGCAGATCATCTACCTTGGTCTCGTTATCACAATAATTGTCGGTACGGTTTAGTTGCACTCGTTACACCTTTCCGAGAAGTCCCACTCCGACAATACCTGTGCTCGACCACCACGGAATGAAATGGAACTGGTGCTGGCGGCAGCAGTGGTCCCTGCAGTAGACAGGTACAAGTGGCCAGTACAACTAGCTCAACGGCGCGATGTGATAAGATAAGGCAGGGCTTGTGAAAGTGATGAAGTGGAAGATCTGTGTGTGCGCTATAGTTTCGTGTTGGAAATGGTCAGCAAAGACAGCAAGAAATCAAACTTGAAAGAGCTTTTAAGCTCGCAAAATTACATTAAACCTTCTTGGAAGAGGCCATACTCAACCGACATCAAACAGGCAATTCTAAACGCAAGACGACCTTTCCCAGATGGTAATCAATTGTGCTTCCTACTAAATTCTGGAGTAGACACAAAAGAAAAGGTAGTAGGGGAGAGCAACCTATCTTCGACTAAATTTGCGTCACATTTACCAATAAAAATGCTCAAAATACACACATTTCCCCTTTATTGTGGCATTGTCCGTCGCTTGGTCATCGTCGTCGAATGACAGAATGCCCGGATGGTCGAGCGAGAGCACTTAAACTTAATTAAATTTGGCCCTCCCTAGCCCTGACTGGTGGTCCCTCCTCTGGCGTTGTTGAGTCACGCACATTTTCCCTGAACTGCACATATTGGTGGAAATCAGATACCAGATTGGGCATAACAGAAGAAGTATCAAAAATTAAATTCAAAGTTTTTGTCCCTCGGCCCTAGCCAAAAAAATGCAAGTTTCAGGACAAAAAAAATATGGTAAGGGAGCGTTCTTTTATTACGTAACGCAAAAAAATCGGATTTTTAGGCCCCTTCCCCCCCTCGTAACAAAATTTACATACAAATTTAAAAAAAATGTATGGATCGTACACGGCCTCCGACCCCCTCCCCCCATCTAAAAAACGAAGTTGACTTTATAGCTGTCGGCCACCATTGCTAGTACCAACCTGGGTGATGAAGAGAGAGAATCCGTAACGTGATTTTCGAATGATCCCACTTTGTTTACATCTACAAAGTAGGAGGCTGTTCAAGAACGAGCATGACTTTTTTCTCACTGGTAAATGAGCTGTTTTATTATCAATAGTATGTGATTTATTTTGTTGAGTTTTTGACATTTTTTTCTGGAAAATTGTCGTGTTTGGATCGGTTAGAAGAGATTTTTCTTTTTTACGGGTGAAGAAAACTGCGGCGAGAGTGTCATTCTGCGATGTCGCAGATAAATTCCCTGGCAGATTTTGGAACTCTGCAGCTCTTTCTGGTCCAGCGAAAAAACAAAATTCTAGCGAAGCTGATCCAGCAAACAGAAAAGATTGTCACTAAACCAGGTTTTCAAAAGGAATCAAATAATATAGACAACTTCTGTACAACCGCATCAACTCCATAAACAACTTCTATTCATGATTATAAAAAAATGACGATCTCGCCTTCAACTTTCTTAACATTTCAACTTCAACTCCAGGTCCTCAAAAGCCACAGATTTTTCATTCTTGCAAAAAAAATTATTTAATAATCGAAAACAATACTCTACAGTAGAGTCTCTACTTTTGGCGAACAGTGAATTGGTTCCACTTTGACAGTTCAAAATTGAGGCCGTTTTGCGAACCACTATTCAGCACCCAGGTACCAACCACTAGTGTCTTCCTTTTATCTACAAGGACTTCGCCGCCCTGGGCTCCTAAGTGTATGAAAGTATGGCACGGAGCGACGGCGCCGAATACCCATATTTACACAAAGAATTTTAGAGCGCCCGCCGCGGGATTCGAACCTGCGAACCTCTGGATTGTGAGTCCAGTGCGCGGTCCGATTGATCCACACGGGCGGGACCCCTCCCCCCATCTGCGATACGTAATAAAAGAACGCTGCCTAATAAAAATTCATATTTCAAAAGTTATGAAACCCAAGCTTTAAAATTTCAAAGAATTCATAAAATTCATGAAAATTTTCAAATTCATGAAATGATTCGGGTACATTTAACTTTCATTAGAAGTCGTTTTTAAAATATGTGTTCTAAGTTTGTGTGAAAATGTATGAAGAATCAAAGGAATAAAATATAATGTAAAGTAAGCATTCCTGTATAAAAAAACAGAACAAAAATGCAGAAATCATATCAGTTTTTTTTTATTGTATTAGGCCGTTGCAAATATTTTTCAAAGTTTATGTCGCCCCCCCGTCAAAGTTGGCCTGAAAAATCAAAGGGCAAAAAAAATATTGTTTCGAAAAACTTTAAAATTTTAATGGAAATTAAAGTTTAACCAAATGAAAACCAGTTAAAATGCATTTTCCCGCGTTTATAATCATATTTAGCATGTTTGAACTCCTTTGAAAACATTTTAAATTTTCATGAAATACCAATGTACAGTCCCACCAAATTTCTTCAGTCCCAAAAATTTCTTTGAGAAAAAAAATCCGTCAATGCCTCGATATTTTCAAAACAAATGATTGGAAAGCAACTGTACGCCTGTAAAAAGCATTTTAAAACACTCATTCTAAGGTTGAAACCTAAGCTTGTAATTTCATTTTATATACATATATATTTTTTGCCTACATGCTACATCATTTCAAATGATTTTAATCGTTCAAATTTATAAGAGTTGAATTTTAGGACTATTTTTCAAAGCATCGTTCGCAAAATAAAATTGGCTGCATGACAAAATGCATATTAACAATTTTCATACTGTATTCATGTTAAAAACAATGCTAAAATCACAGTAGATTAAATGAAATTAATTTTTAAAATCAAAAGAATTCAAAAACGCATCCCTTGATTTTTTAAAATGTTTTTCATGAACGTTTAAATCAGGGGTGACCAAAGTATGGCCCGCGGGCCAAACGTGGCCCGCGGACCAATTTTGAATGATCATGTAAAATGGCCCGGTTATTGAAAATAAACCGTGATTGTATACTTCTCAAAATCAAGAGTTATTTTGAACTTTTGTTTTTTTTTATTTTATATTAATTTTCATGAACCTTTCTAATTTAAAACAATTTCGCGCGTTACAATATGAATAAAATTAGTAAATATCAAAATATTCAATAAACATTTTTGGAAATGTATATGAAATGTTTAAATTTGACTGAAGTAAAAAAAAATGTAATCATGTTTAAAAAATAAGTATTACATATTAATTAAGCAGTCTTAATGACCCTTTTTATGGACTGATCCATTAACTTATTTAGCACTAAGAAATCTTCCATCTCGGGGTTTGAACTACTGACAGTTGGATAACGAATCTGATTGGCTACCATCTCATTCAGGCAGACTAAATGTTAAAATCAGAGGAATAAGACTGTTGCAAATATTTTTCAAAGCCTTTTCAATCCAACTCTTCCCCGGCTCGAAAAATCAGAGACAAAAATATTTTTTCAGGCAAACATACAAATTTCAATTGAAAATAATGTGCAATCAGCTGAAATCAATTTAAAATTCATACCTCTGCGTTTATTTTCAATTTGAGCATGTTCGGGTTTACTAAAAAATATCTAGAAATCTAGAGCGAAAGAAAATTCGCTTAAATTTTTATTTTCGTCCAATCTAACACTTTTTGAAAATAATACATTTTCTATTTTTTTTTCATTGCAAAGTTGTTTAGGTATTTGAAAAATACAAAAAAAAGCAATAAAACTGATGGAAAACTGTCTTTTATTTTTTAAATAACGAAAATCTAGAGTTTTTTTTTGAAAAGTTCCTATAAGCTATTGTGTTTCATATGTTTATAAGACCTAATCAAAAAAAAAGTCTGGAAATGTTCAAAAAGTAACAGCAAATTCTCAAAACTTCAATTAATAGATGTAGTTTTTTGCCTTTTAAATTAAAATGAAGTTATTTTTTTTAAATAACTTTTTTTGAACATTTGGCCCGCAAGCTCATTTGAGCTTCAAATTTGGCCCGGCATCCAAAAGTTTTGAGCACCCTCTGGTTTAAATGAATACAAAAACTTATGGAATATGTTGTTTAACCCCATTTTTTTCAAATAACTGTTTATGTTAGAAAAATATTGACACTCACGAAACTTTTAAAATATCATTTCAAAATAATGTAGCAATTCTGTGAGATTTGAGACAAGGATTATTTTTTGCATTTTTTTAAAATTTGGTTGAAACTTTGGTGTGTGTGTGTGTGTGTGTGTGTGTGTGTGTGTGTGTGTGTGTGTGTGTGTGTGTGTGTGTGTGTGTGTGTGTGTGTGTGTGTGTGTGTGTGTGTGTGTGTGTGTGTGTGTGTGTGTGTGTGTGTGTGTGTGTGTGTGTGTGTGTGTGTGTGTGTGTGTGTGTGTGTGTGTGTGTTTGCTTTATTTTCTATTACCAAAGAAGTAATTTGGCACCATCAGTTCGTCCATATTAGTCTCCATACAAAAAAAATGCCAATAACAATTATTGTTGGTATAGCTTTCAGGCAAAAAATTTACACTCTAAAAAAATTAGGCGAAATTACCATTTTTGAGAATTGTCTACTATTGATTTGCTTTAGATTACAAAAAATTCATCTTTTGAGCTATGGCAAAAGTAAATGATTTTTAGATGCTTTGAAAAAAATGCTATTTTATGTCAATTTGTTTTAATATTTGCAATCAAACAGTTTTAAAAATTAGTTTCGATATAGTCTATGTATCGATAAAGACCACTTTAACTTTAAAGTTGATTTTATGTTAAAAACGTGACATTTTTACCTGTATATTCAATGTTCAATTAATCAAAGTAACAAATTTAGCCTGTTTACGAAAAAAAAGTTTTGACAAAGTTGGTCGTCATTGGTTATGGCCGTTCAAGTCACCCGCGACAGACACGAACGACGAAACAAAGAGAAACACAAAAAGTAACTTTTTCGATACTTTTTTCTTTCGTAAGTTCGCGATAACTCGTGATAGTTACAAGCAACCCCGTTATGTGTTTATATCATTTTTTTTGTAATCATCTGCTCTACAACTTAGTAGAATATTGATACATTCTTACAAAAAATCCAAGTTACAAAAAAAAACAAAGAACAATATTTTTTGTTATAAATGAAAAAAATAGCTTTCTTGGTTATTTCAGATTCGAAAACTACATTATATTTTCCATAAAATGACATGTCCCAAAAATATTTACAGTCGAGTAACACAAAATTGCAGAATTTTTGAAACTTTTTTTGTATTTCTTTCGATGAAAACACGTTTTCGGAATTCTGAGTGCACCATCAAAGCGGGCGTCCAATTTAACATAAAAGTTCCTTTGACACCAAATTTCCAAACTTTGTTCAGGCTGCAAATTATTAAAATCACGTATTTGTTCGAATGTTCAAAAATGAAAGGAGCCGTTCCGCCACTCCGTCACGAGATATCGAAAACTGGTGCTCGGAATCGTGATTAGGAACATACATTAGCCCTTAGGACAAAGTTTCATGCAAATTGAAGAGGGGTTGGGGCAACTTTTTCCGATTTCGTGTGAGTTGAGGACCATCAATAAATTACGTGGACCCTATTTATAACATATCAGACCCCCCCACCCTACCCCTTTCGTGGACAATTTTCATACAATTTTTTTTTCGTATGAAGCGTGGCCAGTCGCTGACCCCCCTTCGTTTTTACGTGTTTTTAATGGTCCCTTGATGGAGAATTACCCATTAATAATTTAAAATAATTTTTAGTCAGTTTAATTTTTTAACAAAACATTATGATTCTAGTACTTCCACGCCCTTCTCACCACTCGAAATCACCTGTGCATGACTTCCTCAATGTTGTGCAAATTTACCTCGCCTCCCCTTATCTTGTCGCGTCATCGATGTCGTCCGAGAGCTAATATATTAAGGTGTCAATCACTTGGGCAGAACAGTCTCGGTAGGCAACTTCTTGCAACTGATATGACGCCGACGAGGTACTCCAGCACTTTCGAGCAAATTGCATCGATAAACTTCATCGTTCGTCCTCCCAAGTGGGTCTTTCTGTACACATGTTTGCGAACGCTGCTCCGAACGTGTTCAACTACAGCTCTTATCACGGTGCTTCATTTATTGTACTGCGGGAATGCTGAGTATTGAAAATACCTGTCAGGCTTTCAAGGACTTATTAGTTTTAGTTTTGCTGACGGAGAAGATTTAATCTGCTTGAAATGTTATTTACCTAAGCAAAGGCGGTTATTTAAGCTGATTTGAGCGGAATTGAGTGCTGATCAAATTTGCGAGTTCGGTAACCATGTTTCCGGAACATTCCGCGTAAACTCCAAGTTCTCGCTCGAGCTTGTGGTCGTATTTCTTGTTTTGTCAGTCACGCTCCAGTATTTACGTTCTCGCTATTCTTCCGAACCCAAATAGAGCGAATAGCTTCCTGCGAAATTCCAAACGAAAAATTCCAACGACAGCGATTCACCCAAACAAGTCCCAACAGGAAGTGGTAGTTTACACCCACCAGCATAATCCGACCTGCGATAAGAAACCTCCATCTTTCGGGATGGCATCTTGGGGACGAAGGTGGAAATAAAACTTGCTATAAACAACAATAATAAAAAGATCCCTCTGCTTGTCATGGGGGAGGTACGATATTTCTGCAAAATCCCTTTGACAAACAGAAATAACGGTGCCAGATTTGTGCGCACGTGTTGTTTTCTGCGTGTCACGACGGTTTATTGTAAAATTGTGAGCGTTCCGATAGGTGAAGATGGTCAAATAAAAACTGTGAAATGTGTAAATTTAAACTTTTGATAAATTAAATAAAATCTTTTAGATAGTTGAAAAGATTAATCAATATTTTTTTCAAACTGGATAAAACATTCCAGTTTACCCTTTTTTCACATTATCCAATAATCCTTTACATAAATTTGAAATCATTTTTTTTTGCGTCGAACTCATGTATTTCTTTTTTCTCTTCTTCTATTCCAGACTGAAAGTGTCGAACGGGCGTCGTCGTCTTCTTCTCCGTCGTCCCGATGTCCCCCGCGAGAAGGCAATAGCTCCAGATCACCGGTTCCAACACCAGCACCCCCTTCCACGCCACGGAAAACCAAAGGTAAGAAGCGTTCCGGAACCGGGGACATTAACAAAACGGTAGGTTTTTAAAAGTATATTTGTATCGCTGGAGAAACTTTTAACATCAAAATTGGTTTATAAATCTTCAGATCAAACCATATTTTAAAATATACAAACAAGGTGGCCAAAATTCATTCGACAGTGAGAATTTCCACATTCAACTGCATTAAAATGTGAATATTATCCAGTTTGGACACTTTTCCACTGCTATCTAGATCGTTCGAAAAATTTATCCCGCGTCGGTCGTAAACGGAAGCAAAACAGCAGGCCAGGTCACGCGAGCGAGCTATACAAACAAATAGCTGTCATTCGTTCAGCCAAGGTGGTTGCCATCGGTGCCGGCTCCCACCTCCCCCTAAATCCGTGGCCCGGTCCGAGGTCGGGAATGTGGTCAATGATATTTTTGCCGTTCTGTTTACTGCCGGAGGCTAATTAATTCCAGACATGCGATTTTAACATGGGACCGCATTGGGAACGGAAGGTTCTTGGTAGATGTTTTCCCCTTGTTTGATTAATTTTATTTCCAGTCTCTTATCTGACAGTCATTATTTGATTTAATTTTGAAAAAATACCAGCTGACTCAAATTGCGATATACGTGATTTTTTATGATTTTTATAATTCTAAATATCGCAATTTGTCTCAATCTCAAATGGTTTTATTTCTTTATAACAATCAGTCAATTTTTGGTACATAAAAACATCATGTCAAGTGGGGATTCACCGCGTCTGTAGCATTCTGTTACGCACTTCTTCTATCCCTTAACGCGTCAGTACAGTCTGGAAGCATCACAGATGTTGACTCCCGAGAACGATCACGTTGGTCAACGACCACAACACTAACTTGATAAGCCTTGATCAATTTGCGCTCGTTTCAGCGCAGTCGCACTCTCAACAAAGATGCTTCACCAAGTCGCGTTGCTCGCGCTGTTCTGCGTACAAACCCTGGCCAATCCTGGCTGTGGTGTTCCACGCATCAAACATCAGGCGTTGATCGTCCGCGGAAGTCCCACCCAGCCGGGCGAGTGGCCATGGCACGCCGGAGTGTACCACCGATCTGGCCGGAACAGCCAGTACGCCTGCGGAGGAACGCTGATCAGTGCGGATTTTGTGGTTACCGCTGCGCACTGCATGTTGGATGAGGGCACGAGTTACCGGCTGACCCGGAAGCGGCTTTTTGTGCGACTTGGCGTGCATAACCTGGACCGGATCGACCCGGGCGCGATGCAACAGTTCACGATCGCCGACATTCACATGTTTGGGAACTTTTCGAGGGACAATCTGCACAACGATATCGCTTTGTTAGAGTTGGGCGAGATGGTCCGGATGACGGATTACGTCGTACCGGCTTGTGTGAATCGGAACGTGAATCTTGACGGGTTAGCTGGGACGGCCGTCGGTTGGGGTGTTACGGAGGATGACGAGATATCGCTAGAACTGAAGCAGGTCACGCTGCCGGTGATTGACAGCGTTGACTGCTTGGAGAGCGATCGTGACCTGTTCGGGACGATGATGCACAAGGGCATGTTCTGCGCCGGGTACCAAAATGGATCGTCGGTCTGCAACGGGGACAGCGGAGGTGGAATGTTTTTCAACCGGGATGGGATGTGGTACCTCGGCGGAATTGTGTCGTTCCAGAAGTTCCGCAAGCATGGTACGAACCTGTGTTATACCCGGGGATATGCAGCGTTCACCAATGTTGCCAAGTATCTGGACTGGATGGGAAACATTACGGGAATGGACTTTTCGGAGAGACCAGCTGTCCTTGTAACTACTACGGAAGCCCCAAAGAAGCGGGAGAGAGTGCCTTACAGTCCTCGGGTCAGCGATAAAAGTATGTTGTAGATTTGATTAAAACACTCTGAATAGATCAAATTTAATTTTGCAGAATGCTACGAGTACTTACGTTATAGAAAAGCTAATTATTATGACTCTTATACCGTTACAATCTGGGACAATGGACTGCAAACGTGTCTTGCCAATATAATAAGTGAAAGATTCCTACTTAGTTCTGGATATTGCGCTCATTACAGTTTTGACCAAAGTAAGATCAACTCAAACGATCCCAATTGATCCGCAACAACAGTCCATTTCTTACTGCAGTATCAATCAAGGCAGAGTTTTACAACGGGCAGTACGACTTTCGACTCGATGGCCTCAAGATGGTGCTGCATCCAAACCACACAGGAACCGACTACGTCTCCACCAGCGCCGTAGTCCTGATCGATCTTGGACGTAACTACGACGAGTAATTGCTCAAAACAGAAATTTTCGCACAACCTTTCTCAACAGTCTCAACCCTCCGCCAGACTCAAACCGGACGTTGGCTGCCTCTGGACGGACCCCAACGAAATAACCCTCGAGTCGGTTGGCGCGGCCATCTGGCCCACGGAGATGCCAACCGGTCCGCCGCTGAACGTGTCCGAGTCGGCGGACGGGCGATTCCTGCGCACAAACGACAACATCTCGTGTGACAACGACCGCAGCATCCTGGGCGTTCGATTGGGACTTCGCAAAAAGGGCGAATCTTTCTTCCGGCTCGTTGGACCCCTCGTCGATTGTGATAGTTCCGAGTACGCGAGGCTGACGCCCGAGTATCTGGACTGGATCGAGAGCGTCGTGTGGCCCGGCGAAACGGTGAACGCGAATAGGAATCGGATTGTGAATTTGTCGAGGAAACCGTTTTCTAAGTGAAAACAGGTTATAACGTCATGATTCGGATTCCCGGACACCACATCTTGTTTTAAGTTTGCATTATGAATGTCAGAACTGTGTTATTTGATGAATTCTAACATCAACTTTCATTTAAAATTTGTTTGAAGGCTGTAGGTAATGCCAAAACATTAAAATAAAATAAAATTTTAAGTTAACCAAAAATGTGAAACATTTAACTGAAATATTTCATTAGCATCCGAAGCACCGGGAAGGCAAAGCAGAAAATTATGGTTTTGATTTTCTTAAATTCTAGCAATTTTTTATACAAAATATCGATTAGTTTGATATTAAGAGGTTATTTGAGACCTGAGGAATGCCATTCACTAACATTTCAGTCCAAATTGGTGCGTTTCACAAGCAAAATCGAGTGTCCGGAATTCGAAGCAAAAGTGTTCGGATTTCGAATCAGCTTTTAACAGTGTCCGGGATTCGAAGCACAACAAGTCATTTTAATTTTGAAATTCTGATGTAAAAATGGTTAGAAAAAACATATTTTGCATGCATTCTTTTAAAACTGACAGTTAATACTACATCCTGAATTTCTTCATTTTAAACTTATTACGTGATTTTTTGCCAGCTATAACAAAAATGATATGCTACTAAGTGTCCGGATTTCGAATCATGACGTTTTTATGGATTTTAAAAACGGCAGTGAAACATTTTTTGTTTGTTTTCATTTTTCAAATAAATCATCAGATTTCGAGCAAGCGGGGTTTTCTTATTTCGACAACCTGTCAGTTATTCGAAAAAAAGCAATTTTCTGATGCACAAAGGGATTTGTTTTCATTTTGTCGACTCTCTCAACAAACATCATATAATCTTGCGGCCGGATTTTTTTCTGGAAGAGATCCAGAATAAAGGTCCGTCTGCAGGTTTGTACTGATTTGACGTTTGCTGAGGGTGCATGATTGGTTATGTTACTGTTTTCAAAAACACCCTTGTCTTCTGCAAAGAAGTAACATAACCAAACTTTCCGGCACCCTCAGGAAACGTCAAATCAATACGAATTTCCAACACTAGAGCGCGACAAAACGTGCAACATTTGTCCTATTTCAAACTTTTTTGGGGTAAACGATCCAAAAAGTGGGTACCAGGCTGGTTCCATAACAATAACGCTGCGTTTGTATTGGTTTGACAGTTCGTAGAAGCCCTCTGACTAATAGAGTTATCTACGTGCGCATGTATTGCGTGTACGTACACAAAAAAGATTGAGGTTAAATTTTGTACCCGCCAGCAAAATAGATGGCGTGCTAGTGTGTGTGAGATCGGGATTAGATAACTCTATTGCTGCCGGATCATTTTCCGGATCTCTCCGGAAAAGATCCGTTAGCAATTTTGTATAGTTTGACGTTTGCTGAGGGTGCCGAAGAAAGGTAAACAAATCCCTTCGCCAGTCAATATTTGTTTTTTTTTTCTAAATTAGACTGAGAATGACATTTAAGTTAATCGACACGTCGATAACTGAATTACTTTCGAATCATTTCCGCTGTTACATCGAATAATTTCCGGTTAACACAATAATTACCCCGGGATCACCAGCCATGTTTGTCCGCCACAACAACAACAGCGACAACGCAAATTCCATTTTGTTGGTGACCAATTTAGTGTGAACAAACGACGGCCACAGCCAGAACCACAATCGAGAACGACACCCCGACAGGACGAAATGGACGTACATTTTACGACCCCTCGGAGAATGACCACGTGGCCACGGAAACGGGGCCCCGTCCATGTCCGGCCACTCGGCGGCTTAATGACCGTGACCAATCAACCAGTAGTCAATTTGCTGTCCATTCGGCCTTTTATTTTTGTGTTTTCGTTACTCCTGCTCACGTGTTTGTCCACGTTCTTTCACGCGGTGGATTAGTTTGATTGGTTGGGTGATCAATTTGACCTTTTTTCTTGTATTTTCTGTGAAAATACTGGAACCTTTGTTGTCATTTGGTGTTACTGATTGATTGTAGCTCGTGACCTTTTGGGATAAGTGAGCCAAATTTACTGTCAAGATTGGCAGAACATTTGACAGCGAATGTCAGAAGTTGACGTTCTGACACTTTTTGTAGAACAAGAAATCGTCAAAATGTGTCATGATTTGATAGTTTCATTAGATGTCATAGATATTTGATTTGAGTGTATGATTTGAACTTTTTTTTAGGAAAACGAATTTAGCAAAAAAAAAACAATTGATTTTTCCTTTCTTTTTTTAACAGTGCCACACCACAGTGCAATGACAGTATCCGTAACGCAGCCCCAGCCACCGATGGATATTGCCTGCTGTCCGAGCAGTCCGTCTGGCGGCGGGACATCATCAATGGCGACGACGACGACGACGACGGCACCACCGACCTCCCGACCCTCTTCCGTGGTTTCCCCGGGCCAGCGCTCGACCAGTCCGGCCAACTCGAGCGGCGGATCGTCGGAAGCGGACCCATCGTTGGCCACCGTTGGCACCCCACCCTCCTCGTCCTCGTCCTCCACGGCCACCAATGCGAGCACGGCCCTCCGGAGGTTCTACTTCCAGAAGACCCGGATCAGCAAGTCCCCGAAGGCGGCCAGTATCGCCGGAACCGGACCGCCTACGGTAGCGGCGGCTTCCGGTTCCGTCCCGAAGGTGGTCGTCATGGGATCGTCCACCACGTCCGAAGCGACCATCAACACCTCGACCGACTCGGCGTCGACGCACGTGACCAACGTCACGGTCACCACCGACACCGAGACGAACGACTCGATCGATTTAGGTAAACTTTTACCCAACTAAAATTTCACTCAAATCAGCAAACTTTTCAGCAAACTTAGCAAATTCTGTTTTTCTTTTTTTTTAGGTGAGGGTTCCGGCCAGAGCGAACCACTGCTGAGCTCGCTGGACGACGAAAGCTCCAGCATTGTGATGAACCAGAGCTTTGGCGACGGGGACGACGAGAACATCACCGTCATCAACGGTGGGCCGGACACTCCGCTGCTCATAAGCTACCAGGTAAGTCGCGTGACCACCGTGATATCGCGGATTTGATTTGAATAAACTGTGTGTGTGTGTGCGTTTTCGATTAAAAATAGCACCAGTCGTTATAAATATAAAAGCGAGGAAAATCGCGGCTTCAATTGCGGACTATTTATAGAAACGCGTCGTTTTTTGAAGAAAACGGCAAACGGAACGCACAAGCAAAACAAATCGTAACGGAAGCTGCTGATGGGTGTATGGCGTGCGTAATGGTGGTGCAGGGCTGGGGTCGTAAGAATCGGGGCATGGTGGCGAGTTAAAAAAAAATGGTGGTGATTATAACATGAAAACGGTGCACTTAATAAAAATTTCACTCTATTACTCGTCGATTTCAAATTCAATTTATCTTCCTATGAATATTTAAAAAAGAAATGTTTTTTTTTTTTTTTTTCGCCTAGTCGCCACCCTCCCTTCCCTTGGAACCGGCCACAATGAGTGGATGGACCTGGTACAAAGCAAACGCCACGCAGCCAGCCGGTGATGATTACTGTTGCACTACTGCTGGCGGGACCAGACCCGTGCCAGGCCAAGTCATAGTTCGGTTAGTTTGTGACGTCACTAGACGAGACGCGGCCGCGCGGCCAATGTTCTATTTCTAGAATGGCCAGCGTCATCGTCCGTCGGCATTTGGCAGCAGTCGCATGCAAATGAAAGGGAAATTTAGACCTTTCTTTGTAGTCTTTGAGTGTGAGTGCGTGTGTGTGTTTGCCAAGAAGTTGAAATATGAATGAAAAGTTCAACTATTGAAAGCGATTGGAACTTTTCGAACACGACCTTTGCCAAGGAGATTCTCCGGGCGAAATCTGTTAATTTGCATAACTGCTGACGTCACGGGACATAAAACCCAATTATTTTCCGTCGCATCACGGAGCAGTTTGGTTTCGCATAATTTCCACCGTAATTGTTGTTGTCGTAGGGCCGATGTAAAGTATTTCCGAGAAACATAACCTTGTTGCAGAGCGCGCGGAACGCGAGCTGGAAAATCTGCACTAATTAATGTAATTAGTTACCCGGAGGAAAACTTTTTCCCGACGGTGTGTGTGTGTTTACGCTTTCTGTGTTGAGGATATCTCTTCCCTGACTGAAAAGTCCGTCCGACGTCCGTCGTTTGTCGTACGTGCAATCGTACGACGTCGCACGACAATGTCGTGCGACATTCGCACGAATGTCATACGTTTTTGCACCAAAATGTCGTATTTGTCGTGCGATCGATCATCGAAATTGTTCGACATTGTCGTACGACATTCGACCGACGTCGCACGGTTTTGTTATTTAGGATGTCGTGCTATTGTCGTGTGCTGTCATTTCGGAATTTTTAGGTTATTTTCGAAATAAAATTCATTTTATTTGTTGTTTTGCTGATTTTTATTGATATCTATTAGTTTTCACTGGCCTGGCACTTTGTTTTCCAAATATTCACTATCACTGCAGTCACAATTTTCCAAATTTCGCTTGATGATGGCCAATCCGGTAGAATTCGTGTGCTGCCCCGTGAGTAGTTCGTTCACCTCCATCGCTTTCACTCAGAGGTTGTACTCGGCCGCAAGTTTGTTCTTTTTCCAGGTCTTAGTATTGATAATGGCGATTTTGACATTCTCTAAAAATCAAACACCACCAACACTTTCATTGTCCTGTTTGGAGACTGTTTGATACAGATCTGAAATGAATTAAATAATAAAAAAAATACTGTAACTAGGGGAACAGCATCTAATTCCAGCGTGCCTTTAATGTTGCCATATCAGCACTTTGACATTCAATTACAGCTCATAAAAAGCGTTTTCAACTGAAATCAAATGATAAATCGGCCAATAAGAAGTGAGCAAGCAATTTTCTACCAAAAGTTTTGAAAAATTAGTTGTTTGAATAGTTAAAATAAATAAATTGGATGGAGTCAGAAGCGAGTGCTTATTTTGCTAAACATACGAGAATTTCTCCTATTTGCTACCTGGCGAAAATATTCAAATTATTTAAAATTTCTAGAAGTTAAGAATTTTAGAAATTAAGAATTTCAAAACATAAGAATTAATAAAATTTAAGAATTGTAGATAATAATTTTGTGTTTGTCAAATTTTCGATTCAATAATTTAATAATTTAATAATTTAATAATTTAATAATTTAATAAAATAATAATTCAATAATTTAATTATTTCATAATTTCATAATTTCATTATTTCATAATTTCATAATTTCATAATTTAATAGTTTAATAATTTATTAATTAAATTATTTAATAATTTATTTATTTATTTATAATTTTATGATTTTATAAATAACATCGACCAACAAAGTTTCTGCGCAGGTTCAATTCAAGGGGACCCCAAAAACATGTTTACTTTGTATTTTTCAAAAATTTCAAAAATATTTGGACAGAGCCGAATGGGTTTTCTCCAAAGTTTGTATGGAGAATTAGAGCTGTTCGCTACTCCCACAAACTTCAAGCTGCCCCCTCGAGTTGAGCCAGGTTTCAGAATTTTAGAATTTTATAATTTTTACTTAATTATTGTAAAATTTTTGAATACTGGAATTCCAGAAGTAAAGAATTTCAGAATTTTTGTGTTTGAGATTTAAAAAAAAGTTTTGGCTCGTAGAATTGTGATTGCATTAGGTTTGGATCCCCCCTCCTGTCCTCCCCCACGCACATTTCCATCGTCCTCTTTTTTCCTCCCGGCACACCTCCACCGTTTAAAAAAACACGACTCACCCCAATCCGCTTTCGATCGCAGACCGTCCCATCCTTCCCGTCCCATCTTCCGGCATGATCCGCCGGGTTAACGATGTTTCACGTTCTCTTCCACCGTCGCGAAGGCTGAAATCAGGAAGTCTGGAACATAATGTTATGATTTATCCGCTCGCCCACTCCGGCCGGAACTTTCCAGCAAAAAAAGGAACACAACTTACCAATCAACCAGCCAAAATCCTCACGAACCTTTACAACAATATTGTTTTTCTGATTTGATCAAGTCCGAACAAGATCAACTGAAGAGAACTGTCAAACTGTTTGCGTCGACGATAATCGACGTCGAATTGAAGGTAAATCGATGGAAAAAACAATGTCGAGCATGTCGAGTGTTTGTCGCACGTTTGTCGTCCTGTCGACCAATCGATATCGAAACGGTAAAATCAAAACCGTGCGACAACTCGTACGACGTGCGACATTTTTCAAACAGGGTTACTGTACAGGTCGTCGTTTCAGCTAAATGCGCTGTAATAGATGTTTACCTTTGCTGGCAGAAAGAAAATCAAAGTTTTAGCCGGGCGTTTCGCATTTACCGTGTAATCAAGTTTTAATGATTTCAAGTTGTTGAGTTCAAATGTTTATCCATCTGTTTCAGCAATTTGGAGAATTTAAATGATGTTTATCATTAAAAATATCATATTTTGAGATAACTACCACTCATATTATTTTTTTATCATTTCGATTTCTGTCGATGCCTAAAACATAGAAAAAAACGAAAAAGTTAATCACATTTGTTTTCGTAATTTTAAACTCAAAAATGTTTAAAAGAGTTTTATATTCTTTTTAATATTCTTGTTTTTGTAATACTTTGTGAATTCTTCAATTATTCGCTTCGCTAGGAGACGGTGATTTTAGCGGATTGCAGACAGGATTTTCGCCATGTGATGTGATGATTGTCTAAGCCCAAGTTGCCTAGGAATTGATAATTGGGAATAGAACCAATTCCACCTGAACCAGATTCTCACCACCATGGCAGTCGTCCATTGCCGGCCGCTCCCATCTCCACCGCGCACCACGGGCAAGGATAGGGGATTTGGAAGACGGGAAGTGTTCATGCTCCACTTTTTTCAGAGTATTAAGGGAAAATCTCCACGGTACCCTCAAGTAAGTTTCGCTTGGAGTTGGACGGTTTTTGGGAAGGTGAATGGTCTGAGGAGCCCCCCTAGGCGAGTGGTAACGACCGTTTTTGCATTGTTGTTCGAATTCTTCGTGTGTTCTCAATTCTAATGGGAAAGTTTTCAATTCTTCTCATCTCTTATTGGATGATTTCTATCAGTCGCCCAGGCTATTTTTAGCGAGGTATTTTTAGATTCAATTTTAACTGCGCTTGCAACCTTGCATGCAATCTTGTTTGAGTTCTGATATTCAACTTGCATTCAATTTTATTCTTTGTCCGATTCTTGGATTCAACTTTATTAGTCTCAGTCCTACCCAAGTTACCAATGCTCCACGGTTAAGTGGAAAGCATTTATGTTTGCTAATCCTAAGGACAGGGGTTCGAACCCCGCCGTGACCTTCAAGTTTTTCATTTAATTCAATTTTTAATGAGTCCATAGCTTTCTCGTTGGGAGCAGATGGGCTTGTGAATTCTTAAATTATTTCAAACAAAAACTAGGTCCTAAAAAACCTAAAAAATAGTATTTTTTGAAAAGTTATACAAAATTTCAATATATTTGTGTGTGTGTTTTTTTTTTTCATAACTTCAATATATTGTATTGTTGGTATTTTAATTTTTTTCAATCCATATTTTTTTTATTAAACTCTTAAATAATAGTAACGTATTCATCGTTTTTAAAAGTTCTAAATAATATTGTTGGAAAACGTTCTTTTTTTTAATCTCTCGGGAATCCAGGGAACCATCCATAAACCACGTGGGCACATTTTGTAAATTCCAGAACCCCCCCTTTAAAATATGTTCGAGCATTGATCAACATTTTCATTATAAAAAATAATACATTAAAATTTATTGGTTTTAAAATACAATTATGCTGCTATCGAAAACAAACAAAAAATAATGAGAAGCAAAGTAAAATACTTCCCCAGTTTTTTTTCTTTTTGCAAAGCACTAAAAATAGTTAGCAATGTAGAGTTCCAGTTTTTTTCAATGAAAAAATATATTTGATGTTTTTTTGTTCTTTTTTAATTTAGAGTACAAATTCTGCAAGGCCGTTGTAAACATTTTTCAAATTTTATGTCGCCCCTCCCTTCAAAATCGACCTGAAAAATCTGGAGGAAAAAATGTTTTTTCCAAAAACTTCAAAATTTATCATTTTTGGGTTCGATTAAACAAAATATGAATTCTTGTGAAATTCGAATGTACAGCACCGCAAAAGTTCATTTATTCATGAAAAAACTGCCTTAAATACAGTAGTTGTTCGGTAACTGGGCGTTGTTTAACTGGGCGGCTTTTGAACTGGGCGCTCGATAACTGGGCCGTAGCCCAGTTAAAAAGCAGACAAATGTCAAAAAACCAGAACAAACCAAAATGACCGAGGGGTTTTTTTTTTTTATTCTTTGTCCTCTATCTTAACTTATACCCTAACTGGCTCAATCGGCCTTGCCATCACGGAGCCGTGTGTCTATTTATAGATCTCGAGATCTATTGTTCTTGTTCATGATGGATGATGATGATCTCCAGGGGGTCTTCTTGGAAGAGTCTTCCTTCATTCCTTCACGCGTTGTGGTGTGGTTGGTTGGTCATCTTCCCGTCCTGTTTGCACTCAACCACCACTATCAGGCTCTAGCGGGGGGAGCGGCGTGCGTGTGTGTTTTGGTAATTAATTACCGGGGTTCTGGTGCTCGCAGAGGGAGCAAGGGGGTCTAGTTGCCACCGAAAAATCGGTGACGAAGTGACCGGGCGGGATTCGATCCCTGATCGTCTGCTAGGAAGGCAGATCGCTTAACCAGACCGAGGGGTTAATGGATGCAAAAATTATATTCAATAAATAAAAAAAAACTTTTTTCAAAGTTTTGTTTAATTTCATGTTACAATTAAAGAAATATGAAAAGTAAGAATTGTAAATAAATTTGAGTAACTTTTATTTTTATATTTCATTTGGAAAATATTATTCATCGGTGGTCCCATCGTTATTTTTTGTTCAGCCCAGTTACCGAACAACTACTGTAAAATACATTTTAAAAGAATTTATGTTCCAAGTTACTTTAAATTTCAAAATATTTAATATTTTTATTTTTTTAAAACATCTCATAGTGACCTAGCAAAGAATTCGTTAAAAATAAAATGTTAACCCTTAAATGCCCCCTTATATTAAATTTAACGTTTTAAATATTAAAATCCAGTTTTGACCAATTTCTTATATATTGAGCAGTTCTCTCAGATTTCGGTCATTCGATTTTTTTGTAATTTTTAATCCGACTGAAACTGTGTTGGTGCCTTCGGTATGCTCAAAGAAGCCATTTTGCATCATAAGTTTGTCTATATAATTTTCCATACAAATTGGGCAGCTGGCCATACAAAAATGATGTATGAAAATTCAAAAATCTGTATCTTTTGAAGGAATTTTTTGATCGATTTGGTGTCTTGGGCAAAGTTGTAGGTATGGATAAGGACTGCACTGAAAAAATTATACACGGTAAAAAAATGTTGGTGATTTTTGATTTGCAAAAAACACTATTTTTATTTTTTTTTTCATTTTCTGATATGTTTTAGGGGACATCAAATGCCAACTTTTCAGAAATTTCCAGGTTGTGCAAAAAATCTTTGAGCGAGTTATGAATTTTTGAATCAATACAGATTTTCTCAAAAAATCGAAAATTGGTCGCAAAAATTTTTCAACTTCATTTTTGGATGTAAAATCAAATTTTCAATCAAAAGGTACTTAAGAGCGAGTCCACGAGCAAAGCATACCCATCTCGCATCGACCTCACCAATCTACCTGAAATTTTCAGGGGTTGTTTGTACATATAAAACTAGCATCTGGCCAAAATATGAGCTCTCTAGGTCAACGGGAAGTGGGGCAAATCGGGACACAAAGTTTGAAGGTTCAAAAACGTCAAAAATCGTAAAAAGGCTGTAACTTGGGCAAAATTCAATTTAATTTAAAAATTGAAAATGCATCTGAAAGGGCTTAAAAAATGCAACAAAATGCAGGATAGAGCACCCCGATTGGTTAAATCTAAAGGGAGTTATTGACATTTTAGTGAAAAAATAGCACAATTTTCAAACTCAAATAAAAAAGTGTTCCATCCAGATATCAACTCGTTTCGACCTGCAGCTTGTAGGGGACATCTGGGACTACCATCTGAGACTGAGAACGCTTTGGGTAAGGCAGTTTAACATATTAAATAGACACTTTTACTTTTAGTGAATTTTTTGGTTGTAAATTTTTGCTCGGGGGACCCCTTAGATCCCATTTTCTGATGATAATTTTATCATATTCGTGTTCCTGAGACAATTTCACAATAGAAACATGCATAAAAATGTTTATTTTCATCCATTTTAACCCTTTAAAAAATGAAAGTTAAAAAAAATTGAGATGCTGCTTTTTTCTGGTGTCATCTAGTATTCTTGGAAACGAACTTGAATTTCAATAAATGTGAATCGAAGATTTTTTTTAACTTTCATTTTTTAAAGGGTTAAAATGGATGAAAATAAACATTTTTATGCATGTTTCTATTGTGAAATTGTCTCAGAAACACGAATATGATAAAATTATCATCAGAAAATGGGATCTAAGGGGTCCCCCGAGCAAAAATTTACAACCAAAAAATTCACTAAAAGTAAAAGTGTCTATTTAATATGTTAAACTGCCTTACCCAAAGCGTTCTCAGTCTCAGATGGTAGTCCCAGATGTCCCCTACAAGCTGCAGGTCGAACCGAGTTGATATCTGGATGGAACACTTTTTTATTTGAGTTTGAAAATTGTGCTATTTTTTCACTAAAATGTCAATAACTCCCTTTAGATTTAACCAATCGGGGTGCTCTATCCTGCATTTTGTTGCATTTTTTAAGCCCTTTCAGATGCATTTTCAATTTTTAAATTAAATTGAATTTTGCCCAAGTTACAGCCTTTTACGATTTTTGACGTTTTGAACCTTCAAACTTTGTGTCCCGATTTGCCCCACTTCCCGTTGACCTAGAGAGCTCATATTTTGGCCAGATGCTAGTTTTATATGTACAAACAACCCCTGAAAATTTCAGGCAGATTGGTGAGGTCCAAACGACGTCCCATACAAAGGGGTATGCCCTGTTCGTGGACTCGCTCTTAAGTGATTTTTTTATAAAGTGCACCGTTTTCAAGTTAAATCCATTTTTAGGTGACTTTCTCGAAAAAGTCGCAGTTTTTCATTTTTTTAATTAGTGCACATGTTTGCCCACTTTTGAAAAAAATATTTTTGAAAAGCTGAGAAAATTCTCTAAAAAAAAATTCAAAATTTTGAACTTAGTTGCTGAGATATTGCCATGCAAAGGCAATAATTTGAAAATATTTTGTTCGAAAAGATCGGAAAATTTCACGAATGTTTCATATTTCAACACTGTAAATCGGACCATTCGTTGCTGAGATATCGACGTTAGACATTGCATGGCAATATCTCAGCAACTAAGGGTCGTATCAACAAAGTTCAAAAATGCAGAATATAGATAATTTTCTCAGCTTTTCAAAAATATTTTTTTCAAAAGTAGGCAAACATGTGCACTAATTTTAAAAAACAAAAAACTTCGACTATTTTCAAAAAAAAAATCACCTGAAAATGGATTTAAATTGAAAACGGTGCACTTTATCAAAATTTCTCCATACTACTTTTTGATTGCAAATTTGATTTTATATCGAAAAAAGAAGTTGAAAAATTATTGCGACCAATTTTTCGATTTTTGAAAAAATCAGTATTGATTCAAAAATTCATAACTCGCTCAAAGATTTTTTGCTCAACCTGGAAATTTCTGAAAAGTTGACATATGATGTCCTCTAAATCATATCAAAAAATAAAAAAAAAGTGTGTTTTTGCAAATGAAGTTTTAGTGACAAAAAGTTAAATAAAAAACCACCAAAATTTTTTTTACCGTGCATCATTTTTTTCAGTGTAGTCCATATCCATACCTACAACTTTCCCCAAGACTTGGTGTCGATCAAAAATTTCTTCAAAAGATACAGATTTTTGAATTTTCATACATCATTTTTGTATGGCCAGCTGCCAAATTTGTATGGAAAATTGGGTACTAAAGCCCTATGTCAATTTTTATGTACAACGGTAAAAAACACGATAAAAAACCATTTCTGATCACTTTTTTTCATTTTAATGCAATTTTTTTTTTTACAAGACAACATTTTTCCGATGGATTAACTATGGTCCCCTTGGAACGAGCTGTCAAGTAGGAGCTTTTCTGTCAAGAAGGACCGCGAGGTTAATTTTTTAAAATTGATTTAAAAATCCATTTTAAACTCCTTGTGCTCGTACAAAGGGTCATTGTACTCAGAAAAATAAGCTTTATCGCTGTAAACAATAATATCAGCAATCAAAGCTTCATTTTAGGACCCAATTATATGGACAAACTAATGATGCAAAATGGCTTCTTTGGGCATGCCGAAGGCACCAAAAAAGTTTCAGTCGGATTAAAAAATACAAAAATTAAAATTTAAGAAAAAAGATCGATTTCGTAGAGAATTGCTCCTTTTTTTTTATTTTATCACCATCGTGTTCCCAGAACAATTTTACATAAAAATTAATGTAAACCTCAAACTAAAATGAACTATTGGCGAAATACAGCGATTTTACTGAAAAAAATTTGAAGAACAGCCCAGGGATGCCACATGATTTTTAAAAATGTCTGTGAAAAAGTCTGTGTATGTCTGTGTCTTTGTCTAAAATTCAAATAAATCAATTTACAGTCATAGAAATCTATCAAAAATTGTGTTTTTAAGCATTTGAAGACTAACGAAATAAGTTTCGATTGATATTTTAACAAAATAACAATTTAATGAAGTTTTTAAAATGTCTGTGTACCTAAAAAAATGTCTGACACGAGCTCAAATGTCTGTGAAACACAGACAAATCTGTGTATCTGGCATCCCTGGAACAGCCACGCAATTCTCCCATTAGTGAGCTCTTGATTCATGTTTTAATTTACCTAGTGAAACATCACCAATTCTAACGGTGTGAACACTAGTCACCACGTTCAATTCCATTCCCCAGTTGAACTCGAGCTTAACATTAACATAAAAATATCACCCAGTAAAGCGGGGGAACGACAAAGGAGGAGGATGGTGGGATGAAAAAAAGCTCATTTGTAAATACAACGCGTGTCCTTTTGAGCTTTCACTCACTCTTTTTTTCCTGCACGGAATAAATTATTTATGTTACTTCTCGGCATCACGGTTGGTCTTTTTCCACGGAGAGAAAGTTTGTTGCACAAAGTTTTTTCCTAGTCTGGAGCTGTACATGTTTTGTGAATCAAATTTAAACTATGTGTTCAAGTTCTTAAAAATATTATTATTTTTTTGGCTCTTATGTTATTCAAAAGTCGAGTTATGTAACTTAAAAACAGATCCTCGTCAGATTTGCCGTTAATTGTCACCCAAGTTAGAGTCGCAAAAACTAACCAGTCCAGCACGACGACCCGGACTAATAAATAGTGTCACTTCAAAGCAAACAAACGGCTAGTCCCACAAGTACCGTTTTGGTCTCGTTGGTCCGCAAGTACAGATTCGTCAAACAACCGGCTAAGCTTGTTAGTGCGGTTTGGGGCCCACGGATGCAAACGGACGTAAATCGTGTCCTTCTCTTGCCGTTGTCACCAAGCGGAGAAAAACAGACCATCCGGCCCATTTGTTGGAATAGTAAAAACAAAACAAACAATATTTGTCCCCTGCCAATTCACCGCGGCTGGACCACAACAACAACAACAATAAAAAAAGGTCCAAAAAACGAGTCGGAAGAAAAACTGATGCTGACACTAGTTTAATTAAATCAAACCAAACACGAATCTGTCTTGTTTTTACGGCTGGCTCCCACCAGATTGGTGCAGATTTTTTTTTATTTGATTTACAGTGAAGGTTGAATAAATTCACAACTTTCGAAATTTTTAAATTCACAATTCGGCTAGGCCTGAATTTAAATTTGTACCTCCATTGTCTAAATCTGTTACGCCAAACGTATTGTTTGAGAGTAAGTGTGAGTCCCGTGTAAAAAGTGACAGTTCATCACATTTTGTATGACTTTGTCAAACCTACGGGGTACAAACTAAAAAGTGTCAATCGAAAAGTGACCAACCACCGGAAGTTGAGTGTACTTAAATTGAATTTGTTTAAATACAAAAAAATATCTAAAAATTCAAACACTTTTGAATAACACTGTTCATCAAGCCGACCACCACGATGTATACCTTGTCAAACTGTACTGTTTTTGTTTCCTCCTGCACCACTGCCCAGTGCTGCCAGCATCAACGACTCCGACCACTGGAAAAGGTACTTGCGGCGGCGGGAAGGAAAGTACAATTTGTGCGGCCGTTTTCGTGACACAAAACGAGTGCAATTTGTCGTCGTTCCGCGGTGTCCTCATCTCGAGGGAGACCGGCAAAATGCTGACATGATCGCCACATAGACCACGGGTGAAGAATGAATGCAAATTTGAGGTGGAATAATGTTCAAAAATTTGAAATACTTTACAATAGAGCTTTATGACGTTTCGCGTACACACACTAGCGCACCATTTGATTTTGCTGGCCGGACAAAATTTAACCTCACTTTTTTTCGTGTACGTACACGTAATATATGCGCACGTAAATAACTCTATTGAAAATTGTATTGCTAAAATTATCTTGAAGAATCTTAAAAAAAAATAGCAGATTTTTTTTGACACCAGTGTTGCCAACTAGTCTTATACTTCAACTACCTCGAGACCAGTCTAAAATACTAGTCTCTGGTTGATCTCTTCAAAGGAACCGCGCATCGGAGTAGGCGCGCCTCCTCCACGGCGAATTTTCCTTCCCGGGAAAAAAAAACACAAATCTCTTGATGAATGATCGCGGTGTGGGCATCATCGCGAACTCATCAGTGTGGCCCCTCCAGGATCAAAGTAGCCAAGAAGTGCGTACTTTCCGTGTGTACATACATCTACCATACAGTCAACCCTTTCTATCGCTGAGTTTCAACAATTTTTCCTTTGTGCTTTCACCAACGCGTTGCGCGGTCCGGTGGAAATCAAGGCTGTATATCATAGGTACTCGCGATCTTGCTTTGCATTAGTGTGAGTGCATGACTCCGTGCCACTAAAACCAAAACAATAACAAACGAACAATGGACCGTGCCCGGAAAACCAAAACATAAACAAAGTCAGTGTCAGTGGAGTGAGAGAATCAGAGATATCGATTTTGACAACCGCACTACTACACACTCAATCGCGAGTACCTTAGGTAGAAAGCCATGGGTGGAAATGCACTTGTCCCAAGCAGCTGACATTTTCCGGCAGCTTACACGCCTGTGTATTTACCATGAAGATGATGACGACGGGAATCTACATCTGAGAGCTCTTGGAATAAATCTTTCTTTCATTCACCGTTTTGCTGTAATCTAGTGGGCAAAAAGAGACTACCGTTAGATCAGTTGATGAACTCTCGAGTTGAGTCGGGATTTAACAAAACACTTTGTTTATGAAACATTATCATCAAAATTTGGGTCTAGACAAACCTCAAATTGTATTACATTTCTTAAACATGGTGTCGATTTCTGGAAAAGTCAGGGAAAACCTGGAATTGTCAGGGAATTTTATTTGACCTGGAAAAGTCAGGGAAAGTCAGGGAATGTTAAGCTGGGTCAGGGAATTTCGATGATCCTAAAAATATTACTACAAAATTTCATTTCTTTTTGTAAATTTGCCCTTGATGATGTATTTGAATGTCTTCCAGGCCAAGTTTTGCATCATTGATAATATTTATTTTTTTTTATATTGGTCAGTCTGGAAGGAACGTAAAACTCCATATAAAAAATGCTTAAGAAAAGGGTCACGAAGAAAAGGAACAGCAACGAAAAGTTGCATTTGGCATTTCTTTGCGCATTGCTTGTTTGCAATATGTTTAGGTTTAAAAATCAAATAATTTGGATTTGCATTGGATTTGCGTTCAACTGAAAATTACAAATTACTAGCGCACACAGGGTGGGACAATATGAGGCAGTTGCCCCACCATCCTCAGAGATTTGTTCTAAAATTGGTCGTTTGCTCAGCATATAGAGACCATAGAGAAAATCATCATTTTTTTCAGAAAAATTGAATGATTAAAAAAATCTAAAGTAAAAAAAAATCAAACATTTGAAAATTAAATTCTAAAGCTCAAAGATTCTAAATTTTTAAAATTTTGAAATTCTTATATTTTTTGAATTGTTGATATCTTAAATTTTTAAATTTTAATCTAAAATTCTAAAAAAATTGTAAGGCTAGAAAATTTCCCAAAATTTCACTTTAGTATTATTTTTTAGTTATCTAAATTCTTATTTTTCTCAAAATTAAACTGAACTATGTTTTAAAAATGATCCAAAGTTATCTAATTTTGTGTAATCTAAAATGTAAGCAAAATAGTGGTGGTGAAATGGAATAAAAAAATTAAAGAATTAAATTCAAGAATTAAAGAAATAAAACAAAAATTTATGGAATAAACAGGGTTGCTACGGACGGCGCGAATTAGGCGCGGATTTCGCGCGGTAGCAATTTTGATTAAAAAAATTATAGAGAGATAAAATTACTTTCAAGTTATAAAGAAAAATATTATCAAATATTTTTTTTTTCGTTGAGCAAAAACTTCGATTTCTTATTAATTGAATTTTCTTCTGAAAATTTTGGTTTGTATTTTCGAAACGTCTAAAGATGAAGATTATGAAGAGATTTTTTTTTTAAATGTGTTGTTGAGGATTTCCTAAATAAAGGTACACTCAACTCATTTTTAAACATACTGACTCTGAATATTTAATTTCTTTTAAGTTTTGAGTAATGTTTTTTACTCTTATTTAGTATTCTTTTATACTGGATACATTCAATTTTAATCTTGTGAATCTTAATCATAATTTAAACTTTTCCTGAAGATATAGATATTAGGATGTAACAAAAATTATTATTGGGGCATGTTCCAGTGGGTGTACTGTGCTTATATCCCAAATATGAGCTTCATTGGACGTAACAGAAGCTGGCCTCCGCCTTTGAATTTTAGATGGGATTCAACCAGTAGAAATATTTTTTTTAAATTAAACAAAAAAAAAAAAAACAAAACATTAAAAAAATACACATTTAAAATTATTTCATTTCATTTCATTCCATTTATTGGATTGTTTTGGCAAAAACATCAGTGCAGTAATTATCCTAAGCTGAGATATGGGGTACCTTTCAACAGCTGACTAATTCAAACGGTGTTAGAGTTTACTGGTACACGGGAGAAAAATTGAGCAGGGGAAGGAAAAAAGTTACAAAATAACCTTCGAAATTGCTAATAGATAGGGGATAGTTAGAGGAAAGGAGGTATTTCTTATATTCAAAATTAAATTATTCAGATTTTAGGAAATAAAATTAGCAAAAATAGTATTAAAAACCAAAAAAAATCATATTTAAAAAATATAAAAGATTCGAAATTTTCAAATTGAAAATTTAAAAATCTGAAAAAAAATTCAAAAACATCAATATTTCAAAATAATTCAAGAGAACAAAAAATGTATTTTCTTAAATTCTTAAATTCTTAAATTCTTAAATTCTTAAATTCTTAAATTCTTAAATTCTTAAATTCTTAAATTCTTAAATTCTTAAATTCTTAAATTCTTAAATTCTTAAATTCTTAAATTCTTAAATTCTTAAATTCTTAAATTCTTAAATTCTTAAATTCTTAAATTCTTAAATTCTTAAATTCTTAAATTCTTAAATTCTTAAATTCTTAAATTCTTAAATTCTTAAATTCTTAAATTCTTAAATTCTTAAATTCTTAAATTCTTAAATTCTTAAATTCTTAAATTCTTAAATTCTTAAATTCTTAAATTCTTAAATTCTTAAATTCTTAAATTCTTAAATTCTTAAATTCTTAAATTATTAAATTCTTAAATTCTTAAATTCTTAAATTCTTAAATTCTTAAATTCTTAAATTCTTAAATTCTTAAATTCTTAAATTCTTAAATTCTTAAATTCTTAAATTCTTAAATTCTTAAATTCTTAAATTCTTAAATTCTTAAATTCTTAAATTCTTAAATTCTTAAATTCTTAAATTCTTAAATTCTTAAATTCTTAAATTCTTAAATTCTTAAATTCTTAAATTCTTAAATTCTTAAATTCCTAAATTCCTAGGTTCTTGAATGCTGCCATTTTTGTTACCATCTTAGATTACAGAAAACCTGATAAAATTTGAAGTATTTTTGGAATTATTTTTTTCGGTTAGGGAAATTCTGAGAAGAAGATGTAGGAAAATTTGCTTCGATTTTTCTAAGTGACGCTTTGGTAAGATCATCGAGTATGAACTGTATCTTAAATTTAAAATCTCAAAATTTTATTATTTTTCTTTATTTAGTTTTGATTCAGTTTTTAGATTTAAATTTTTAAATGTTGAAATTTTTTTTTTTTTATGCCAAGATGTTTGTTTTGGATTTTTCCTCTAGTTTACCTAATCCTAGCAATAATACATTTTCAGCGTTTCAAGATTCTGCGTTCTCAGGTTACAAAATTTAATTTATTATGAAACTTTTTTATATGTTTGTCGCAAAAATAATTTTCTTAAAATGACGCAGATTTTGCGCGGATTGGGTTTTGGGATGGCGCGGATATTTTTTTTCGATTTCTCCGTAACAACCCTGAATAAAGGAATTCATAAAATATGGTCTCTTCGGAAAACTTGTTTCAACTTTAATTAAGATCCAGCATCCGAGATTTATTTATTTTTTTATTTTATTTTTTTTTAAACTTTCTCTATGAAAATTTCTCATAGTAAATTTTTAGAAGTTCCATACTAACTTCAGGTCAATGGTGGAAGTACTAAACCTTAACCAAATACGCTCAAAATTTCAGGTTATGTTCTGGGGCCATATTGCTACAAAATTTCGGTCGAGGCGTTCGAAATTGAACACTTTTGTCTTTTTCATATATCCGTGAGCCACGCTATTGTACAACTACATTTTACATATTTTTCCCAAACAACATTCAATGGCTTACAAGGTGGAGTTCCCGTGGTCAGATTGAGCATAGATTTGGAATCTATTCCAAAACACCCAAATATCTAAGTTTGATAAATAATGACTTTTCGAAAAGCTCGAGCAGGTTGTATTTTGTTTTTATTTTTATAAAATATATTGATCGTGTGATTGTTCGTCTGTAGGCTCTGGTCAAGGTAGAAAACTTTTTTTTTTTTTTTTATAGCAAAAATATTTTTTTTTGTAAAATTATTTAAGGAGATGTTTTCTTCAAATATCCAGCAAACTGTTTACTTTAAATACAAACATTGTTGAAAAAAACATAGATCTTTTTTAAAACCGTAAACATGTGCTTGAAAAATTAAAACTTAATTGTATATTTTTCTTATTTTTTTCATTTTTCTAAATCTTTCTTAAGGTTCTGCAAAATTACATGTTTTTTCAAGTTTTCGTCTCCAAAACCTTTAGTTTTTTTTTTTATAAAAATACAATCAAAAATTTTAATTCTGCCAAAGGCAACAAAATGGAAAAAAATGGTTGACAAAATTAAAAAAAAAGTTTTTAAGTTTTTGCAAAATCCATCGTTAAAAAAAATAAAATAAAAAAGTCATTGAAGTTTTTCAATATCTTAAATTTCCAATATTCAAAAAGAAAAATGCATGAAACTATAAAAACGCTCTAAACAATATGTTAGTAAAAAATAGAAAATAAAAAAAAATTGGTGGTCTGGAGAGGTCAGGGAAAAGTCAGGGAATTTTATTTTGGGATTTGGATCGACACCATGTTAAAGCGGCCAGCCCTACTGCGTTGCATTAGCCGCAAAGAGGATTTTGTTGACGGATCACATTTTACAGACTTAAAAGGGAAGGAAGGATGCGTGGACATACCGTACCAAACGTTCTGCATTATTGGGTTTTCGCTTTGTCATAAATTGTTAGCAACTGATATATTCATGATTTCAAAACTCGATTTTGTTTCTCTCCCACAGGAACTCGAGGACCTGTCTCCACGTTCACCGCGATCCCCCAAGCCCTGCCGCACTGCCCCCGTTGCCTCGACCACGCGCTTCCCCTTCGATCCGCCCCCGTCGCCCCGGAGTGTCCGGATCCTGCCCAAAACGACCGGCCACAGTGGTGGCGCCCAGCACGAGTCCATGTTCAACTTTGACGAGTCGCCGAACCCGGTGCGTCGACCTCCGCCCAAAATGGCATCGCCGGGCGAGTTCCACCGTCCGGAGGTTACGGTGCACGGGAAGGATGGCAACAAGGAGAACATGGCCGGGACGCCAACCAAGCGGGGCAGTCCGTACAAATCCCGCAAGGAGCGGTTCATGCAACAACAACAGCAACAGCATTACGGCAAACAGCAGAGTGGGAAGCCGCTAAACTCGGCACCGGCGGCTAGCTGCCAAAAGGGCGGCCAAACTTACGATCCGAACATGACCATGTTTCCGTTCGACCGGGAAGCGATCGACTACGACCGGATCCAGCGGGAGTGCTTCGCCGTCGAGGAAGAGTTCCCATTTGAGCGGAACCGTGACGACTACTGCTGCGAATCTCCGTCACGAGCCAACATGGACTCGGAAATCTTTGGCGATCACTACTCGATCTTCCAGCAGTACGCGTACCTCACGCAACAGGAGCGGGACGCCCTGGAACGAACACCAACCAAACGGAACAAAAAGGACCGCATTGACGCCTTTTCCCCAAAGAAACAACCGCAGCCGCCGCCACCCCAACTGTCACCCCAGCGAATGTCCAAGTTCGACCAAATCGCCACCAAGTTCGACATGATGCCCTCGAAGCACGAGCTCATGACCAAGGGCCGATCGAAACGGACATCCGTTAGCGGTGCCGGCAACGCACTTCCAGATCTTCGGGTGGACTTTTTCGCCGAAACGTCATGCTGCGACAACCTGACGGCGGCGGCTGGTTCCGATGGAGCCGCCGGCAAGACGCATGCGCCGTCCCAGCCTGCTGGATCAAGCCGAACGGCGGCCGAAGTCGCCGGAGCAGGCGCGTTGGCGACCGGTGCTATAAATGTTACGCCGAATCCGATGGACAGCGCAGTCTGCACGCAACCTCGGGCGACAATAGTCGTACAGCAAGTACGTAGTTTTGTCTCTCTCTATCGATTGTTTTTTGTTACTTTCTATTTCCGATCGCGTTTTTTTCGGTTTTGTTGATTTACTCGAAAACAAATCAAAGTAAGCTATTTTTGGCCGCGTCAGTTCAAAGGTTATTACGCGCGCGAATCGATCAGGGCGTGCTTAGCCGGTGAGGAATCGGCCTACTGCTCCTCACGAAGAAAGTGCATCCAGCTGTGGTGGGAGTGTTGCCAAGATTGCAACATCGCGCGTCTGTGGGTTGCCAGTTCTCGAAGAAATACAAAAAAAAATCAAGATCGCACCGGGAAGAGAAAAGGTGTTTATTTACACAGCTTGATCAGACCATTTTTCATCTGACGCCGGGGCTTAGAGGCCCCCTTCTTCTTGCTGATTATTTATGGTGCAAATGGCGCAGCAGAAAGTTCCAGCCGCGAGAGCGCGCGCGCATCGACGGATTTAGGTTAGGCTGTGCGTTCTCAACAATCGCGTTCTAATAGAATGTCCCAGCCGCCAACTTGAGTTTCGGCGCCGGCGGCAACAACAGTGTTGTTTTAAGAGGGGAATAATTCCGTACTAATTGGGCGGGAATTGAGTGTGTTGTGCGGGTGGTCCAGCCGGTAAAGGAAAAGGCTGAAATTTAGTGATGTTTGGCAACTATTAGGAAAAAGTGCATACAGTGGCATGTGTTTTGTGTAAAGTGGAAAATTAGTGCACGCGTAACTTTGGGATTGGTTGGGTCGAAGTAACAGAGTGGAGAATGAATCGGTTGTTTAAGAAAGTTTCAAACTTTTTTGAAAAGAAGGTAGGACGTTATACAGGTTAAGCAAACTAATATTGAAGCTGACTAACATTTTGTGCTATTATTTCCGGCTAGTTCCTGTCTTGACATGATACACAGTTTAACTAACAACACTACAAAAAAGTAGTGCATTATTTTATGAAATTTTATGTAATATTACACCCCGAAATATGTAGCCCATCAGTATGGGAAACCTACTTGACCGAAATGTCAAACTCATACATGCGTTTATGTTTTCCATTCTTCATCGGTCTGATGGCCGAGCAGGCTAAAGAGCCAGTACTTACTGTTGGTGCTGGGTTTGAATCCCGTCGATTGCATCTTTTTTTGTGTTTAAAAAATTGTACATGCAGTGTTTAATATGAAATGTCTTTTTGGCGAAAGTGATGTGCATGCTTTTGCATGCTATTTTACCATCGGTTTTTTTTTTTGCTGTGTGAGTTATCGTGCCCAATAAATCAACAAATTACAAGTGGAGAACTAGCAATCAATGCCAAATTTAATTTGCAGAATAAGATACTTTTACATACATTAAAAAACATCAATACAATAGCATCTAAACAAACGTAATTTTGTAAGTGTCTCTTAGACTTCGGTTAACGATGATAAATTATGTTTTTTTATGTGAATAAATATTTTTGGTATGCCTAAAGAAGCATAATCGATCTTAAAAATGTCCATACAATGTGGAAAGGGTTATCATACATAAATGCCATGGGAATCTGATCTGATCGAACACAATTGTTGGGGCAAGTATTGTTGTATTGCATAGCAAGGCCATTGCGTCTTTTGATTTTTTCGACCTTTTGTCTCACATTCTAAATAGACATTCATTTAATTCTAAATAGACATTCATTTAAATTTAATAAATATTTTAGAAAAAATGCTTTTCTGGTTCTCAACAAAGTGTAGTAATTTAAAAGGATATTTCCTTACTCTACAGGAATAATAAATAAATGAAATGAAATGAAAAAAGTTGTAGGTATGGATATGTAGTCCATATGAAAAAAATGCTACACGGTAAAAAAAATTTGGTGATTTTTTATTTAACTTTTTGTCACTAAAACTTGATTTGCAAAAAATACACTATTTTTAATTTTTTTTTTTTTGATATGTTTTAGAGGACATAAAATGCCAACTTTTCAGAAATTTCCAGAATGGGCAAAAATCTTTGACCGAGTTATGATTTTTTGAATCAATACTGATTTTTTCAAAAAATCGAAATACCGGTCGCAAAAATTCTTCAACTTCATTTTTCGATGTAAAATCGAATTTGCAATCAAAAAGTACTTAAGTGAATTTTTGATAAAGTGCACCGTTTTCAAGTTATAGCCATTTTTAGGTAACTTTTTTGAAAATAGTCGCAGTTTTTCATTTTTTATAATAAGTGCCCATGTTTGCCCACCTTTGAAAAAAATATTTTTGAAGAGCTGAGAAAATTCTCTATATTTTGCTTCATTGAACTTTGTTGATGCAACCCATAATTGCTGAGATATTGCTATGCAAAGGCTAAAAAACAGGAAAATTGATGTTTTCTAAGTCTCACCCAAACAACCCAACATTTTCTAATGTCGATATCTCAGCAACTATAAATCCGATTTACAATGTTAAAACATGAAACATTCGTGAAATTTTCCGATCTTTTCGAAAAAAAATATTTTCAAAAATTTAAAATCAAGACTAACATTTCAAATGGGCGTAATATTGAATGTGCAACTATGGGTCGCATCAACAAAGTTCAATAATAATAAAATATAGAGAATTTTCTCAGCTTTTCAAAAATATTTTTTTCAAAGGTGGGCAAACATGGGCACTAATTTAAAAAAATGAAAAACTGCGACTTTTTTCAAAAAAGTTACCTAAAAATGGCTATAACTTGAAAACGGTGCACTTTATCAAAAATTCACTCAAGTACTTTTTGATTGCAAATTCGATTTTATCGAATGAAGTTGAAAAATTTTTGCGATCGATATTTCGATTTTTTGAAAAAATCAGTATTGATTCAAAAAATCATAACTTGGTCATAGATTTTTTGCCCATTCTGAAAATTTCTGAAAAGTTGGCATTTTATGTCCTCTAAAACATATCAAAAAATAAAAAAAAAATAAAAATAGTGTTTTTTTGCAATTCAAGTTTTAGTGACAAAAAGTTAAATAAAAAATCACCAAAAATTTTTTGACCGTGTATCATTTTTTTCAGTGTAGTCCATATCCATACCTACAACTTTGTCCAAGACACCAACTCGATCAAAAAATTCCTTCAAAAGATACAGATTTTTGAATTTTCACATATCATTTTTGTATGGACTGCCAAATTTTTATGGAAAATTATATGGACAAACTAATGATGCAAATTGGCTTCTTTGGGCATACCGAAGGTACCAAAAAAGTTTCAGCCGGATTAAAAAATACAAAAAAAAATCGAATGACCGAAAACTCAGAGAATTGCTCAAATTGTATTAAGTTTCAAAGCAATTTCACTTTATTAGAGTTTTTGTTTGTAAAGAAACTAAAATTTTCACAAAAAAACGATTTGGACGAAGCGAAATTTGTCGTGCGTTACACATTATTATAGTTTTTTTAAATACTATAATTTTCAAAAATACGGTGTTTTTTAACGTACTCTAATTTTTATAATTTGCATTATGTGTATCAAGCGAAGCTAAATTTTGTATACCTTTTCACCTTATTATTATTTTTGTAAAATACTTAAAATTTCACAAACATGGTATTTTTTAAATGCTCAGATATTCAAATTTATTAGAGTTTTTTTTTGTAAAATACTAAAAATTTCCCAAAACGACGTACTTTTTCAAAAATATTCAAATTTTCAGAATTTGCAATATGGGTATCAAACGAAGCGAAATATCGTATGCATATTCACATTATTGGATTATTTTTATTAAAAAATACTCGAATTTTCACAAAATTCCGTATTTTTTCGAAAGTACTCAAACTTTCATAATTTGCAATATGGGTATCAAACGAAGAGAAATTTGGTCTGCAGTTTTTTTTTTTTTTTTTGTAAAATACGGAAATTTGCTCAAGAGCGAGTTGTGGCGCTATAACCACGGCAAATAGAGTCCAGGGCATTCGTGGAAATACAATGTCCCATCCCAGAGGGTCCCGGAGTACCAAACCTTCTTAGCATGGTGCTCCCAACGAATACAACCAAAATCACGGAGCGTATGGTGGTGTGTCCCCACGCTTCTTCCTCCCCTGTCGATTCAGAATTGTGTTGTTGTTCGAACACTCCGTGCTCAAACTCAACCCAATTACGAATCATCTCTGCGATACGGCTTTACGCAGTAGGCCTGGCCGCTTTAACGCTTGTGATGTTTCAATGCATTCTAATGCAATGGCGCACTACAAATGTTAATAAATGACAAGAAGAGTGCTAGGCGTCATCTAACCTAAGGCACTCTCCAGGATCCCTTCGAAAGATTGGCTGCGCTAGGGTCTGATTAGATCAGATTAGATTAGAAAATACGGAAATTTGCTCAAATATCGTAATTTTTTGAAAGTACTCAGATTTTCAAATTTGCGATATGGGTCGATACGCTTAGACGCTAATATTATCTACGAAAATTTGTTCGAAACAATCTTGGTTTCAATGATATTTTAAAAATAATTTAAAATATATTTTAAACACATTTTATCCTTGAATTTAGCGAATTTAATTTGATATTTGTATAATCTTGCTGTAAAGAAGAATTTTCTTTCAAAATATGAATACAAAAAAAAGTTTCAAAATCATTCCGTTGATACCCATTAATAAGCTACAAGTTAAAAATTAATTAAAAACAATGTTACCCCAAACGAGCCAACAATAGGTTTCCAAAAATAATAATTTGTGCATCCACTTTGGATGCGGTTTTTCCACTTTCATCGGTTTGTTTATTGTTTTTCTTTTTTTTCCAACTGGTTACTTTTTTATACTCGATTGTGGTCGCCACCGGTCTGTGTTTCATTTTAATATTTTCGCACATTTCCGGTTTTATTGTTTCGACACGTGCACAATACTCGTGGGAAGCCGCATTCTTTTGAATGGCGGTAAAATCGGGAGACACATTTCAAAAGGGCTCCAAATAATTTTTTCCAGTTTGTTTAGTTTTCTTTGTTTTGAAATTAAGTCGCATTTTTTCCTGTTTTTATTTTTTATTTTTTGCCATCATCATTTTGAAAACTTTTCTATAAGATTTTGTTACAACGCAAAAAATTACAACATAAATCACTCCACCACCCACTCGAGCGGGCCGGTATTGTTGTTTCCCTGACTGTTTTGGTTTTCCTTTATTTTTCGCCACAGCATTTTTCGCCGATTATATTGTTTACTCGGCGGCTGGATTGGAATTTTGGTCGATTTTCGCACCGCGCCAGATGGTCTCAAGTGTTGGCCCATAAAATTTCGCTAAGGTGGGAGGACATGTTTTCTTGTGTGGTGTCAATTTCGATACAACAATCGATTTTTTTTAGTTTTTTTTCTATAATTAAGATAATCTGATACTTTCAGATTTTTTTAATTGGAACGTTAAAATACAAAAGAGCAATTCTTACGTGCTATTACAAATTTGGTGGTAACGTGTTCGGAAATTAAAACAACCTCATAGAAAAGTGTTCAAACCCGGTAGCATCCGTTATTAATCAATGTCGAATCCCACATGGTTGGGCAATGTTTCAGAAATTGGCTCCCATTTTCTCTCCCGGCATAACTATTTTGTACCATGTGTGGCAGAATTTAGTTTGCGCTGGCTGCTGCTATTATTTTATTTTAATTAACAACTCCTCCCGCAACACACCGCACCCGGCGAGTCTAGTCTGGAGCTGCTGGGTTTGCATTTATGCTCCAGCAGATGGCACCACTTGCCGTCTCTTTGTGTTATTTTGTGTCAAATGTTCATAGATAAATAGATTTGATTCGAGTTGATTTTACTACCATCTGTTGATTGAAAATAACTAAATTTTTAATAAAAAAATTCAAAAGAAACGTTTTTGAGTAGTTTGCAAAAAGATTTTTTTAATTAAAAAAAATAACATTTTGTTGTCTAATTTTAAGGTTATATCCCGGTTAATCTGTGCTCCAGAACCAAGGTTTCTAAACTTTGAAAGCGTTCCAAAAATGGTGCTTGACAGGAATGCTGGGAAAACTATGCTCAGCTGTACCTACAAAATATTCCACAGTTCAGCGGGTGGCCTAATGCGGGTTTTATCTCCAGTTGTGCATTAAATCGCAATGTCAGTTGCACCACACACTAGTGTACCGTTTTTGTCGCACAGATTCTCGGTAGCATTTGACGTAGTCCGAAATAAGCTGGAATTAGTTTGCTGGTTGGAATTGTTGTAATTTTGTGAAACCACCAAAACTATTCTATGAGCACAACTTTTCCAAATTGTATTAATTAAAATTCGTTAAACTCTAGTAACTAACTTTTTGAATCCCATTACAACCTTGATCTACATTCAAAAATTCCCCTTTTCAATTTAACCCGATTCAGTTCATGGTCTTCGCCGAACTGAAAAAAAACGAGACTTAATCAAATAAATTCCAAAAACTCATTCGAATCATCATCGCATCGGAAATGGAACGAATTAAAATTTAATCGCCCTCTTTTATGAGTAATTAATCCACCACGGGAGCGAAAAAAACACCCTGCTCAAACAACCTGTGAATAACCGTGATGACCAACCGCCATTTCCCTTCTCGCTGGTCGGTCAGACACAATCCCGGTGTCAAAGACGTGTGACATCACACACTGCGAAAAAAAAAAACGGTGAAGCGACAAGACAACTAGCAAGCAAAAAATAAAAACAAGATTAATAGAGTGCAACCCCACAAAGTAGGCATGTCAAATTGGATGAGTCGACGTTGCGTTTACGTCACTGTTCGAAACGCCGAGGACCGGTTGTCACGGCGCGCCCGTCATCGGAGAAAGGAGGGATTTTCCACTGTCGACATTTTCACAGTTTGCTTCGTTTTTTCCCGGAAGGCGGTTCAGTGTGTGACTGATGGGGGGGGGGGAAATTTCGGGTTTTTTAGAAGGTTCTTGGAACAGTTTGATCAAAGTTTAAATTTCGAAAGAACAACTAAGAGTTCCTGCAATTTGTAATATTTAGAATTTTAGAAACCAAGCGACCAACCCTTATCCAACTATCCTACCTCTGACGTAAAAGTTTCAAGGAAAAGCAATTAAGACAAAACGAGTGTTTTCTTGGAAGCGTCTGATACGTTGATGAGTGTTCCTGGGTTTCTGGCAACATGTGCGCTTGCTGTGCTTGTCAGTCAGATCTGCTGTCTTCCGAAGTTTACCCCGAAAAAAAAAACAACAAAAATGGTTTGGGAGTGGCTTCATGACTGCTCATTATCGGCTTAACAGGAAATTACGACTTAGTAGACCGAGCGAGGAGGGGTTTTCCCAAGTGATTTTAAAGATGGTTTGTGTTTTGGGATTTTTAAATTTTTTTTAATTAGATGTTCATTACTTTTTATAAAAAAAAAATCTAGTTCTAAACAAAATTGTAAAATCCTTTGAAATAAATGTTTTATTTGAAAATGCATTCTGTTACGCTAAACGTTTGGATTGGTTGGACATTCTGTATTTTTTTTTTTTGTTTTTCTTTGAAACTTTGTCCGTCGATTGGCCATTATGAAACATTGGTTCCGTCATAAAAGCCTTCATTTTTAAGTGCTTTGAAATTTTTTTTAAATCTTTATCTCAAGTTAGGTATTTGCAATTGAATATGATTTTTTAGGGTGCAAAAGCTTGATTTCAATTTCTAAAATATCAACTTCTTTGAATGGCATTTTTTCCTCTAATGCACAATTATTTTTAGCAACTTTTGTTTTTCGAAAAAACTAAAATATTCTTGTTTCATCGCTGTTTTTTTTTAATTTCCAAGCAAATAGAGTATAATCGATTTTAAACTATAATAAATTCTTTGTATATCGTCATTTTTTAAACGTATGTTTATATAAAGCATTTTTTTCCTGTTTAAAAAAAAATTTGAGGGTAAAGATCAGAAAAACTTAACACCTAAGGGCTTTTGTTAATTTGATTTGGTTAATCGCGGTGGATTTTCTTGAAATAATGAAACTGTCAAAAATCCACCAAAGCATCTACCACATTGATCGCACAAAAATCTGTGGTAGAAAAGTATCCACCGGTAGATGCTTTTGTGGATTTTTGACAATTCGAATTATTTCAAGAAAATCCACCGCGGTTAACCAAATCAAATTAAGAAAAGCCCTCTAAACTCCCAAGGTCGAGAAAAAGGAGAAGTTTAAGAATAAATTTCCACTTTTTCTCAAACTTGGGAGTTTTCGTTTAAAGGGGAAAAAAATGCAAAGTAACAAAGCATTTAAATTAAAATATGTTTATTGATTTTCGGATTTTTAGAAAATTATGGCTTAAATTCATTGATGGACATTAATTGTGATTTTTGTTTTTGATTGTAAGATAAAATTTACAACAAATTTTTCAAACATTCAACACCTACAGTAAAAAAGATAATGTAAAGTTAAATGATAAATGTTTTACTTATTGTCCATGGCTTCAAAGAGTAGAATACTGATTTTAATTTTTGTGTTTTATTTTTTTTATTTTTTTTGAATTGTTTTCATCTAATTGTTATGCATAAATAAGCCATTTTGCATTATTAGTTTCTTCATACAAATCTCCATCTCCATAATTTGGAGGTTGTCCATAGAAAAGTGCTTTTATAACATTCGAAAATCTGTATCTCGAGAAGAGATTTTCTAATCTATTAGTGTCTTGAGCAAAGTTGTAGGTTTTGATTAGAACCATTCTGAAAAAATAGCTACAATCAAATAAGTTTTCAAGTTTAAATTATTCAACCTTTTTTTTATTTTGAAAAAAGCGTCCATCCAGTGAAACTGTGTAATATTTTCTCAACTAATCGATTTTTGTTTTGTTAATGGTAATTTAAAAAAAAATTAAACGTATATTTTATAGAAAGTTGCCAAAAATGCAATGAAAAATCGATTTTCGAAATTGCATCCAATTATTTTTTTCAAAAAGCTTGAGAACCTCCCCCCTAAGAACGCCACGTGGCTTATGCACGTGCTGTAAATTTCCTCCATAGAATCATTCCCTCTTTTTTTTTTGTCCGCCTTGTGGGCAGATGTTGGGATTAGTTCACCTCGACCGTCCTAGCGACTATCTTTTGTGATTCCCTGGTATACTCTTAAGGCTGCAATTTTTGCTCGAATCTTATTGAGAAGAATCAAGCTATCTGTTTACAGTCTTTTTTCCAATGCACATATACACTGGTAGAGTGCGCCTGAACGCAGTGCGTTGAAGCGTGGCATTCCCTCTACTTTAATTTGAAGGAGACGCACGGTACTCTTTGAAAAATGCTCATTTTGATAACTTTTTCTTTTTTTCTTTTGCAAAATCCCCAAATAATGATGTTTTGCCTCCAATTAATATCAAATCACCTTCCTCCCTTCTGTCCTTCCAGCCCTCGCTCAGCCTGGACTACTCGTCGGTGGAGACGATTCTGCTCAAGAACGAGGGTGACTTCATCAGTGTCGAGCAGGGCAAGGAGCTGTCTCGGAAGAAGAAGCAGCAGCAGCGCGAGGATAACATGCGCCAGCTGCTGGACGTCACCAACACGCTCACCACGGAGGAAATCAAGGACTTTGAGATGCGGTGAGTGAACCTTCATTTTTCAATTGTAGCCTATTCGTACATTATTGTTCGCGGTGTTGCTCACGGTGTTTGAAATTACCGTTTGTATACTGCCACCACCGCCGCCGTTGGCCATTTCGTTGAGATTCGCCAACGCGCTAACCCCCTTGGCGATGACCTCCAGATATTCAGCCACCTTTGTGCCGGTACTCTCCGTGGTAGCTTCTTGGAAAACTTCCGGCCACACGACGCCCTCGATCCAGTCCAAATCCAGCGACATGAGCCGCGCATAAGTCACCGGATTACACCGGATTAGGGGGCCCACCAGGCGGGAGTGCTTTTCGTCCGGTTTTCGCCGCGTTTGGCTATTGCCCAAAGTTTCGCGCGGGCAGTGGCGGGTATCGTTCAGGATCAACTTCCGGCCGGAAATTGTCTGGTTGGCGTCGCTCGCTTCGGCGATGAGGAATGGCTCGGTCCACAGGCAGGTTATGTCTGGTTTTAATCTTTGGGGAAGATAACCTTCAAATCTTTAAGATTCTAAGAAATTGTTTGCTTTACTTACTCATCGTATTTCCTCTTCAAATCAATTAGAAGAATGTTGGGATCCTCTGGGCGTATAATCGGAACAACTTCCGGAATTGTTAATTTGTAGCGCTTTGTTGTGATTTTTGCCGAGAGTGGTTCTAAAAATATAGTAGCAATGTGAGGAGGAAGTAGTATAACTCAAGAACCTTACTCAAAACAGTTCCATTTTCATCAATCAGACAGCTTCCCGTGCTGAGCAAGTACCGGTCACTGATGACAGTAGCCAGACAGAGCTGCCTCTTTCGGTGGAAGATTTTTACCGTAACCCACGGATTTGTGGCAGATCCCTTAAGGCGCTGGTAGACGGAGCAATCTTTGAAAAAAAAAGGTGCAGTGGTAATGCTACAGGCATAACCATCATGACGAAGAACTTCGGACACAAAAGTTAATGATTTTTTTATAGTTTTATTATTTGCGTTTCTTGGCCACAAAATCAATCACGGAACGGTTATTTCTTAAGATCTATTTATTTCTGCTTTAAGATCTTATGGTATTTCTGCTCTAAGATCTTATGGTATTTTGACGTTGGATAACGTCTAAAGTTTTGAAACGCTTCACAGCTAATCGTAATGTCAAGATTTTCGTGCCAGTTGATTTGAAATCATTTCATCAATTAAACTTTTGGCATTGAACAATTTTTAGAAATATTTTGAAATAATAAAAGCCATTATCAGGACTCCAATTCATTACAGAGAGCCAGTCTGAACCATGTGTTGAAGATTTTCTTTGCGTCACAACAAATTTGAATCACATTAAACGATTTATTCCCACACATTACAAGACTTTTTTCTCGTTTTGACGTTTCTACGGCGTTCTCTCTGCCTTCCTACGGCATTCGCCACCTAGATTTCTTCGTTCCACGAAATCCCAAAACGAAAATCTATTTCATTTGCGTACTCAAATCACTCATATTGCCAAAAAGTTCAAGATGGTATGTCAGAGACATAACCGAAAGACATAGGACCAAACATTTTGAATGAGTTTTTGGATTGCTAGTGAAATCTGGGATAAGATTATTGTATTTTGTTTCATAGATTTGTCGGCAAAATTGTCCTAAATGTTCCCCCAAGGTGAACTTTCCATGAGGGCACCGGCAACTCCAGGTTGTGGCCACTAATGTCGAAATGGCCATTTGCAGGTTCAATATCAAAACAATGAATTTTGATACCCATATTGCAACAACCCGTATGTTTCGGTTAATGTTACCCTGGGCCCAAGAGGAACCTGCTTTGAGGGCACCGGCCACTCCAGGTTGTGGCCACTACTGTCGAAATGTCAATTTTAGTTCAGTATCAAAAACCATGAATTTTAATACCCATATTGCCACAACTCATATGGTTCTGTAAATGTCCCCCCAGGCCCCGGGGGAACCTGCTTTGAGATCACCGGCCACTCCAGGTTTTGGCCACTACTGTCGAAATGGCCATTTTCATGTTCAGTATCAAAAACCATAAATTTTGATACCCATATTGCCAAAACTCGTATGGTTCTGTAAAAGGCCCTCCGGGCCCCGGGGGAACCTTCTTTGAGGGCACCGTCCACTCCAGGTTTTGGCCACCACTGTCGAAATGGCCATTTTCATGTTCAGTATCAAAAACCATAAATTTTGATACCCATATTGCCACAACTCATATGGTTCTGTAAATGTCCCCCCAGGCCCCGGGGGAACCTTCTTTGAGGGCACCGGCCACTCCAGGTTTTGGCCACCACTGTCGAAATGGCCATTTTCATGTTCAGTATCAAAAACCATAAATTTTGATACCCATATTGCCAAAACTCTGATGGTTCTGGAAATGTCCCCCCAGGCCCCGGGGGAACCTTCTTTGAGGGCACAGCTTACAGCTTGTGGACCAATTCACTGTGAGGGGGAAAAACCCCTAAAAAAGGTAAAAGCCAATTTTCACCAAATGCCAAAACTATTCCTTTGGCATTTTATCTAATTTTTTTTCTCCACATCATAATCTAGACCATACTCGATGTTCTGAAACAAATTTGACCTCATTCGGATTTACCGTTCAGATTTTAGAAAATTTCCATTTTTGCCTTTCTTACTAAAGAAAGGTATAGGATTTGCTTTTGGCTCCGACGCCAAATCAAGCTTCATTCCCAAATCATTTCTCGAGCAATATTCATTCGAAAAATCTGCAAAAAATCATGGACGATCGATTTTCGTCGCTTCGTCGACAAGTTGTCAAGTTGAGCTTCACATGCAGACGCGAGCGTGATGCTGGCGCGTATAGAGTTTTGATACTAGATTACCCCCTTTTAGTGCACGTTGCTTTATCGATTGCTCGGTCATCACACATCGCCTATCATTATTTTCTATGCTAAGCTTCAGTGAACGCAAACTAGACGCAAGCAGCTATCTGTTCTGAAGCCTCATGCTCATTCTTTTGCCTTTCTTTTTTGTTTTGCTCAATCTCTGATCGATATCTGGACGAACGAATTTCTGGGAAGCGTCCAAGCTTCCCATGTGCCAGTGACAATGCACATCGCGGATTTGGTTTTCTAGCTTCGGTACTAGCCTTTTTGTGTATTAGTATTTTTGTTTATCGTACCAGCGCACCAAGGTGGTTTATTCGGTTCGTTTGCGTTTGTCGTAGTGAAGTCCCACCGAGCGCTCAGTCGTTGTTTGCTTCCCAATCCCAAAAACGCCTAAATGCATACTCTGGCTTGCTTATTGAAAGCTCACAATTTTGCCTAACGCCTAAATGACAGTTTAGTGAATTACAGTAGGCGTTTCAAAGCTTTCAAGAACATTTATGCGGCTTTACCGTTACATCGTTGTTTACAACACGGCAAATTCTCGGGTGTTGAAACACTTTCTGCCAGTCATTTTGTTACCACTTTAACGCTCTGGAGCAAGACGGAATTATTTTGTTTTCTCGTTAATTTTTAATATTTTGAAAAGTGCAAAAAAAACACTCAGAGAATACGAACAATTTAGCGATATGCAGAAAACATTATGAACATCGCAAATTGTGAGCTAAATCTCTGTCGCAAAAACAATGTGTTCTGATTTTAAAAATCGAAAATGCTTGTGTGCGAGCACAGCTTACAACCGGCCAGGGTTGTTAAAATATCAAAATATCAGCTCTCAGCAACTACAATTATCCCGCCTGAATATTCATGCCTCAAATAGAACTGCTCTTCTCTCTTCATTGAAACTCTCAGCGCCGAACATAGCCGAACACGTTTTCGTGCTTGCCCACTCGCGATTGACATTTTCCTTTTCTCTCTCATTCCCGCTTCCACGATCATGCTACCGCAACAGCGTTTAACCACAAAAGCCGCCACAAAACCAATTTCGCAAACGCAGTTTGACGGGACGTCATGCGTGGTCGGATCCTAATCGCCATCTCGCGTTCTCTCATTGCAGTTTTTGGAGATTGAGAGACTCAGCTGTGAGAGCGCATAGTCGAGGAAAAGGGAAGGAGTGATAGAGAGAGAATGGCATCGCTGGGAATCACGAGACACAAGAAGAGATCTCACAAGCTATAGTGACGGCCACTATACTCTCGGATATTTTTGGTGCAGAGATAATCTATTGATAGCTTTTTTATCACTCATTTGCAACACTGCAACCGGCCATGGCAAATGGGGCAAAAACCAGCGCTTTTCAGTTATATGAAAAAATATGGTTGAGTTTCGAATTGATTAATGAATGGACCATTCTTTATTTTGCTATTTCTTTGAAAAAAAAAATCAACTGCCGTTAACTTCCTTTTGTAAGAAAGGCTCTATCTCACCCCAGGTGGGATTAAATCGGGTTTTTAATTTTTAGGGAACATTCTTAGAGGGAAATTTTGAAGGAACAACTCTTTCGTGAGATATTTGGTGGCCCTGAAAAGGGCCGTTTGTTTATCAAATCTTCCGCGAGGTGTAGTGCTTCATTCGGGCCGCTTCTCCGGTCAACGTTGAGGAAGATGTCCATGGCTTTGGTCTGGGTCAACCTGCATCAGCACCACGTTCCTAAGTGCTACTTGCGGCGGGGCTTTTGCTTCTTGTCCGTTACACTTGCGATGGTGGAGGAGCTGCTCTTCTTCTTTCCCGATGGTCTGCAGTGGCGATTCGTTCCGAAGTTCCGATCCTTCGGGGTGATGGCGGCCAGATCCGTTTCGTCAACCAGCGGACGGACCGCGGGCTTGGCCGGTTTCCTCTCTCCTTCGGAACCTTGGCCTGTGGTTTGCTTCTCCTGCGGTGCAGCGGTTGTTCTTCGTTGTTTGTCCGTTGGGCTGCCTAGGGAAATGTTCGCCTTCTGCGCCCTCTTCTGCTGCAGCTGATGTGGCCTCGACGACGATCCAAAAATTATGAGCTGAAGTGGGGCGCAGAAGGCTGAGATTTTTGGACTGCACGCGCTTACACTCACACACACACATATGTAATCGCTCGTAAATTTCGAGGTGATTCTGATAGAGTTATCTAAGCCCGCGCTCACGCACACTAGCACGCCATTTGTTTTGCTGGACTGTACAAAATTTAACCTCAATCTTTTTCGTGTACGTACACGCAATACATACGCACGTAGATAACTCTATTCCGAGGCTGGATTTAATTTCATTTCCGTTTTGCGTAACCGTGCAGCAACATCACAGAGGAGCAGCTACATTTTGATACCTTTATTGCCCCAACTCTTATGGTTCCGCCAATTTCAAATTTCATGTCCTGTATCAAAATCCCTAAAGTTTGATACCCATATTCCCCCAACTCTTATGGTTCCGCAAATGTCCCCCTATCGGAACACCCCCGGGGCCTCCGGCCACTCCAGGTGGTGGCCACTACTACCAAAATGTCAAATTTCATGTCCAGTATCAAAATCCCTAAAGTTTGATACTTATATTGCCCCAACTTTTATGGTTCCGCAAATGTCCCCTTATCGGAACATCCCCGGCCTCCGGCCACTCTAGGTTGCGGCCATTACTGCCAAAATGTCAAATTTCATGTCCAGTATCAAAATCCCTAAAGTTTGATACCCATATTCCCCCAACTCTTATGGTTCCGCAAATGTCCCCCTATCGGAACACCCCCGGGGCCTCCGGCCACTCCAGGTGGTGGCCACTACTGCCGAAATGTCAAATTTCATGTCCAGTATCAAAAACCCTAAAGTTTGATACCCATATTGCCCCAACTCTTATGGTTCCCCAAATGACCCCTTATCGGAACATTCCCGGGGCCTCCGGCCACTCCAGGAGGTGGCCACTACTGCCAAAATGTCAAATTTCATGTCCAATATCAAAATCCCTTAAGTTTGATACCCATATTGCCCCAACTCTTATGGTTCGGCAAATGTCCCCTTATCGGAACATCCCAGGGGCCTCCGGCCACTCCAGGTGGTGGCCACTACTGCCAAAATGTCAAATTTTATGTCCAGTATCAAAATTCCTTATGTTTGATACCCATATTGCCCCAACTCTTATGGTTCGGCAAATGTCCCCTTATCGGAACATCCCAGGGGCCTCCGGCCACTCCAGGTGGTGGCCACTACTGCCAAAATGTCAAATTTTATGTCCAGTATCAAAATCCCTTATGTTTGATACCCATATTGCCCCAACTCTTATGGTTCCGCAAATGTCCCCTTATCGGAACATCCCCGGGGCCCTTGGCCACTCCAGGTGGTGGCCACTACTGCCAAAATGTCAAATTTCGTGTCCAGTATCAAAAACCCTAAAGTTTGATACCCATATTGCCCCAACTCTTATGGTTCCCCAAATGTCCCCTTATCGGAACATTCCCGGGGCCTCCGGCCACTTCAGGTGGTGGCCACTACTGCCAAAATGTCAAATTTCATGTCCAGTATCAAAATCCCTAAAGTTTGATACCAATATTGCCCCCACACTTATGGTTCCGCAAATGTCCCCTTATCGGAACATTCCCGGGGCCTCCAGGTGGTGGCCACTACTGCCAAGCGCTTGGTGGCGCTTGCGAGAGGAGCTGAGCTCCTCTCGCTTCGGTGGTAGACCACCGACTGAAGCCAGCCTTCCGATTTCCCATGGTTTTGTAGGGAAGCGGGAAGGCTAGTTCCTGAAGACGCCACCTAGTGGCGCTTGCGAGAGGAGCTGAGCTCCTCTCGCTTCGGTGGTAGACCACCGACTGAAGCCAGCCTTCAAATTTCCCGTGGTTTTGTAGGGAAGAGAGAAGGCTGGCGCTCGCGAGAAGAGCTGAGCTCCTCTCGCTTCGGTGGTAGACCACCGACTAAACTAATGCTGTGGAGGGGGTGGCGTTTATATTTATATCAAAACCGTCGGCCGCGCTGCCTCTGTGATTTTCCCCTCTGCTTGGGGAAGGCGTTTCATTTTTCGGTTTCATTTCGCTTCGCGAAATTTTGGATTGCTACCCTGTATAGAGCCCTAAGACGAAGTTCTTCGTCAAAAATATATGGATAAAGTTAGACGAATTTGATCCAACATTTTTGCGAGGACTGTGGAGTCAGGTATTAGTTCCGACTGTGACTCCAGATTCTTGACAATTGTCAACTATGAATCAAGCTCCAACAACACTCTCTGTTGGCGATTTAAGCTGTCCACTTGTCTGAGGTAGGTTAGTAAACAAAAAGAAATGAGTAAACGCCTTTTAGCGTGTAGCTAAGCATCTGTCACATATTTTCACTCCGCTGTAAACACTCTCGAATATAGTTTTGACAAACGTACAAGCGGTTTTTATTTTCTACTGCCCGCTCCACCTTTTACACAACCATACAAAGCTGATGAAATTCAACAGAATTGACTCACATCGCTCACTCAGCCTCAAGTCCCTTTGGTCAACTTCCGGCTCAACAATCTCGTCCAGCACGGGAACCGTCACTCCGGTCACGTTCTGGATCCACCCGGAGTACTGCGCCACGTTGGTGAATCCGGCGAATCCTTGCGACACACACGCTCCACTGCCATCGTCTCGACCTTTCGTAAAAGAAATGATTCCCGCCAAAAGCCAAACCCCGTTCCGTTCCACGAACAATCCCCCTCCACTGTCCCCGTTGCAAACGACCGTCCCGTTGCTAAACCCGGCGCAGAACATGTCCCGATGGATCACCGACCCGAAAAACCCCCGATCACTCTCCAAACAGTCGACGCTGTCCACCACGGGAAGCGTTGCCTTCCTCAGAACCGGTGAAATGGCCTCATGCTCCGTGGCACCCCATCCAATCACCGTCCCGAGTTCCGCGTGCACCGGACCATACCCGTTGACGCAGGCCGGCAGGATAAAGTTGCTGAACCGAACCGGCTCCGTGAGCTCTACCAATCCAATGTCGCCACGGTTCGTTTCCCGGCTATAATCGTCACTGAAGTGGAGCGACCCCACTGCAAACTCCCGCACCGTGTCCGCGTTGGTCTTGTCCAGGTTGTGCACCCCCAGCCGGACACGGACCTTCCGCTTGGTCAGCTGATGACCGGTGTCCTGATCGCACAGGCAGTGCGCCGCGGTCACCACGAACTCCTCACTGATGAGCGTTCCTCCGCAGGCGTAGTCCAGGAAGCGACCCGTCCGATGGAGGATGGCCGCGTGCCAGGGCCACTCGCCCGGCCGGGTGTCACTGCCGTACACGATCATCGATTCGTGCTGGTTCCGCCGGACACCGCACTGGGTTTGGTGTTGGTCCAGGGAGGATGTGAGTAGAGGGAGGGTGAGGATCAGTGTGAGTTGTTGAACGCGAGAGATCATCGTGAAGACTGAGTTGAGTCAGCGGTGTTGATTCTGGCTTATCAACGTGTTTTGGTTATGGGATAAACCAACTTGGAGCAACATCACAAACAAATTAAACCAGTCGTTCATGATCAATTGTTGTTTATTTCCAACAATTCTAACATGTTGCTGTTCCGGCCACACGATACTCTTTTGATTCTTTTGATTCTCTTTATTTTTTTGATACTTTTGATTTTTTTGATTCTTTTGATTTTTTTTATTCTTTCAATTCTTTCAATTCTTTCAATTCTTTCAATTCTTTCAATTCTTTCAATTCTTTCAATTCTTTCAATTCTTTCAATTCTTTCGATTCTTTCAATTCTTTCAATTCTTTTGATTCTTTCAATTGTTTCGATTCTGTTGATTCTTTTGATTCTTTTGATTTGGTTGAATCTTTTGATTCTTTTAATTCTTTTGATTCTTTTGATTCTTTTGATTCTTTTGATTCTTTTGATTCTTTTGATTCTTTTGATTCGTTTGATTCTTTTAATTATTTTGATTATTATCATGGTTCCCGTGCAAACTGCATTTTTTGCGTGAAAAATCAATCAGCTAACTTATTATGATAATGTTTTACAGCTTTGGTCGCTTGGATAAACTTGTAGGAAATCATTGATTTTTTTTAGATATCCAGCAAAATCTATTGGAAATCAAGGTTTACATAAAGTTTAACTTTCAATCAGTTTTTATTCAAAAGCTACAAATACACTGGGAAAGCAAATCTTCCCAATCCGTCGCCTGTCCCAAATCCGAATCACGGTCCCAAGCTTAACTCCGACATGGATATGACATTTCATCAATTCTTCACGACATCTTGGCAATCACACACATCTACCAGAGTCCATCAAGGGGATTAAAATCCTCTTTGTTGTCGAGTTTTCTGTTCTCAGCAGTTATTGGATGTATGAAAGGGTAGCGTACCCAATTTTGGACCGCTCAAACAATAAGATCTCAGCATTGAACTCAAATCGAGACAGTTTCCATAAATAAAGCATCTGGAAGAAAAACTTCATTCCAACCCAAGCAACCGTTGACCCCGGGGGCGCTCCAATCGAACCGTCGAACGAGATTCAGATGTTTTCCCAAACGCCTGCTACGACGTCATTCGACTTTTTGGATTTTGGTGGGTCGCCAGGTTCTTTTTGTCAGACGACGACATTCGTCGTGTTGACATTGAACCAATACAAATCATGGCGAGGAAAACTCAATGCAAAGAAAATCGGTGAAAAACGAAGGGGTGGTTGTTTTAAAGAACTTTCGATACGTGGTTCGTGTTACTTCTTGACAAATTTGAGCCACATTAAAGCTTGTTAAATATTCATAACTTCCAAATGGATCGAAAAATGAGCTCTTGTGTCAAAAGGGGAAACTTTTAACTTATCCATATTTCCCGGTAATAAAATATGCAAAGCCTACTACCAAAAAGCAGTTACATGACCTCACCTGAGGTTCAATTCGGTGGAAAAAGGGATTTAACCATTTCACATTAGCTGCGGCTGATCGTGATTTTTGTTCAAATGGAAAATTGGAATCCTACAAGTGGAATCACATGAATTATTCAAAACGCATTAGTGCGTTTACTTTTGAAGGCTGTTTCCCATGTTTATTTGTTAAATTGGTCCATTTGGTATTACTAACTGAACAATTTCTTTTCAAATTATGCCTTGTTAAGAGAATATTGGTGCAGTTTTAATAAAGAAGCACGCCATTACAATAAATAACACCGCATTCAAACGTTTTTCCAACAATTGTAACTGCCACATTCCCCACTAAAATATGTAATATATTAATCCAAGCCGCACACCACCAACAAGTCGGCACCAACATCAAACGACTCCCCATAAAAACGCAATAAGAAAAACGCATTTTGTTCAGGACTGAGAGGAGGCAAAAATTTAATTAAAACGAACGATACGATGATTTTCCTTTGGGCAAGCTTTTCTCCCCTTTTCTTGCTTAATTTTTTTCCTCCTGGCCGGAAGGTGTGACCATAGAGCAGCAGACGAAAATCTCTTTTTAATTTTATTATTTGAAAATTTATCTGTCAACTTGAGCACGATCGGAAACTCACCACTGAAAATTTGAATTCAACACGGCTGATACACTTTTGTGTGGTGCACTCGTTCACAACTAGATGGCTCTAGTGAGGAGTGATCGATTGTTTTTTGATTGGAAAAAGTTTAATGTTTAACGTCTTTTTGTCTGTGCGGTCGAGCTAGCAGTGTCGAGGAAACTCAATTGTTAATTTTGAGCGCGCGAAAGTGAAAGAAAAAATAGACAAACTATATAACTCTATAACCGGCCAGCTGGCACAATGTTTGGCTACGTGTGGCAGTTTCCTTTTTTTTTTAATTTGTGTATTTTACTACCTTTTCCGAGAACCGAAATTTTGAGTGGGGCAAATCGACCATAAACAGAAAATTTAAAGATTTTTTTTTTTAATTTTGTTTAATTCCGTGCTAAAGTGAATAACGCAAAATTATTCAATTATCATAAAAAAACACCAAATATCAAAAAATATAGAATTGTACACCGGAAGTTTCAACTGCGTCATCACGTCTCATTATGCTTTTTTTTCTCTGTATGTGTGCACACGTGTGCGTTACTACAACCCGTAAATTCACTTCCAAAAGTGCCATAAAAAGCAACAACGACGGTAGCTGACGTTTCTTTCCTTCGCAATAAAGCCATAACAAAAAAAGGCCCCCACACCCTGCAAGGTGGATCGATGGCTCGTTAGGGACCAGTCCGGTGACAGTAGTGCCATGGGTTCTCTGCTTCTTCCTGCCCGGGCAGGTGGGAATAACAGATGTAATACTATTTCAATAACAAATTCGCAATTATTCCAAAACCTGTTATTGAATTTTCTTATGAAATCGATCCTTGAATAATTGTTTGATAGCAAGTTATGTTATAATAACAAAGTTTGTTATTGATTGTAATTTTTGAATAAAATTTAATGCCAATTCATGTTATTTTTGATCATGTTTTGTTATTCGTTTGTTATGATTTTGTTGTTATTGTCAGTTATTTTCAGCACGATTTCTCTGTTATTATTGGGTTTTTCAAAAACATGTTGAGTTTTTGTTTAAACGGGGTTTGATCTTCTCGTGTTATTATGAGTTATTAAATTGTACCAAAACGTGTTATTCTTGAGTTGTTTCCACCTGCTCGGGTTGGGAGAGTAAAAAAAAATGTCGGAACAGTCTGACGCGACGACGACGAACGAAAAGTGCAAACATTATATGGATGGTAAGTAAAGTGCTCCCCATAATGCAGTTTAAAAGTGGCAAAACGAGGTTAGTTAGGGTGCCAGGGTAGTAAAAAATGAGCTTTGAACGATGCTAAATGTGGGAATTTTTGAGCAAGAATGAAGCCGGCAGCCGGCTGAAGAGGATCGTTAGCCTTTTTGACTGTCTCGTTTTTTTGTGTTGCTCTAAATTATAGCACTAATGTTACTGCTGACTTGACTGCTGATTGGATTGCTCCTCAGGAATCTGCTCGGAAAAAGTGTGTGTGTGTGTGTGTGCACTGTTGAAAGTGCAATTATTGCTCACGCTTCAAGTGATGCAATCATCATCAGCAGCCAGCATTACGAACCCGTTAATGGGGAAATGTAATAAATTTTATGCATTTTCATACACGTTTCGGTGAATGATGTATGCGTTTTTTTTATTCAGAGCACTCGAAATGTTATCTTAATATTTATACTGAAGGGCATTTTTTTTTGCAACTGAAATCAAGTAATAAAAAGCTTAGTAAGAAGTGAGCAGCAAAATTCCTCTGAAAAGAATAAAATATTACTCAATCCTTATCCTGCCAAGGACGTGCTGTTCCCTAAGTTAATTTTTGTTATTGATTTCTAAATTTAAGACTTTTTTAAAAGTTTGGATAAATCATCTTTTTTCAAGTTACAGTTCAACCACATTTGAATCGAACGTTCTGTTTGGCTTGAAACATTTTGCCATTTTTAAGAAATGTTTCCTTGCGTTTAACATGTTAATAAAAAAAACTTTTTGTTTCGATTTCCCGAATATTTGATTATCCGAAGTGAAAGTTTTTCAAGGCCTTCGGATAATCGAGTCTGGACTGTAAAGGCCTCGTAGCGCGGTGGTTAGCGGCTTCGGCTGCCGATCCCTAAGTTGCTATGGGGCGCGGGTACGATTCCTGCCTTATCCTTCTGGAGCTTTTCGTTCAATGTTTGTCCCTTTTAATATTAGTATTAAGTCTACAAAGACGGTGTGATTGTCTTTTAAACGAACATTAATTGCAAATGAATTATTTTTTTTTTTTCAAGATTATATTTAGAATTCAAATAATTACATTGATTTTATTTTTTGTCCTTCAGCTCTGATCGAGGTCGAGGTCACTTATTTTAAATAACAAAAATAATCACCATAAAATGTTTTCTGAAAAGTTTAGAAACTAACAATGATGGCTCAACTACTTTATTTCTTGATATTTTTATTTAATAAAATATGGTTTTGGGATCACAGATCGGGAAAAAACTGTTGAGAAAAAAAAACATTTGCATACATTTATTTATACATATTTTGCAAATTTTCCGCTGTTACATAACTGTAATAATGTATAAAATTGGGCATAAATTTTAAAATTTAGGAATTTTTCGGTCACCTCCTCCACCCGGACCAACACCAAGACAACAAAAATCAAATACAATTTGTACTGACTCCTGATTTAAAAGATTGCTTGTTTTTTTTTTTGCAAAAAAAAGAGATTATAGATTTTCTTGCCTTTTCTGAACACTTTCTATTCAGCATTAAGGCCGTTGCAAATATTTCCCAAACTTTATGTCGGGCAAAGCAAAACCTTTTTTTAAGAACTTGAAAATTTTAATGGAAATAGAAGTTTAATCAACAGAAAACATCTAAAATGTCTTATTCTTTTTTGATAAGCATATTTAGCATGTTTGGGTTCGTTTTAAAAATATTTGAAATTTTATGAAATTATTATAGCCTGTATTTTTTAATTCTTTTTTCTTTTTGCCCCCTTTGAAATAAATTAACTTCAAAATTAAGTACGCCAAAATTTCCCTTGACCAATGGAGCACCAATTGAATCCGGATGGACGATTTGCAATTTAGCAGAAATTTCCTAAATTTTGTGGTAGTCCAAAGAATACAATATGATATTAGGATTTTTTTCTGATTTTGCAGGCGTTTCACTCATTTCAAGAAAATTTTAAGTTTTATCGCTTTTTATTTGGAAAATGAATCAGTATTACAACCAAAACTCTACGATTAACGCAAAATTAACAAACTTATTCTTGATTTTCAACCAATAAAATTAAAATAAATTGAATTAAAAACTAGAGGTGGGCAAAATCGCTCTTTATTAGGAGCCGCTCATTTTCGCTCGCTCATTAAAGGAGCGTCTCTTTTGAACGGCTCTTTCGCTCTTTTCAAAATTTTGATGAAAAGGCTGTTTCTAAGATTGGTGTGATTTTTAAAGTTTTTTTATTCGAATTTTATGAATTATTTAAAGAAAAAAAACTTAATTTGAGAAGATTGAAAATTATGGGTCTTAGAGGACCCTATGTCAAGATTTCTTTTTCAACCTTAATTTTCGAATAATTTGATGGCACTCAAATTTCGCTCTTTTTAGGTTCGGCTCTTTGAGCGGCTTGCTCTTTTTTTGCCCACCTATATTTAAAACTATCATGATTTTTTCAGCACGAGTCGTACATTAATCCAACGAGCCTCTGCCGAATGTTGAAGTAGTAGTTTATGCAACAAGTTGCGAAAACAATCAAGTTTTGCAACGAGTTGCTTGCAACATTTTTAGCAATTCCGAAAAACGCTTTTGAAGGAAATTTTATGTCAAAAATTCATGTGTTAAGTAAATTCATCGTTCAAAACAAAACAATATTGAAAAATGTTACTTTTTGATACAAGTGTTGAAAAGTTCAACTTTTCAGTACCCATTTCAGTAGAACTCTTCAGCACTGGTATTAAAAGGTATTGATTTTCAAATATGTTATTTCTAATTGTTAAAAGTAGGCCGTTTCGTTTCTCCAGAAGGACAGGAAAAGTTGACAGTTTCACAGTGGGATTGCAAAAAGGTGAGTTTTGCAACTCATACAACATTTTGTTGCCATTCCAAAAAACACTTTTGAAAAGTTATTTTTTTGTTAGGAGTCCATGCGTTTGATCAACTCAAAAACCAAAACATTGTCAACAAATATTAGAAAAGTTGATTTTTTCAGCACTCAAATCAGTCCTTTAACGAGTTTTTCAGCACTGTTATTTTTCGTGATGATAAGTAGGCCATTTCGTCACTATATAATGACAGGGAAAGTTGCAGTTACAGTAATTCACATCCAATAAACTGTCAGGTTTCAATTCAAGCAGATTCAAAACTGGGTGATGAACAGAGAGAATGCGTAACGTGATTTTCGAATGATCCCACTTTGTTTACATCTACAAAGTAGGAGGCTGTTCAAGCAAAAGTATGACTTTTTTCTCACTGGTAAATGAGCTGTTTTATAATCAGTGGTATGGGTTTTATTTTGTCTAGTTTTTTTTTACATTTTTTGCTGCACACTACGAAAAAAAGTGTAATTTTCGGTTAAATTAGATGCACATAACTGGAGCATCAAATTAGACGCAATATTGTGTCTAATAAGACGTAAAGTTACACGACCCAAACAATCTCCGATATCGTGGAAAATTACATTAAACGTAATTTTGGTGGGACTTTTTCGAATAGGAATCTCATTTTTCTTATTGGACGACAGTAAAAGTGTTTCTGTATTCTGAAGTTGAAATGTTTTTATTGCACAATATTCATCACAATTAATTACACAACTTTCACTCGTTTTTTGTTGTTTTTACCACAAAGGTTTTTCACTGGAGTAGCGCCATAAACACTCTGCCTAGGATTATTTCCACTAACAACCTTCCGGCATACCATTTGTACCGTGTTGGCCACTCGCTCAAGGAAGCATCAAGGTGGCACAGATGGAACCGAACCGAGGATTGAACCGACGACATGGAGCCCTGCACTTGCACACTATGTTTCGGTTTATTCAGGAGCATTTTGCAGCTTAAAACGTGTTTTTCCTCGCGTTCCATGATGTCCGTCCGCAACCTGAAAAGACCAAAAAATATATGCTATCGGTTTCAGCTATATCAATTAAAGAAAGTTTAAACTCACCTCTATCAGAGAATTGACTGGTTTTCTCTAAAACGGTAGCAGGTTCCGTCCAGTAAACGAAAAAAATATCGGAATCTGGATGAAAAATGCTATTCTCTGTGACGTCGAAGCTGGCTGACGGTTTGACGTTTGACAATTCTGACAATCGTGTAGCTGCTGCATGAGTGAAATTGGGTTTCATTTGATGTAAAATTACATCAATTGTGATGCTCCAGTTATGTGCATCAAATTTAGCGTAAAATCAGGTTATTCGAGATGCAATTTTAGGTTACGCACGATGTAAATGAAAACCAGTGAGAATTTTATCGATTTACTTCAAAATAAACCTAAATTTACATCGAAAATACGATTACATGTTTTTATCATCGGTTTAATCAAGAATTACGTCTAATGTAATATTAATTTTTTTTAGTGTGTGTGTTTTGCAAGTTTCGAGCGGTTAGAAGGGGTTTTTCTTTTTTACGGGTGATGAAAAACTGCGGAGAGAGTTTCATCCAGCGGTGTCGCAGATAAATTCCCTGGCTGATTTTGGAATCCTGCAGCTCTTCCCAGTCCAGCGAAACAAACATCGCTAATTCTAGCGAAGCTGATCCAACAAACTGAGAAAATTTTCACTAAACCAGTAGGTGTTCATACGGAATCAAACAATAAAGACAGCTTCTGGATGGATACAACCGCATCGACTCCATCTTCTATTCATAATTATAAAAAATGACGATCTCGTCTTCAACTTTCTTAAGACTTATTGACATCCACTCCATGTTCTCAAAAGCCACACATTTTTCATTATTGCAAAAAAAAAAAAAAACAATTTTTAATGATTGATGACAATACATTCTACTTTTGGCGAACAGTAAATTGGTTCCACTTTGACAGTTCAAAATTGAGGCCGTTTTACGAACCACTATTCAGCACCCAGATTCAAAACATCCAAACACGACAGAAAAGGGATGTAAACTTTCCTCTTAATCTTGCTTAGATTTTCCCCGTGAGCCGCAAGTCGAACATTTTCACGGCTCATTTATCACACCCTGACAGTAGTTGCAACCCCCTGCTGTTGCTGCCATTACGGTTCTGCATGCCCAAGGGGGTTGAAAAAAATCGGGAAAAAATCTGTGAACTGAGCGAAAGGTGAAAAGCACCTGCTTTTATTGCAAACAAATCAACCGCCTGCTTTGGTTTGATGTTGTTGGTTCGACCGGCCAAAGCAACACTCAAAACGAAAATAATTGCATTTTTTTTTTGTTTGGGAAGTTTTTGGTTTTGATTTTTTTTTCAAATCCAGAGTTTTTTTTTGAAAAGGTCCAATAAACCTAATTTTCAATTTTTGCTTTTTGAGTGTTTTTGAATACCCCTGACTCAAGGCGGTTCTAAAAACACCCAAATAGCGAAAATTAAAAATTTGGTTTATATGACCTTTTCAAAAAAACTCCAGAAATTTGGTTTTTGATGGGTACGGAAATTAATTTCAAAAGAAATGTCTGAACTCTGATTTTGAGTGCAACGTCTCAACTGCGATTTGCCATCGATCGGTTGCCCAGCTTTCACCACAGGCCTGGTGGTTTTGGCCATAAAACTCCAACCGTTTTCATGATGTTTCATCTTTGTGTATGTAAGACTTTTCGCAAAAAGTAAATAAAAAAGCTCCTTCCGGCGCGTGGTTGGGGTTAAGACAAGCAAAAAAGAGCAAGAGAGCAAGATAAATATTTGCGCATTTGTTTACATTCAGCGAGAAGAAGACAGAAGGCAGTGATTTTGTCGTGCAAAATATTCTGCACAATTTCAGCCGATTTCGATGTTTATTTGTTTTCCCACTCAGAGATCGCAGACTCGTGCCGGTGCAAATCGATCGGCCCTGATACACCCCTTCCGCACCACGTGGGATTTAGAGGGGATGGAGCACGGGGTGAAATAATGTTCTTTGGAAGAATTCTCTGCATTTTGATTTTTTTTCTTATTGACAATTTAAAAAAAAAATAAATGTGTGACCTAAAAAATTTTTTCTGTTTTTTTTTTCATATCTTAAAAATTTTATTGTGGATTCGTTCGTATTTTGGAATTGGTAATTTTTAAAGTAAAATTACAAAGAATTTGGCCAAATCAAAATTAAAACATTCGATGAATATCAATTGAGTCATATAACAAATCGATAAAAACTATATCTTAAAGATATGATACCAATTCACAATTTTCCCAAAGACTTACCCCATTCTTCTCAAAATGATGACTGACTTTCATTCTGTCCAACACTCTGACACTCGGGATGGATGTGCACTTTTCATTTGGAATTCCCTCCTCGGCTGATGTGCTGTTGTTCGTCGTCGGCGTCGTGAAAAGCTTCCACGTGAATAGAATTGAAGCAGCAACAACAGCCGCAGCAAGGGTCGGAAAAACTCTTGCATTACGACTTGATCGTGCTATCTTGTCACATTTCGCTTTTTGACATTTCTAGAAAAACGCGTTTTTATATTTGAACTTGAATGAACCAAACTTAAAACTCGCAATGTTGACAATGATAAACATGTTTTGATTGTCTGACAGTTCTGTGCATTGTTTTGAAATTCGGTTGAATTTGTTACCATTTGGTAAAATTCCCCTTGTCAACTTGACGCAAGTGCAGGCTGAGGCAACATTGCACGATCTAATCGGAACAACTTTCGGCGTTCTTTACTCAATTTGACTCAAAATGCACATGTGGCAATAAAGCTCGACCAAGACAATTTGCATGCTGCAAGAGTGTCTGAACAGACGTTTCCGGCCTTTTCTTTACGCTGGGAAAATGCAAATACACAAAGGAGGGATGTCACTTAGGTGCGAAAGCATGGTGAACGGTGATGGGATGAATTTAGTTTGAATTAAAAATTTAAATATTTGAACATAACAAACATTTTTACAAAAGCTTTAACAATACTTTAACCTTCATTCCACGTGATGTATTTTGTCCACACCGTGCCACGGTCGGCAACAAAGTTTTTGCTTGCATTTTCCCGCGTTCTAAGCACTTCTCGGCAGCTCGAACGAGGGGAAGAACAACGTGATTCATTTGCTTATTAGGGAAAATGCACGGCGCAAACCCGCACTCGACTCCCTGTCCACACTGCATGGAACACAGCACAACCAGACTCTTAATCATCTGACAGAAGCCTTTTTTTCGCGCTCTGGTCTTTTTTTTTGTATACAACGATGAGGAAAGGTTTTGAAAGAGCTAGGAGACTTTTTCCATTATAAAGATATTGCTTAAAGCAGTGCTGTAATTTTAGTAAAAGAGTGTTAAAGTTGTTAATTTTTAAAATGTGTAAAATATCATTGAATCCGTGAATTTTTTTTCCCTGAAGTTTTATGTTTTTTTTCGATCGGAAGTCCGAAATTTACAAAAACTTTCAAAATTATATATTTGACTAAAAGTACAAAAATAAACGTTAAAATAAATTTTAAATAGTTTACATTGTACAATTTCATTTTTTGTCCCCTGATTTTGGAGCATTTTCGAAGGGGGAGGGGACAACAACTTGAAATAGAGTTTGCAATGGCCTAAATGTTTTCAAAAAGTTTCCTTCAATGAGAAGATTTTTTCAAAAAAAAATAATAGCAATAGTTGGTAAAATACTGCTGTTCCAAATAATTTTTGAAATTAATAACCTCTTCTTAATAATCTCTTCAAAATCGGTCCGAAAAATCAGGGGGAATTTGTTTTAAACTTAAAAATTTGAATGGAAAAAAAGTCTAATGAAATGATTTTCCTGCATTTTCCTGCGTTTGAAATCATGTTTAGCTTATTTGAAATCGATCAACAATATTTTTTTGTGAAATTTCGATGTACAGTACTGCAAAAAGTTTTTTTTCGTAAAAAAAAAATATTTCGAAGTTACAGTCATCCCTCATATTCAGAACAGTTTATAGATCGGCCACTGTTAAAAAAATCATAGCAAATCGATTATGATTCGATTTTACCTTCATGTGAAAGCATTTCTTGTGATCTTTCGATTGTTGTATTGACCGACCGTAAATTTTTACTTTTTATATTAAGTTTTCAATGACGCAATAACATCTCACAATTATGGAACTGGCAATTTTGAGGCAGTATTTAGCTGCTTTGAATAAAAAAGTTTTTTGTATGTTTTTTTTTTCTTGAACTTTTTCCTACTTGTGATTAGCCTGTAGAATATCCAATTGTGTCGAAAGACAAAAATATCAACACATAATTGAAAGGACCTCCAAATCTCTATTAGGATTAATTGAAAAACAAATTGTGAATAGATTATTTACTTAATAAAAATTGAATTGAATTGCAGAAAATAGTCTCGAAATGCGGTTGATTGTTAAAAAAGAACTACTTTGAGTAGTGAAATAGCAAGAGAGTGTCCAAATAAAGGTCTTAAAAATAGAAGGGTCGACAAATTATCACAAAAGTGTTCCGAATTTGTGGGTGTTCCTAATATGTGGGATGACTGACTTTTATATTTTGAAAACTTAAGGTTGCATAACATCTGTTCTATATGAAATCTTTAAGATTTTTCTGAATTTATTTTTATGTTTTTTAGATAAATGAAAAATTAGCAATTATTGAGTTGAAGAAAATCAAATTTTGGCAAAATATTTTGCAATAATTAAAAAAATGGATTGTTTTTTTTTAATATTTGAGGAATGTAAAAAAAAATAAACAGAATACACTCAACCCTCGTTGGTTGGTCACTTTTTCGTTTGACACTTTTTTAGTTTGTACCTCGTTGGTTGGTCAAAGTCAATCTAAAAAGTGACGAACTGCCACTTTTTACACGGCGCTCACGCACACTATCAAAACAAACGTTTGGTAGTGTGTTTGAACTCCGTGTAAAAGGGGTGTCTAACTAAAAAGTGACCCCGTTCGTTTGACAACAGTTGGTGTCAAACCATCAGGGTTTGAGTGTAATATCTTTCTAATACAGTAGTTGTTCGGTAACTGGGCTGAGAACGTAGCCCAGTCACCGAGTGCTGTTCGCTAACTGGGCTGAACGAAAAATAACGAGGGGACTACCGATGCATAATATTTTTTTAATAAAATATAAAAATAAAAGTTACTCAAATTTAATTACAATGATTACTTTTCATATTTCTCTAATTGTGACTTGAAATTACATAAAAGATTGAAAAAAGTTTTTGTTATTTGTTAAACAAGATTTTTGCATCCATGAACCCCTCGGTGATTTCGGTTTGTTTTGGTTTTTTGACGTTTGTCTGCTTTTTAACTGGGCTACGGCCCAGTTATCGAGCGCCCAGTTAAAAAGCAGCCCAGTTAAACAACGCCCAGTTACCGAACAACTACTGTAGTCATATTTAATTGTTGAAATTTAGCTCTACTTTCAAAAAGTTTGTTTTGTTAGTTTGGATAATGACTCATAATTTTATTTAAAAAAAGTAAGATAAATGAATCAGATACCGTCAGTGGTGGTGACATTGGGTCTGGGGGATAAGATTGGGTTAAAGTGATTTTTTACGGATTTTACCATTTCTCAGGTTCTTCTCAATGAAACTAAATTCTGTTAAAAGGGTTGTGTAGGGGACATCTTAAGAAGACTTCGCTGAAAAATTCTAGTTCCTAGAACGAATCCTGTAATTTTGGCAGCTGAGGTACGTTTTTGGCCAAAAATGACCTCACGAAAAATCATTTTTCTAATATTTTTGTTGGAATTGCTCGAAAACTACCCAAATGTTTGAAAATCTCTACTTCAAACATTGTAGCATGTCAATACGATTCCCTCGAACAAGAAACACTGTTGGATGACTTGTTTTTACCATATCGTTGTATTTGAGCATCATTTTAGTTTCATTTGACCCAATGTCACCCCCTCTAAGGGATGAGATTGGGTCAATTTTCAAACTATTGGGATTTAAGCTATAGTATTCATCAAAATCCACCATATTTTGGGAAAATTTTAGTAAACTATCTAAGAACAATTCAACGATAAAAGATTTTCGATGTAATTTAAATTGTTTTTGTTATTAAAAAATTACGAGAGGTGTATCGTTTTTTAACCCATAGTCACCCCACTGACGGTATTTGATTTCGTATAAGGATTTTTATAACTTAAATAGATTAAAAAAGTTATACTAAAAATTAAAAAAATAAGTACTATACACGAATTAATTTAAAAATCGCGATTCTATAGGCTTTCCTAAGTGAGGAAGATAGAAAAGATAGTAAAATATTTGGTTGAAATCAAGAACAGAAATTGAACGAAAATCATTTAATTAGTTAGCATTAGCAACCAATCAAATTGTATTTAATTATGTCAACTTAATCAAACAATTGACGCTCAATTGCCATTTCATTACAGCCTGTTCAAACACTCCCACGCTCGATTTACCTACCACGCAGAGTAGTTATTGTAATGTTCACTTACCTGCCAGCCAGTAAATGCGTCCAAACCAATCAACTCGTAGCAATTTAAACAAACGTACGCCACGCCAAAACAAACATCATTAACCCTTCGCCGATCGCATCCCCGCCGCGCGGAAAAGCACAAACCACGCAAATTGGCCTTCAATTATCCCCCGTCAACGACGTTGACACAGCCAATTTAAAGCCATCATGATTCGGGCGCGCGCGCGCGCTCAAAATCCACTCCCACGCATGATGCCAAATCGATAATTAATTTCACCACGTGTATCAATTATTCATCAATCGCAAATCGACGATGATGGTCACGATGATGATGATGTCGATTAGTGCCTTTTCCCCGGGACATGCCGCGGCGTAAACATTCGCGATTTTCCATTCCAGCGTAAACAGACCGAGACATCCTTTGTTCAAACGACTGCGAGTGGACCTTGGACAAGTTCATTGTCGCTTGGCGGTGTTGAGTCAGTCGGGAGGAGGGACCATGTGATATCCGGCTTCGGACAGACAGAAAGACGCTGGCGAGTTCAAACTAAAACCGTTTCTTCCTCTTGTTCTTCATTTTTAATTAGCCTACATAAATGGTGTATAATTTGTTTTTCTTTTCATTCTTTGCTAAGCAACTAAGGCTAAAAACATGCATCAGATATTGTTTAAAATCTGCTTCAGGTCGTCCGGAAGACAGCGCTTCATGCTGTCCAGATGGCGCAGCAGTTGCTCGCGGGTGTCCTTGGTGTTGAGTTGGACGGGCAGGGCGGCCATTTGGGTGCTGCCGCAGATGGTGAGCTTCTGCTTGAGCCGCAGGATCATGTCGACGATTTCGACCTCGTGCTTGCCCTTGACCCACTCGGCCAGGTTCGACTCGGACAGCGTTTGCATGTGCAGCGCTTGGAGGGTTTGCTGGAGTTCAAAGTGGCGCGTTTCGTACCAGCCTTTGAAGTTGGGCGAGGCGAAGAACCGCTTGTACAGACCTTCCCAGTCGCCCTTGCAGCTGGAGGTCAGCTGGGGGCCGCACTCTTCGAGCGTTGCGAGGAAGTCTTCCTGCTTGAAGGGATTGGGCTGGGGTGCGGATTTGAACGGGGAAATGTCCTTTTGCAGGGGCATCAGCGAGGCCAGGTAGCGCTCCAGGGGGATCATAAAGCTTTGGGTGAGTTCGAGCAGATGCCGCCGGAGCAGGGCGGATTGTACTGACGGTGGACGTTCGGTTTTTATCCCCAGCAGAATCTTCTTGAGGAACGCTTTATCCTTGGAGATGAACGGTTTGTACTGGGTGTAGACTCCGGGGGAAGAGTCCAATAGTTTGTTGGTGATCTGTTTGATCTTGGACAGTTTCGACAGGGTTGCGGCTTCCGAGCCGGAATTGGTCACGTTTACGCCGCCGGAGATGACCGCTTGCTTCTGCTTGAGCAGGGCTTGGCTTTCGGCGCTGTCCTGCAGCCGGATCGTGTGCGGCCAGTGCTGGAGGGTCTTGGCGAAGAACGGGTTCGTTACGCCGAGGATAATTGACGGGTGGCCGTGTTTGTTCTGGGTAAACTCCTTGAACTCGGTGTCGTGGATTGTAAAGTAGGGTCGGCTTTCGGCACAGTAGGACAGCGGACTGATGAGACTCATCAACGACTGAACCATGTGGGCACAGTCGGTCGGGGATGTTCCGGTCACGACGATGGGCTCGCCGGTCAGGACCAGCTCCCAAAGCAGGTGGATGTGGGGCAGGAAGAACTGCAAACTCTTGAAGATGTCGATCTCGTGGATTGAAGCGATGATCTGCGTTTGAGATCCCGGCGGAGCAGCAGATTCCCGGTTGACCTTCTCCGCCGCCGCTAGAGATTTGTAGTTTTGCTTCGGAATCGAAATCTCGTAAATACTCCCAAGCAAGTGGAGCGACAGATTCTCTCCGGCCATCAGCGACGGCCAATGGCAAATGTTATCACAAACCGCTTCCAGCGTGGGTTCTCCACTGGCAAAAAACGACGGCGCGATCAACGCACAAATCTCGTAGAACAAATTGACAAACGGCAGCCGACTCAGCAGCACCAAACTCTTTTGGAAGTAGCCTCGCTTCAGCGTAGCGTCCTTGATCTGCCGGAAGTACACGAAACCCCAAAAGTGACCCGGATCGGCTCGATGCACTGGCAAACAGTGGCAGTTAAAGTCGGCATGCTCGCGTCTCAACCCGGAAGATTCCGACCCCGGTGAAACCCGTAACCGGATGTGGAACTGTGAGTCTCCCATGCAACCGGAGTTGGAGTCCGGGAACGCCAAATAGCAGATGTTCATCTTCTCCTGCTCCGTCAGAGACACATGCTTTGGGTAGATCAACTCCATAGCCTGACCCAGTTCCAGATCGAACGTAACGATGCAAATACAGTGCAACCACTCGCTGAACCGATCCCACGTTCCCGCCAGTTCATCCGACTCTACGGAACTGCTCAATGGAAGCACCGCGATCTGTTCCTTCTCGATCTTCTGCTCTTTAACTTCTTCCTCGCCCTTCTCCGTTTCCAGCAGAATCTTCTTGTGCTCGTACACTATCCGATCGATCTCGAACCGCTCCAGCCGTCCCTTATCCAGCGTTGCCTTCAACTCAATATTTCCCTCCACCACAGCCTGCAGAATCCCGTTCGTATCCGTACTGAACAGCAACCCAACGTCCTCCAACTCCTCCCCAAAGTCCCCCTCGATCTTCAACCTCCCAAGCAGCACATTATCACTAACAATGGCACTTTCCCCCTCGTAAAGCAGCTGCGTCTCGCGGAAGTTCCTCACCCGGTGTTTCACCTTGATCGGAACCGTCGAGTTCCGGCTGATCAAAATCCGGGGCGCCGCGTCCTCCCCGCAGTCCAGCGCGATCGACCTCGGCACCACGTCCAACCACAGTATATCCTGAATCTCCGGAGACTTTTCCCCGCTTAAAATTGCCGCCGCGATCGACGCCCCCACCACCACCGCTTCGTCCGAGTTGATCGAACTGGCCAGCGAGCGACGATCGAAAAACTCACTCAGCATGATCTGGACGCGCGGCATCCGCGAAGACTCGCCGACCAGCATAATCTCGTGGATGGCGAAGCGATCTTTGCGTGCTCGTCGCAGTGCCATCTCCACGTGCAGCATGATCCGCTCGAACAGATCCCGGCAAAGATCCTCAAACAGTTCGCGGGTCAAAACTGAGGAAAGGTCGTGACCCTCATGAAGGCTTTCAATCTCGATCGTGGCACGATTCGTGTAGGAAAGTGTCCGCTTGGCCTGCTCACAAGCCTTCCGCAACTTTCGAATGCCCAGTTTGTTACTTCCAACGTCCACGCCGAACTTCTCATTGAACTCCTTCGCGAAATGCGTCACAAGCCGGTCATCAAAGTCCGTCCCACCTAGCTCGTTATCTCCGGACGTGGCCTTCACTTCAAACACTCCGTTGTACACGGTCAAAATGGACACGTCCAGGTACCCTCCCCCGAGGGAACACACCAGCACCCACTGTTCCCCAACCAACTTCTTGTTAATCCCGTACGAAATGGCCGCCGCCGTCGGTTCGTTCACCAACCGCAGCACACTGATCCCGGCGATCGCGGCCGCATCCAGCATCGCTTGCCGCTGCCCGTCGGTAAACCCAGCCGGAACCGTCACCACCGCCGCCCCAACACGTTGACCCAGCTTCCGTTCGGCCATCGCCTTCAAACTACCCAGCATAACTCCGCAGATCTCCTCCGGATGGCACTGCTTGGTCTCGCCGCGGAACTGAACCCGCATCTTGTTGGCGGAGGGTCCTCCGAGCGTCCGCTTGACCTCGCAAACCGCATTGCCGGGATCGAGGTCGGCCTGCTCGACGGCATCGTCCCCCACGAGGCGGGTCTTGTCGGTGAAGGCGACACACGAGGGAATGCGATGGTTACCGGCGCCGTTGGCAATGATCTCGAACTTGCCGCGCCGGTAGATCCCAACGCTGGAGTAGCTCGTGCCGAGATCGATGCCGATGGCGAGCTGGTTGTTGTTGCCAGCGGAAACATCCATGGCGCGTGTAGTGGACTGTGTGCGGAATTTTATAGGAACATGCTGGTTTTTGTGGGATTTAACTGAAACCGAGCGAGAAACGAAAGTTGAATGTTAGAACAGATATTTTGACGAACAAATTTGTCTTAGGACATTAAACGACATAAAACACTCTCTCGCTGGTTATTCAAGTATCTAAAGTTCTTCGTCATGCTGGTTATCCTTGTATAGCATAAACACTGGATCATTTTTGATTCTTAAAAGTTCTTGAAAACCGAGAAGCATCTCCCGTTTTATACAGTACTCGATTTCAGTGGTTCCTCACAAGCCTGGATCTTTCAGTTGTTTCCTACAGTAATTTTTGACGTCATGTTTTGAACATTTCCTGTACTCTCGTTCAAGAAGCTCGTAGAAAGCTGACTGTGACGAATCATTTATTGCACTACCCTTAGACCGCTTCATTCCCTTTTGCATTTTATGCTTCTCGTACAGATTTGCAGTTCCAAGTACTGAGTTTCCAATCGGTGTCCTTTTTGTGCGTCAGGTTTTAAGTTTGAAAAGCAAACAAATTCAACCAACTGCGCTTCAAGGGCTTTCAAAGGGCAACAACACACGCAACTGTTGGCAAATCACTCCGTTCATGACATCCTCCGAAAGAGATTATGTCAGCTTGTACCAAGTTGCCTAGCAGCAGCGATTATAATTTTACTCCATGGCAAAATTTTCGCCAGCAGCAGCAGTCTGGTTTCATTTGTTTACTTTTCAACGCGTAGCAGTCAACAATTTGACGTCAGAGTTCAGTGTCTGTTTTTTTTTTTTTTTTTTTGCTCGCCCCCTTCCTCTTCACCATTTCTTCCGACAAACGACGACGGCGTATTGATTTCACGATTCAGTTCATTTCACACGGTCACTTGACTCTTTTTTTTCACTTTATAACTTACTTCCTGCCTGTTTGCTTTGTTATAACTAGCAGCAGTAGCTGCACGGTAGTAGGAAGTGTTTTTGTTTGATTACCCCCTCCAAAAATAAGTGCGAATCTTTTCTACTCGGGTTCCCACACAAAAAAAATCACTTTCACTTCGCGACAACTTCAAGTGCCCATTTTGACCCTCAAATACACTAATTTCAGCAAAAATTCAACACACCCGAAGGCACCTTCACTAGCAGCACACGAATCACGCACGAAATCCGGAATTTTCCACCGGGAAAACCAGGAAAATTAACTTTTTCCGTCAGCCCTTGGCAGCGACACGGGCTCCAGCAGGTCGGTCGATTGTGGTGTTTCTTCTGCTGTGGTGCCCCTCACACAAATCAATGACAAACCAATCTGACATGAGTAAAAATTTCAGTTCAGTGTCGGTATTGTAGAGCAGGCTGCATTGCGCAGTCGCGGCGATGATGCGCACTCTGAATGTCGAGAGAGGAACTAGCAATACTTTGAAATAGGCGTAATATTGAATGTTTGGCCCGTTTGAAATGTTAGTCTTGATTTTAAATTTTTGAAAATATTTTTTTTCGAATAGATAGGAAAATTTCAAGAATGTTTCATATTTTGACATTGTAAATCGGATTTACAGTTGCTGAGATATCGACATTAGAAAATGGTGGGTTGTTTGGGTAAGACTTAGAAAACATCAATTTTCCTGTTTTTTAACCTTTGCATGGCAATATCTCAGCAACTATGGGTCGTATCAACAAAGTTCAATAAAGCAAAATATAGAGAACTTTCTCAGCTCTTCAAAAATATTTTTTTCAAAGGTGGGCAAACATGGGCACTTATTTTAAAAAATTAAAAACTGCGACTCTTTTGAAAAAAGTTACCTAAAAAGGGTTATAACTTGAAAACGGTGCACTTTATCAAAAATTCACTTAAGTACTTTTTGATTGCAAATTCGATTTTACATCGAAAAATGAAGTTGAAAAATTTTTGCGACCAATATTTCGATTTTTTGAAAAATTCTGCATTGATTCAAAAAATCATAACTCGGTCAAAGATTTTTTGCCCATTCTGGAAATTTCTGAAAAGTTGGCATTTGATGTCCTCTAAAACGTATAAAAAATAAAAAAAATTAAGAATAGTGTTTTTTTGCTAATCATGTTTTAGTGACAAAAAGTTAAATTAAAAATCACCAAATTCTTTTTACCGTGTATCATTTTTTTTTTCAGTGTAGTCCATATCCATACCTACAACTTTGCCGAAGACACCAAATCGATCAAAAAATTCCTTCAATAGATACAGATTTTTGAATTTTCACATATCATTTTTGTATGAACAGCTGCTAAATTTGTATGGAAAATTATATGGACAAACTAATGATGCAAAATGGCTTCTTTGGGCATACCGAAGGCACCAACAAAATTTTAGCCGGATTAAAAAATGCAAAAATTAAAATTAAAGAAAAAAGACCAATTCCGTAGAGCACTGCTCAGGTGTTTTTTTTTGTAAAAAAAATTAGAAATGGATAATATTGTAATATTTAGTAAAGTCTTACATAAAACAAATACGAAGATAACGAAAAAATAATATAAAAATTGAGTCTAATTTTAACGATTATGACCAGCGTAAAGTAATGATTCTGTTGAATTTTGTCACATTGATTGAATATTGATATTATACTTTGAAAAAATATTTAAAAAATGCAACTTGAGTTTGGCAACGTTTGTTTTGTATTTAAAGTATTTGTCCCTGTGTTTGAAATTTCACATTAACTAAGTGGTAAAATGTAGCATCCTTGGTAACCTAGTAATAACATTTTTCTAATTGAATTTCTAAATATTGTTCTTAATTCTTTGGAAGCTTTATAACAGCTATCATGTTTATGATTTAAAATAAATAAAATTATGAATACAATTTTAAATTAAGTTTTATTTACATTTTTGTCATTTCCAAGTTGATAGAAGTTTCAAAAACTAAGCTTTCGGTTATTTTTTAAGGACTATTTGTTCATGTTTCTAATCTGAATCAAAATATTAAGTGCTTCTAATTTTGAAGCATTTTTTCAGGAATTTGTTGTTTCTATTAAATTTCTGTTTTCAACAAAAATTGTCAACAATTTATTTTTTTAAATTCATTTAGATTTTTTCATTGTTGCTATTGACATTTTATAAAAGTTTTTTGTTTGGTATCATTCTTTAAATAAGAAATGCATATTATTTGAGTTTCTGGAAAAGTCGGGAAGAGGTCGGCAATTTGAAAATGGGATTTGAGTGATCATCCTGATTATTAATACTATTACTTTTTTAAACAAGTGATGAAATGTTTACCCGCACTCAAATGAATAGATTAAATAGATTATCTGAAATGGATCGAAAAATTATTGTTCTATTTTTTTCAATGTTTCATTTCACTGAAGTGCACTTTATGCAATTAAATTTTCAACAGAAAATCAAAAAATTTCAATAACGAAATAATAAAGATTTCTGGAGTTTTTTAAATGGTCCAATAAACCAAATTTCCAGTTTTTGCTTTTTGGGTGTTTTTTAAACCGCCTTCAGTCAGGGGTATTAATAAACACCCAAAATGCAAAAACTGAAAATTTGGTTTATTGGACCTTTTTAAAAAAACTCCAGATTTTAATTTTAGATTTGAGTTAGTTTAATCACTTTTTTTTACTTAAAAGATACTGCTGTTCTTAATAATAAATTTCGCTTCCTGAACCCAACACTGCTCTGGTATTTAAAAGAAACTTTTCCACGTGTGATCCTATCGCCCACGTGGGAGCTCCCACCCACACGCTGCAGTAATGAAAAGTCCTTCTCCGTGTCGCATTAATTAACCGGAATCCGGAAAAGCGTTCACAACTTTTTAACGTGCATGTGGGTGGGTGAAAAGCTTCCAATGCAAAGGTGTGTGAATAAAAGCATTCCAAAATATCCAGGGTCAAGTTTTCCTTTCCGTTCCAATGTTACATTTTATGTTCTTTTTTTTCTCTCTCTCTCTCTACCTACACGCTTAAATGGATTTGCACTGATTTATGGGTGCAGTATTTGGGGGGCGAACACAACCGTTGAGCAATCTCAGCGGACACGATGGACCTTGAGGAATTTTAAGCTTTTCCGCAAAAGGGCAAACCCCTCTGATGCAATCCTCTCAGCATGTCTGTCCACGTGATCCCACGTGGCAAGTGGTTGCGAAAGGGCACACACCAGACTTACGCGGCGGTTATACGATTTTAATTTACTTTTCTGCAAGAGCTTTGCGACCGACGAAACTCGGGATGAAAAAGTGCACCCAGGAGAAATCATGTTCTGGACTTGGTGAGTGTTCGTCCGTCCGTCCACCGACTAATCCCACCGTAACAAGCCATCTCCGTCGCGACGTCCTTGCAAACAAGTGTTCAGCATGTAGATCCACTTGGGTGAGATTAACGTGACACGGAGGGAACATGGGGGTGGGATTTGATGCTATTTTTTAAAAGATAACTTGAAGAGGTACTTAAAAAATTTGGGTTTCTTTTTCAATTATGAAAAATAAGCTTATGGAAATGATGCATAATGTAAGCCATAAGAACACCGCGAGTTCATCGCCAGAGAAAAACAAATTTTTCATCCTAATTCCACTTGGTATGCTTCAATTCCAGATACGGCAGTCCACACCACAGCCGGTCCCAGTCGGTTAAAACGCCGGGCAGTCGAGCATCGGGACGGCCAAATCAGCTATGTCTGCCACAGCAGCGATCCAGGTTAGTACGGTTAGCTTTGAGTGACTATTATTTAAAAAAAAATCTGTAAAATAAATAATGATTCTGAAATCCAAGCAAACAATAACAAAAATTACAAATATGTCAAAAATGTCAAAAATGTCAAAAATGTCGAAAATGATAAAAATAACAAAACTTACAAAGATGACAAAAATATAAAAATTACAACAAAACAAATATTAACAAAATGACCAAAATTATCCAAATGATCAAAATTACCAAAATTACCAAAAAACACCAAAATCACCGAAATCACCAAAATCACCAAAATTACCAAAATCACCAAAATGACAAAAATGACCAAAATGATCAAAATGACCAAAATGACCGAAATAAACGAAATCTTCAAAATGACCAAAATGACCAAAATGATCAAAATGACCAAAATGACCAAAATTAACAAAATAAACCAAAACCACCAAAATCATCAAAATCACCAATATCACCAAAATCATCAAAATTACCAAAATGACCAAAATGATCAAAAACCATCACAATCACCACATTGACCAAAATGACCGTAATGACCGAAATGACCAAAATGACCAAAATTAGCAAAATTACCAAAATTACCAAAATTACCAAAATTACCAAAATTACCAAAATTACCAAAATGACTAAAATGACCAAAATGACCAAAATGACCAAAATGACCAAAATGACCAAAATGACCAAAATTACCAAAATTACCAAAATAACTAAAATTACCTAAGTTACCAAAATTACCAAAATTACCAAAATTACCAAAATTACCAAAATTACCAAAATTACCAGAATTACCAAAATTACCAAAATTACCAAAATTACCAAAATTACCAGAATTACCAAAATTACCAAAATTACCAAAATTACCAAAATGACCAAAATGACTAAAATTACCAAAATGACCAAAATGACTAAAATTACCAAAATGACCAAAATGACCAAAATTACCAAAATGACCAAAATGACTAAAATTACCAAAATCACCAAAATGACCAAAATGACCAAAATTAACAAAATAAACCAAAATCACCAAAATCATAAAAATTACCAAAATCACCAAAATTACCAAAATGACCAAAATGATCAAAAACCATCACAATCACCACATTGACCAAAATGACCGTAATGACCGAAATGACCAAAATGACCAAAATTAGCAAAATTACCAAAATTACCAAAATTACCAAAATTACCAAAATGACTGAAATGACCAAAATGACCAAAATGACAAAAATGACCAAAATGACCAAAATGACCAAAATGACCAAAATTACCAAAATTACCAAAATTACTAAAATTACCTAAGTTACCAAAATTACCAAAATTACCAAAATTACCAAAATTACCAAAATTACCAAAATTACCAAAATTACCAAAATTACCAAAATTACCAAAATTACCAAAATAACCAAAATTACCAAAATTACCAGAATTACCAAAATGCCAAAATTACCAAAATTACCAAAATTACCAGAATTACCAAAATTACCAAAATTACCAAAATTACCAAAATGACTAAAATTACCAAAATGACCAAAATGACCAAAATGACCAAAATGACTAAAATTACCAAAATGACCAAAATGACCAAAATTACCAAAATGACCAAAATGACTAAAATTACCAAAATCACCAAAATGACCAAAATGACCAAAATTAACAAAATAAACCAAAATCACCAAAATCATAAAAATTACCAAAATCACCAAAATTACCAAAATTACCAAAATGATCAAAAACCATCACAATCACCACATTGACCAAAATGACCAAAATGACCAAAATGACTAAAATTACCAAAATCACCAAAATGACCAAAATTACTAAAATTAGCAAAATTACCAAAATTACCAAAATTACCAAAATTATCAAAATTACCAAAATTACCAAAATTACCAAAATTACCAAAATGACTTAAATTACCAAAATGACCAAAATGACCATAATGACCAAAACTACCAAAATTACTAAAATTACTAAAGTTACCAAAATTACCAAAATTACCAAAATTACCAAAATTACCAAAATTACCAAAATTACCTAAATTACCAAAATTACCAAAATTACCAAAATTACCAAAATTACCAAAATTACCAAAATTACCAAAATTACCAAAATTACCAAATTACCAAAATTACCAAAATTACCAAAATTACCAAAATTACCAAAATTACCAAAATTACCAAAATTACCAAAATTACCAAAATTACCAAAATTACCAAAATTACCAAAATTACCAAAATTACCAAAATTACCAAAATTACCAAAATTACCAAAATTACCAAAATGATCAAAATTACCAAAATTACCAAAATTACCAAAATTACCAAAATGACTAAAATTACCAAAATGACCAAAATGACCAAAATGACTAAAATGACCAAAATGATCAAAATGATCAAAATGACCAAAATGACCAAAATGACCAAAATGACCAAAATGACCAAAATGACCAAAATGACCAAAAAGACCAAAATGACCAAAATGCTCCAAATGACCAAAATGACCAAAATCACCAAAATTACCAAAATCACCAAAATCACCTAAATGACCAAAATTACAAAAAATACCGAAATGGCTAAAATTACCAATATGATCAAAATTATCAAAATGATCAAAATGAACAAAACGACCAAAATGATCAAAATGATCAAAATGATCAAAATGATCAAAATGATCAAAATGATCAAAATGATCAAAATGATCAAAATGATCAAAATGATCAAAATGATCAAAATGATCAAAATGATCAAAATGATCAAAATGATCAAAATTACCAAAATTACCAAAATTACCAAAATGACTAAAATAACCAAAATGACCAAAATGACCAAAATGACTAAAATGACCAAAATGATCAAAATGACCAAAATGACCAAAAAGACCAAAATGGCTAAAATTACCAATATGATCAAAATGATCAAAATGATCAAAATGACCAAAATGACCAAAATGCTCCAAATGACCAAAATGACCAAAATCACCAAAATTACCAAAATCACCAAAATCACCAAAATCACCAAAATGACCAAAATTACAAAAATTACCGAAATGGCTAAAATTACCAATATGATCAAAATTATCAAAATGATCAAAATGACCAAAACGACCAAAATGATCAAAATGATCAAAATGATCAAAAGGATCAAAATGATCAAAATGATCAAAATGATCAAAATGATAATGATCAAAATGATCAAAATGACCAAAATGACCAAAATGACCAAAATGACCAAAATGACCAAAAGACCAAAATGACTAAAATTACCAAAATGACCAAAATGACTAAAATGACCAAAATGATCAAAATGCTCCAAATGACCAAAATGACCGAAATCACCAAAATTACCAAAATCACCAAAATCACCAAAATCACCAAAATGACCAAAATTACAAAAATTACCGAAATTGCTAAAATTACCAATATGATCAAAATTATCGAAATGATCAAAATGACCAAAACGACCAAAATGATCAAAATGATCAAAATGATCAAAATGATCAAAATGATCAAAATGGTCAAAATGCCCAAAATGACCAAAATGATCAAAAACCATCACAATCACCACATTGACCAAAATGACCGTAATGACCGAAATGACCAAAATGACCAAAATTAGCAAAATTACCAAAATTACCAAAATGACTAAAATGACCAAAATGACCAAAATGACCAAAATGACCAAAATGACCAAAATGACCAAAATTACCAAAATTACCAAAATTACCAAAATTACCAAAATTACCAAAATTACCAAAATTACTAAAATTACCAAAATTACCAAAATTACCAAAATTACCAGAATTACCAAAATTACCAAAATTACCAAAATTACCAAAATTACCAGATTTAACAAAATTACCAAAATTACCAAAATTACCAAAATTACCAAAATTACCAAAATGACTGAAATGACCAAAATGACCAAAATGACAAAAATGACCAAAATGACCAAAATGACCAAAATTACCAAAATTACCAAAATTACTAAAATTACCAAAATTACCAAAATTACCAAAATTACCAGAATTACCAAAATTACCAAAATTACTAAAATTACCAAAATTACCAAAATTACCAAAATTACCAGAATTACCAAAATTACCAAAATTACCAAAATTACCAAAATTACCAGATTTAACAAAATTACCAAAATTACCAAAATTACCAAAATTACCAAAATTACCAAAATGACTGAAATGACCAAAATGACCAAAATGACAAAAATGACCAAAATGACCAAAATGACCAAAATGACCAAAATTACCAAAATTACCAAAATTACTAAAATTACCTAAGTTACCAAAATTACCAAAATTACCAAAATTACCAAAATTACCAAAATTACCAAAATTACCAAAATTACCAAAATTACCAAAATTACCAAAATTACCAAAATAACCAAAATTACCAAAATTACCAGAATTACCAAAATTACCAAAATTACCAAAATTACCAAAATTACCAGAATTACCAAAATTACCAAAATTACCAAAATTACCAAAATGACTAAAATTACCAAAATGACCAAAATGACCAAAATGACCAAAATGACTAAAATTACCAAAATGACCAAAATGACCAAAATTACCAAAATGACCAAAATGACTAAAATTACCAAAATCACCAAAATGACCAAAATGACCAAAATTAACAAAATAAACCAAAATCACCAAAATCATAAAAATTACCAAAATCACCAAAATTACCAAAATTACCAAAATGATCAAAAACCATCACAATCACCACATTGACCAAAATGACCAAAATGACCAAAATGACTAAAATTACCAAAATCACCAAAATGACCAAAATTACTAAAATTAGCAAAATTACCAAAATTACCAAAATTACCAAAATTATCAAAATTACCAAAATTACCAAAATTACCAAAATTACCAAAATGACTTAAATTACCAAAATGACCAAAATGACCATAATGACCAAAACTACCAAAATTACTAAAATTACTAAAGTTACCAAAATTACCAAAATTACCAAAATTACCAAAATAACCAAAATTACCAAAATTACCTAAATTACCAAAATTACCAAAATTACCAAAATTACCAAAATTACCAAAATTACCAAAATTACCAAAATTACCAAAATTACCAAAATTACCAAAATTACCAAAATTACCAAAATTACCAAAATTACCAAAATTACCAAAATTACCAAAATTACCAAAATTACCAAAATTACCAAAATTACCAAAATGACTAAAATTACCAAAATGACCAAAATGACCAAAATGACCAAAATGACCAAAATGACCAAAATGACCAAAAAGACCAAAATGACTAAAATTACCAAAATGACCAAAATGACTAAAATGACCAAAATGATCAAAATGCTCCAAATGACCAAAATGACCGAAATCACCAAAATTACCAAAATCACCAAAATCACCAAAATCACCAAAATGACCAAAATTACAAAAATTACCGAAATTGCTAAAATTACCAATATGATCAAAATTATCGAAATGATCAAAATGACCAAAACGACCAAAATGATCAAAATGATCAAAATGATCAAAATGATCAAAATGATCAAAATGGTCAAAATGCCCAAAATGACCAAAATGATCAAAAACCATCACAATCACCACATTGACCAAAATGACCGTAATGACCGAAATGACCAAAATGACCAAAATTAGCAAAATTACCAAAATTACCAAAATGACTAAAATGACCAAAATGACCAAAATGACCAAAATGACCAAAATGACCAAAATGACCAAAATTACCAAAATTACCAAAATTACCAAAATTACCAAAATTACCAAAATTACCAAAATTACTAAAATTACCAAAATTACCAAAATTACCAAAATTACCAGAATTACCAAAATTACCAAAATTACCAAAATTACCAAAATTACCAGATTTAACAAAATTACCAAAATTACCAAAATTACCAAAATTACCAAAATTACCAAAATGACTGAAATGACCAAAATGACCAAAATGACAAAAATGACCAAAATGACCAAAATGACCAAAATGACCAAAATTACCAAAATTACCAAAATTACTAAAATTACCTAAGTTACCAAAATTACCAAAATTACCAAAATTACCAAAATTACCAAAATTACCAAAATTACCAAAATTACCAAAATTACCAAAATTACCAAAATTACCAAAATAACCAAAATTACCAAAATTACCAGAATTACCAAAATTACCAAAATTACCAAAATTACCAAAATTACCAGAATTACCAAAATTACCAAAATTACCAAAATTACCAAAATGACTAAAATTACCAAAATGACCAAAATGACCAAAATGACCAAAATGACTAAAATTACCAAAATGACCAAAATGACCAAAATTACCAAAATGACCAAAATGACTAAAATTACCAAAATCACCAAAATGACCAAAATGACCAAAATTAACAAAATAAACCAAAATCACCAAAATCATAAAAATTACCAAAATCACCAAAATTACCAAAATTACCAAAATGATCAAAAACCATCACAATCACCACATTGACCAAAATGACCAAAATGACCAAAATGACTAAAATTACCAAAATCACCAAAATGACCAAAATTACTAAAATTAGCAAAATTACCAAAATTACCAAAATTACCAAAATTATCAAAATTACCAAAATTACCAAAATTACCAAAATTACCAAAATGACTTAAATTACCAAAATGACCAAAATGACCATAATGACCAAAACTACCAAAATTACTAAAATTACTAAAGTTACCAAAATTACCAAAATTACCAAAATTACCAAAATAACCAAAATTACCAAAATTACCTAAATTACCAAAATTACCAAAATTACCAAAATTACCAAAATTACCAAAATTACCAAAATTACCAAAATTACCAAAATTACCAAAATTACCAAAATTACCAAAATTACCAAAATTACCAAAATTACCAAAATTACCAAAATTACCAAAATTACCAAAATTACCAAAATTACCAAAATTACCAAAATTACCAAAATTACCAAAATTACCAAAATTACCAAAATTACCAAAATTACCAAAATTACCAAAATTACCAAAATGATCAAAATTACCAAAATTACCAAAATTACCAAAATTACCAAAATGACTAAAATTACCAAAATGACCAAAATGACCAAAATGACTAAAATGACCAAAATGATCAAAATGATCAAAATGACCAAAATGACCAAAATGACCAAAATGACCAAAATGACCAAAATGACCAAAAAGACCAAAATGACCAAAATGCTCCAAATGACCAAAATGACCAAAATCACCAAAATTACCAAAATCACCAAAATCACCTAAATGACCAAAATTACAAAAAAATACCGAAATGGCTAAAATTACCAATATGATCAAAATTATCAAAATGATCAAAATGAACAAAACGACCAAAATGATCAAAATGATCAAAATGATCAAAATGATCAAAATGATCAAAATGATCAAAATGATCAAAATGATCAAAATGATCAAAATGATCAAAATGATCAAAATGATCAAAATGATCAAAATGATCAAAATGATCAAAATTACCAAAATTACCAAAATTACCAAAATGACTAAAATAACCAAAATGACCAAAATGACCAAAATGACTAAAATGACCAAAATGATCAAAATGACCAAAATGACCAAAAAGACCAAAATGGCTAAAATTACCAATATGATCAAAATGATCAAAATGATCAAAATGACCAAAATGACCAAAATGCTCCAAATGACCAAAATGACCAAAATCACCAAAATTACCAAAATCACCAAAATCACCAAAATCACCAAAATGACCAAAATTACAAAAATTACCGAAATGGCTAAAATTACCAATATGATCAAAATTATCAAAATGATCAAAATGACCAAAACGACCAAAATGATCAAAATGATCAAAATGATCAAAAGGATCAAAATGATCAAAATGATCAAAATGATCAAAATGATAATGATCAAAATGATCAAAATGACCAAAATGACCAAAATGACCAAAATGACCAAAATGACCAAAAAGACCAAAATGACTAAAATTACCAAAATGACCAAAATGACTAAAATGACCAAAATGATCAAAATGCTCCAAATGACCAAAATGACCGAAATCACCAAAATTACCAAAATCACCAAAATCACCAAAATCACCAAAATGACCAAAATTACAAAAATTACCGAAATTGCTAAAATTACCAATATGATCAAAATTATCGAAATGATCAAAATGACCAAAACGACCAAAATGATCAAAATGATCAAAATGATCAAAATGATCAAAATGATCAAAATGGTCAAAATGCCCAAAATGACCAAAATGATCAAAAACCATCACAATCACCACATTGACCAAAATGACCGTAATGACCGAAATGACCAAAATGACCAAAATTAGCAAAATTACCAAAATTACCAAAATGACTAAAATGACCAAAATGACCAAAATGACCAAAATGACCAAAATGACCAAAATGACCAAAATTACCAAAATTACCAAAATTACCAAAATTACCAAAATTACCAAAATTACCAAAATTACTAAAATTACCAAAATTACCAAAATTACCAAAATTACCAGAATTACCAAAATTACCAAAATTACCAAAATTACCAAAATTACCAGATTTAACAAAATTACCAAAATTACCAAAATTACCAAAATTACCAAAATGACTAAAATTACCAAAATGACCAAAATGACCAAAATGACCAAAATGACCAAAATGACCAAAATGACCAAAATGACCAAAATTACCAAAATTACCAAAATTACCAAAATTACCAAAATTACCAAAATTACCAAAATTACTAAAATTACCAAAATTACCAAAATTACCAAAATTACCAAAATTACCAAAATTACCAGAATTACCAAAATTACCAAAATTACCAAAATTACCAAAATTACCAGATTTAACAAAATTACCAAAATTACCAAAATTACCAAAATTACCAAAATGACTAAAATTACCAAAATGACTAAAATTACCAAAATGACCAAAATGACTAAAATTACCAAAATGACCAAAATAACCAAAATTACCAAAATGACCAAAATGACTAAAATTACCAAAATCACCAAAATGACCAAAATGATCAAAATGACCAAAATTAACCAAAATCACCAAAATCATAAAAATTACCAAAATCACCAAAATGACCAAAATGACCAAAATGATCAAAAACCATCACAATCACCACATTGACCAAAATGACCGTAATGACCGAAATGACCAAAATGACCAAAATTACCAAAATTACCAAAATGACCAAAATGACCAAAATTACCAAAATTACCAAAATTACCAAAATTACCAAAATTACCAAAATTACCAAAATGACTAAAATGACCAAAATGACCAAAATGACCAAAATGACCAAAATGACCAAAATGACCAAAATGACCAAAATGACCAAAATTACCAAAATTACTAAAATTACTAATGTTACTAAAATTACCAAAATTACCAAAATTACCAAAATTACCAAAATTACCGAAATTACCAAAATTACCAAAATTACCAAAATAACCAAAATTACCAAAATTACCAAAATTACCAAAATTACCAAAATTACCAAAATTACCAAAATTACCAGAATTACCGAAATTACCAAAATTACCAAAATAACCAAAATTACCAGAATTACCAAAATTACCAAAATTACCAAAATTACCAAAATGACTAAAATTACCAAAATGACCAAAATGACCAAAATGACTAAAATTACCAAAATGACCAAAATGACCAAAATTACCAAAATGACCAAAATGACTAAAATTACCAAAATCACCAAAATGACCAAAATGACCAAAATTAACAAAATAAACCAAAATCACCAAAATCATAAAAATTACCAAAATCACCAAAAGTACCAAAATGACCAAAATGATCAAAAACCATCACAATCACCACATTGACCAAAATGACCAAAATGACCAAAATGACTAAAATTACCAAAATCACCAAAATGACCAAAATTATCAAAATTAGCAAAATAACCAAAATTACCAAAATTACCAAAATTATCAAAATTACCAAAATTACCAAAATTACCAAAATTACCAAATTTACCAAAATGACTTAAATTACCAAAATGACCAAAATGACCATAATGACCAAAACTACCAAAATTACTAAAATTACTAAAGTTACCAAAATTACCAAAATTACCAAAATTACCAAAATTACCAAAATTACCAAAATTACCAAAATTACCAAAATTACCAAAATTACCAAAATTACCAAAATTACCAAAATTACCAAAATTACCAAAATTACCAAAATTACCAAAATTACCAAAATTACCAAAATTACCAAAATTACCAAAATTTCCAAAATTACCAAATTACCAAAATTACCAAAATTACCAAAATGATCAAAATTACCAAAATTACCAAAATTACCAAAATGACTAAAATTACAAAAATGACCAAAATGACCAAAATGACTAAAATGACCAAAATGATCAAAATGATCAAAATGACCAAAATGACCAAAATGACCAATATGACCAAAATGACCAAAAAGACCAAAATGACCAAAATGCTCCAAATGACCAAAATGACCAAAATCACCAAAATTACCAAAATCACCAAAATCACCTAAATGACCAAAATTACAAAAAATACCGAAATGGCTAAAATTACCAATATGATCAAAATTATCAAAATGATCAAAATGAACAAAACGACCAAAATGATCAAAATGATCAAAATGATCAAAATGATCAAAATGATCAAAATGATCAAAATGATCAAAATGATCAAAATGATCAAAATGATCAAAATGATCAAAATGATCAAAATGATCAAAATGATCAAAATGATCAAAATTACCAAAATTACCAAAATTACCAAAATGACTAAAATAACCAAAATGACCAAAATGACCAAAATGACTAAAATGACCAAAATGATCAAAATGACCAAAATGACCAAAAAGACCAAAATGGCTTAAATTACCAATATGATCAAAATGATCAAAATGATCAAAATGACCAAAATGACCAAAATGCTCCAAATGACCAAAATGACCAAAATCACCAAAATTACCAAAATCACCAAAATCACCAAAATCACCAAAATGACCAAAATTACAAAAATTACCGAAATGGCTAAAATTACCAATATGATCAAAATTATCAAAATGATCAAAATGACCAAAACGACCAAAATGATCAAAATGATCAAAATGATCAAAATGATCAAAATGATCAAAATGATCAAAATGATCAAAATGATAATGATCAAAATGATCAAAATGACCAAAATGACCAAAATGACCAAAATGACCAAAATGACCAAAATGACCAAAATGCTCCAAATGACCAAAATGACCAAAATCACCAAAATTACCAAAATCACCAAAATCACCTAAATGACCAAAATTACAAAAAATACCGAAATGGCTAAAATTACCAATATGATCAAAATTATCAAAATGATCAAAATGAACAAAACGACCAAAATGATCAAAATGATCAAAATGATCAAAATGATCAAAATGATCAAAATGATCAAAATGATCAAAATGATCAAAATGATCAAAATGATCAAAATGATCAAAATGATCAAAATTACCAAAATTACCAAAATTACCAAAATGACTAAAATAACCAAAATGACCAAAATGACTAAAATGACCAAAATGATCAAAATGACCAAAATGACCAAAAAGACCAAAATGGCTAAAATTACCAATATGATCAAAATGATCAAAATGATCAAAATGACCAAAATGACCAAAATGCTCCAAATGACCAAAATGACCAAAATCACCAAAATTACCAAAATCACCAAAATCACCAAAATCACCAAAATGACCAAAATTACAAAAATTACCGAAATGGCTAAAATTACCAATATGATCAAAATTATCAAAATGATTAAAATGATCAAAATGATCAAAATGATCAAAATGATCAAAATGATAATGATCAAAATGATCAAAATGACCAAAATGACCAAAATGACCAAAAAGACCAAAATGACTAAAATTACCAAAATGACCAAAATGACTAAAATGACCAAAATGATCAAAATGCTCCAAATGACCAAAATGACCGAAATCACCAAAATTACCAAAATCACCAAAATCACCAAAATCACCAAAATGACCAAAATTAAAAAAATTACCGAAATTGCTAAAATTACCAATATGATCAAAATTATCGAAATGATCAAAATGACCAAAACGACCAAAATGATCAAAATGATCAAAATGATCAAAATGATCAAAATGATCAAAATGATCAAAATGATCAAAATGATCAAAATGATCAAAATGATCAAAATGATCAAAATGATCAAAATGATCAAAATGATCAAAATGATCAAAATGATCAAAATGATCAAAATGATCAAAATGATCAAAATGATCAAAATGATCAAAATGATCAAAATGATCAAAATGATCAAAACGATCAAAATGATCAAAATGATCAAAATGATCAAAATGATCAAAATGATCAAAATGATCAAAATGATCAAAATGATCAAAATGATCAAAATGATCAAAATGATCAAAATGATCAAAATGATCAAAATGATCAAAATGATCAAAATGATCAAAATGATCAAAATGACCAAAACGACCAAAATGATCAAAATGACCAAAGCGACCAAAATGACCAAAATGATCAAAATCACCAAAATGACTAAAATGACCAAAATTACCAAAATGACCAAAATGACTGAAATTACCAAAATGTCCAAAATGATCAAAATGACCAAAACGACCAAAATGACCAAAATGACCAAAATTATCAAAATGATCAAAATGACCAAAATGACCAAAATGACCAAAATGACCAAAATGACCAAAATGACTAAAATTACCAAAATGACCAAAATGACCAAAATGATAAAAATAACCAAAATGGCCCAAATGATCCAAATAACCAAAATGACCGAAATGGTCAAAATGCCCAAAATGACCAAAATGATCAAAATGACCAAAACGACCAAAATGAACAAAACGACCAAAATGACAAAAATGACCAAAATGACCAAAATGACCAAAATGACCAAAATGACCAAAATGATCAAAATGACCAAAATGACCAAAATGACCAAAATGATCAAATTGACCAAAATGACCAAAATGATCAAAATGACCGAAATTACCAAAATGACAAAAATGATCGAAATGACCAAAATGACCAAAATGACGAAAATGACCAAAATGACCAAAATGACCAAAATGACCAACATGACCAAAATTACCAAAATGACCAAAATGACCAAATTGACCAAATTGACCAAAATGACCAAAATGATCAAAATTACCGAAATTACCAAAATGACCAAAATGACCATATGACCAAAATGACCAAAATGACCAAAATGATCAAAATGATCAAATTGACCAAAATGATCAAAATGATCAAAATGACCAAAATGACCAAAATGACCAAAATGATCAAAATGACCAAAATGACCAAAATGACCAAAATGACCAAAATGACCAAAAAGACCAAAATGACCAAAATGCTCCAAATGACCAAAATGACCAAAATCACCAAAATTACCAAAATCACCAAAATCACCTAAATGACCAAAATTACAAAAAATACCGAAATGGCTAAAATTACCAATATGATCAAAATTATCAAAATGATCAAAATGAACAAAACGACCAAAATGATCAAAATGATCAAAATGATCAAAATGATCAAAATGATCAAAATGATCAAAATGATCAAAATGATCAAAATGATCAAAATGATCAAAATGATCAAAATTACCAAAATTACCAAAATTACCAAAATGACTAAAATAACCAAAATGACCAAAATGACCAAAATGACTAAAATTACCAAAATGACCAAAATGACCAAATTGACCAAAATGACCAAAATGACCAAAATGACCAAAATGACCAAAATGACAAAATTGACCAAAATTACCAAAATGACAAAAATGACCAAAATGACAAAATTGACCAAAATTACCAAAATTACCAAAATGACCAAAATGACCAAAATGACCAAAATTACCGAAATTACCAAAATGACCAAAATGATCGAAATGACCAAAATGACACAAAATGACCAAAATCACCAAAATCACCAAAATGACCAAAATGACCAAAATGACCAAAATGATCAAAATGACCAAAATGACCAAAATGATCAAAATGATCAAAATGGCCCAAATGATCCAAATAACCAAAATGACCGAAATGGTCAAAATGCCCAAAATGACCAAAATGATCAAAATGACCAAAACGACCAAAATGAACAAAACGACCAAAATGACCAAAATGACCAAAATGACCAAAATCACCAAAATGACCAAAATCACCAAAATGATCAAAATGACCAAAATGACCAAAATGACCAAATTGACCAAAATGACCAAAATGATCAAAATGACCGAAATTACCAAAATGACAAAAATGATCGAAATGACCAAAATGACCAAAATGACCAAAATGACCAAAATGACCAAAATGACCAAATTGACCAAATTGACCAAAATGACCAAAATGATCAAAATTACCGAAATTACCAAAATGACCAAAATGACCAAAATGACCGAAATTACCAAAATGACCAAAATATCGAAATGACTAAAATGACACAAAACGACCAAAATGACCAAAATGACCAAAACGACCAAAATGACCAAAATGACCGAAATGACCAAAATGACCAAAATGATCCAAATAACCAAAATGACCGAAATGGTCAAAATGCCCAAAATGACCAAAATGGCCAAAATGACCAAAATGATCAAAATGACCAAAACGACCAAAATGAACAAAACGACCAAAATGACCAAAATGATCAAAATGACCCAAATGACCAAAATGACCAAAATGGCCAATAAATTACAAATAAAAGAAAGTGCTCACCATAAAGGGTTGAAATCACGTCCAGATTTTCTTCATCTGTAACGCTACCCTGATGGTAGCTTCCGTTCCTTCCCTAGTGATGGCGTGTTTCGCCAACATTCATTAGCAAATTATACACCCCATGCACGTGATGCACGATACACTGCAATCGACACCTGCTGCCGTCCGTGACCAGCGTGGACCGGAACGTGGACTATTGCAGGTTTCTTGAAGGTGAAAATTTGATAAATGATAGCTGTTTGACCTAGTTCTCAACTTCAGAGGTTAGGTTTGATGGATTACGGTTGCAATTGCAACCGATTGGAACGTCCCGTGATCGATGAAAACTGCTTTGCTGGCAGCACTGCTTTTGACAGCCGAGGGGTTTATGGTTTTGTTCAGGCAAAACATTTCTAAAACAGGGTTTGCATCTTAAGGCGGTATTAGACTATGACAAACAAACATACAAACTTTTTCTTTTTGACAGTTTTGAAGATAACTATTACAGCAAATTAGTTTTTTTTGTTTTGTTTTGATAAATACTAAAGCTTGATTCAAAACCCCTGATCTTCCTTCCAGGGTGGCATCGATGCCCAACACCGGCGTCGAGGAGGAGTACTACAGACTGAGGCACTTTAGCATCACCGGCAAGGGGGTGGTCAACCGGGGCGATTCGCTCAAGAGCCGCCGCAGCAAGTCCAACAACAGTGTTGCCAGCTCGAACTCGAGGTAAGTTTTTTTTAACGACGACCTTGATGAAACTCTTAGAGATAATACACGTGTTTGAGAGTTTTGCAGGGGGAAAAGTTGTTCAAAGTTATAATACCTCAAGACAAACAACACTTCGTTTGTTTTATGACCAAGTTGGAAGGAAAGAAATCATGAGGTGAGATTTTCCAGCAATTAAAAAGTTAACTTGAGGTTTTGATATCTGGAATGCTTCAAGTTGGAAGGATTCGTTGTAATTTTTTTAACTGTATTGTACTGTTTTTTTTAACGAAATCAGTTTAATACAAAAATAATCAAATCATCTTGAAACTGATACACTCAACTGCTCTTCAACCTAAAGAGGAAGGTCGTTGCTTTCTATAACGACCTCTAAAACGACGACAGGCAAATTGGACTGTCATTCTCGCGACGACTCGCGCTATAATGGCCCTGGCTTTAAGTGGAAAATAAGACTTATAATTCCATCAGCACTAGGGCCAGAAACAACGACCAAAGATCTTCGTTTTTTTCTTGCTTCCATTATACACACTTCGCTTTTCGTGGAAAGAAGGAAAAGTAAGGGAAAATAATGGATAATAAAGGCAGATTTGTTCTCAGCTGCTTTGGGGATAAAATTCCGGCTGTATTATTAGAGATTCTGCGAGTTCTTTGCGCAAAGTTTTCTTTCTACTCATTTTTTTTCGGTGCTTCTTTTAACAACAAACAAAAGATGTGGATTTTCATTGGGAAACCCCCCGTTGGAAGAAAGTTTTTTCACTGGTGATTGTGTGATGGTTTAGGCCCTTTTGTTTTGCTTAGTCAGCAATTTCCATGATGACAATACACATTTCAAGGGGATGACTAAATATGGAAATTAAGTTAAACTGGAACAAACAGAATGGTGATTAAGTCACAGTTTTGGGATATACTAGGTCCTCCAAGAACTTCCGGCTGAAATAATTTGTGTTATTTTTGTTTTGAATGTTTAATGGCCTATCTACAATCACTTAGCTTAGAATAGTTAAGTAAAGTAAAACTTAGAAAATGTACACAACTTACGGCCGTCATCCACAATCAACTTAGAAAATTTGCTGGGCTGATATAACGTCATGATTCGAAATCCGGACACTTAGTACCATATTATTTTTGTTATAGCTGGCAAAAAATCATGTAATAAGTTGGAAATGTAGAAATATCATCTGGATTTAGTATAAACAGACAATTTTAAGATAATGCATGCAAAATATGTCTTTTCTAACAATTTTTCATCAGAATTTGAAAATTAAAATGACTTGTTGTGCTTCGAATCACTGTTAAAAGCTGATTCGAAATCCGGACACTTTTGCTTCGAATTTCGGACACTCAATTTTGCTTATGAATCGCACAAATTTAGACTGAAATGTTAGTGAATGGCATTCTTTAGGTCTCAAATAAGCTGTTAACATCAAAACAAGCGATAGTTATGTAAAAAATGCTAGAATTTAAGAAAATCAAAAACATAAATTTCTGCTTTGCCTCCCCGGTGCTTCGGACGCCTACGAAATATTTCCGTTGAAATGTTTCGCATTTTTGGTATACTTATAATTTTATTTAATTTAATTGTTTTGGCACTAACTACAGCGTTTAAACAAACTTTAAATGAAAGTTGATGTTAGAATTCATCAAATAACACAGTTTTGACATTCATAATGCGAACTTACATCCAAATAATTGATAAAACAAGTTGAAGTGTCCGGGTTTCGAAGCGTCCGGGAATTCGAATCATGACGTTACGTTGCTATGCAGTTGTTTGTTTACCTTTGATATGGAAACGTCAACTTACCGTAGATTTTGAAATTTTCCAAACCATACGTCAAGTTTCTAATTTTATTCCTATTCATTGTAGAAGATCAGATTTATTTCCATTGATTCAAACTCCTAAACTAAGTGAAATTTTCTAAGTTAAGTGATTGTAGATAGGCCATAATCTGTTTTAAACTGAAATACTGAAATATGTTTTACCAATTTAATGCATTTTTCTGCGAATAAAAATTTTAATTAAAATTGTTTCGATGGGAAAATGACACTAACACCAATAACTGTTGGCCGAGCAACAATAACCAATTTTGACACATTTTTTTTTCTCGCCTGGAAAATGTACCCATCAGATCCATTTTCAGCCCTTTCAATTGCATCGCCCTGGTCGAAAAAAAAAATCCTATGTGGCAGTAGGCGTGTGAAAACGTGATAAACCCCGTCCATTACAGCCATGTTTTCTCACGATACACACAAACAATGACAAGCACACACACACATGTCAGTGCGCCCAGTTTGAATCGAATTTAATTAAGAGAATTTCAACACAAATTGAGTTTGTCCAAACGCGGAAATTTGCTTGGAAAGTAAATTTTAGTAATAGTTCAATCATGTTTTGTTTTTTTTTTTCTTTTTTCAGCACCGAACACCTGACGGCGGTTGGGGCCGGTTCCGCGCGGACATCGGCCACCTGCAGCCTGGCATCGAGCCGGGAGAGCAGCACCTCCAACCCGGCCGCCGGCCCGTACAAGTGAGTAGATAGAGAGGGTGAAAACGTGTATTGGATTTGGAATGGCAGTGTAGAGATTGAACGGTGGAGGTGTAATTTTGCTCTGATCTGTCGACGGAATCCAATAAAAATAGTTTGAGAGCTTTCCGGAGGGTAATAGATTTCAATAAATTATCCGGGTTTCGGCGGTAATTGCTTCAATATCCTGAACTGGATTGTTATCACCTTGGTGCTAATGCTTAATTTAAATTGAACTAGCTTATCATAGACAAACAGTCATAAATTGCTAGTTGAAGCATTGCATCAATAATGATCGAAAAATCACCACACCATGTTTGCGTACGTTTGACAGCTGCACGGAACTGTTTGCACAATGCAATTAATTTCAGTATTCACAACTAGATGGCTCTAGTGAAACATTATTTACAGATTTTTGTTTAAAGGATTCACGTCTTTTTGTCTGTGCCTCAGCTGTACGTCAAGTTTACTGAATGACAAGTTTCAAAGGGCTTTTCAAAACTATTTGGATTATTATTTATTTCTGAAATGTATTAAAAAAATTTAAGCAATACATAATGCGTTATTGTCGTTTTCCAACATTCAAAATATTAAAAAACAGCTCAATTTCGTTCTCATTTCTTCTTTCTCTTCCTGCAAACGATGACCGTCTAAAAACGAAAAAACCTCTCTTTGGAACGAACGAACGAACCACTTCCGGCTTACCCCCCTACCTTGCCAGAGTGCTAATGCTGGGAGGTGCCGCCGTCGGAAAGAGCTCATTAGTGTCGCAATTTATGACGTCCGAGTACCTGCATGCATACGACACTAGCATAGGTAAGTTATTGGTTCGATTTTTGTGTTCGTTGTTGTATCATTGTTGTGCTTCACGAGGAAATTATCTTTTCTAAAAATACTTGTTGGTCATAATTCAAATGGGTTGATTTATCAGTGCAATATTTTATGGGGATTCTGGCAACACTGGCAAAGCTTTTGCAACTAGGAAAGCTCTCCACCGTATAAATCTATTTTGAGCAATTTAATGGAGACGCATGGTTTTTCACGCTGGATTTCAGGGGCACAGAAAATTCTGCACATTTGAAGTCTTTTAAAACGTAAATTAAGCAGACTTTTCAAACAAGTCCTCTTCCCACAACGAAACTCAATCAACCCATTGTCCGTTCTGGTGAAGCACACTTTCATAAAATGTCCTGCAAACACAAACCTCACCCTGCACACACAATTTCGTTCTCCAGTTATTGTGCAGTTGACAGGCAATCAGTCCATTCAGAGCAACAGGGGCAAACATTTTAACATGCACCGATGGAGTTTTCATCAGTCATCACCCACCACCACGTTGTTTTGTTTGGGTTTGCTTCCGCAGGTGGGCAGGTTATGCCAAAGGGTCAAGCAGGCTGTGAACCGATCAGGGGTTATCGAGATTGACGTTTTCAAATGGTTGCATTTAAAGCACGGTCCGAAAAAAAGAAAAATTGACATTTCTAAAGTCACAGTTTGACGTTAGTTCAGAAACCAAACAAAAACTCCAACATTTGCACACATTCACGGCTGATTGAGTCACGTGGTGCCGTTCAACGCCCCCAAAAACAATAAAGGGCACATTTGATTATTCATGCAAATTGGTAGTGGGTCTCGGCCGAAGAGACAGATGGTCTGGTCTGGTCGTTCAGCTGGGGTTACCCAGACGGACTGAAACGATCAGCTGAAATAATCATGATTCGATTTTGCCCTTGGATTTTTACAGCTGGAACTATTTTGCACATTCCAAGGTAATCTGTCTGGGAATTCGGAAAATAGTCCTAGCTGTCAAAATGCTCACGCGCCCTTTTCAAATGGTGCTCCAGTTCTGAAACTTTGCGACGCCTGCCTTGTTTGAGTGGGTGGAACGTTTTCATCAACATTCGGCAAAATTGCAGGTTTGCATAACAGATCAATGACGCAGTTTGTTATACACTTTTTGTTGGAGTGGTGCGGGGTAAAACGCGTAGAAATCATCATTTTATTTTATTTTTTTACATGTTGTATTTACATGGAAAAAAACTTATTTCTACCCCTCATCGCCCAATTTCGTGGCAATGCAGTAGCCATTTGTTCTGGAATCCGATACCTCCCCAAAAAAGGTGACCATAAAACACCAAACAAACTATCAAGGTGTGAAGTGGATGGTTGTAAATACGGAATGTGATGATGGTGCAGCATTTTCTGTAACATTGTTTTTTTTTGTGATGCAGAATTTGTCACAGCATCCGAATTTCGATGCGTACCAGTTATAGCTCACAAAAAGTAAGCATTTTATGGTTTTTCTTTTTCTATGCAGTTAGAGTTGAATATTTTGTGAATTGCTTGACAATCGTCAAACACCCCTTCACCACTCAAAAGGTCAACGCTGTTTATGGATGGCCTCTTAGCACTGTTTCGGAAAAAGTACACTTATGTTTATCAACATTGTTTTAATTTTCTGCTTTACAACTATGTAAAAAATTGCAACACTGTAAAAGATATCAATAACATTAACAATCCTTGTATAATAAATAATGTTTTTAATACACATAAAATCAAAGAAAAAAGATCTGTTGGAGGTTATTTGCAGTACTTTTGTATTCTGCAGTGAGCTTCAGTCAACTTTCTAGAACAAAGCTAATTTGTTTCTTAGATACAGACTAGGTGTCCCGGGGATTAAGTCTCCCCACATTCCCGTACACTACTATTTTTTTTTTTTACTAAGAATCAAAATATTTTTAATCTAGTTTAAGCTTGTTAAATAGTATTATTATTGCAGGGAATACGTCTGGAGTTTTTTTTGAAAGGGTCCAATAAACCAAATTTTCAGTTTTTGCTTTATGGGTGTTTATTAAAACCCCTGACTCAAGGCGGTTTAAAAAAAACCCAAAAAGCAAAAACTGGAAATTTGATTTATTGGACCTTTTCAAAAAAAACTCCAGACGTTTAAAATGTTTTCTGTTGATTAGATTTCTATGTTCTCTTACATTTTGAAGTTCTTTAAGAGCAATTCCAGCACAAATCAGGAATTTTTCTGGTACTTTTGTTCCCGACCCTCTCCGATTTCAATGAAACTTTGTAGACATCCTAGACCTATTTAAGCCATTTTTGTGTATATGGAGCCAATTGTACTCGAAAATAACATTTGAGAAGGGCGTAAGTCATTTAAATATTTTTGTATTTTGCAATTTAAAAATTACTGTATCTCGAAGCCGTTGCATCGTATCAAAAAGTGGTCAAACACAAACTTGTAGGAAATTGGACGGGTTTTTTGAAAAAAATACACTAATATAAAAATACACGCCACTTCTATTAGATTTTTTCGATTTTTAAGTTTAAAAGTTGAATTTGAAGGTGACGTCACGATTTTTTTTCGTTCAAAATTTTTGAGGAAATAGCCTAGGATATTACAAAAAGACTGACGAAAAATGCAGGATGGTTTGTCTCTCCTCAGAAAATACAAAAATCATTTACTAAAACCGTTTTTTTTTTTTGAAAAGTGGTCTAAACTTCAAAATTTTTAAAAACCGGTAATGAGGATCGATTTCCCAGACAATTTTACTTAAATGTCTCCATATTGACCATCATCATATGTCAAATTCTTGTGAAGATACAGGGGATTTAAAAATAAAAATGTCGAGAAAATAGATTTTTTGGTGATTTTTGGCAATTTCTATATGACAGACTTGATTTTTCAGTCTCGTTAGTATTTTTACCGGAAAGCTCGTCCAATTTCCCATAAGTTTGCCTTTGACAGCTTTTCAATTGGATGTATGGGCTTACAGATATAATTTTGATTACATTGCTCATAACTGAAAATAGAATATTTTTTGCAGTGTGGTAGAAACCTGGCTAGTAAATATGCTTACGCAAATATTAAAACGAGTCAAATTAAAAAGCTGGCAAAGGCAAACTTATGGGAAATTGGACGAGCTTTTCAGTAAAAATATTTACGAGACTGAAAAATGAAGTCTGTCATATAAAAATTGCCAAAAACCACCAAAAATCCTATTTTTTCGACATTTTTATTTTTTAAATCACTGTATCTTCACAAGGATTAGACATATGATGATGGTCAATATGGAGACATTTAAGTAAAATTGTCTGAGAAATCGATTCCCATTATCGGTTTTTTTTAAATTTTGAAAGTTGGACCACTTTAAAAAAAACATTTAAAAAAACAATTGAAAATACAAAAATATTTAAATGGCTTACGCCCTTCTGAAATGTTATTTTCGAGTAATATTGGCTTATATAGGCCTAGGACCACATGTCTACAAAGTTTCATTGAAATCGGAGAGGGTCGGTTACAAAAGTGCCAGAAAAATTCCTGATTTCAGCTGGAATTGCTCTTAATAATTTTTATGCCCTCAGATTTTTCGGGCTGAATTTGAGTGGGGGGCAACCCAGCGCCAGAAACTTTGAAAAATATTTGCAACGGCCTTATATTTTTTGGAAAAAATGTGATTTGCAGAAAATATAAAAAGGTCAATCAATTTAAAAAAAATAGCATCTAAATCAAATTAAGTGTGCTATTTAGGATGATATTTTGTAAAATTGTAATTTTTTGTTGTTTTTTTTTTAACTATAAGAAAGAAAAGTACATCGTATTTTTTTTTCATAGAGCTAAGCAAATTTCACAACCATTTTCCTTTTTGAACTTTGTTGATAGGAAAATAGTGAAAATAGTATTTCTCAGTGGCATGCATTTTTCAGCTAAAGATGCTTTCAATGTTTAAAAATAATGTGAATTTTTCAAATTTGCTAAATATTTCATTTTACCCATATTTAAAATATTATGTTTGGTTTCGAAATAATAATTTTGTGTATTTTTTAAACATTTTGTTTAAAACACATTTTTTTAATAAAATCATTTCTTTGGTATCCAAAATGCACCATCCTAAACTCTGAAATACTTTAAAAAAATAATTCAAAATCCATAAGCGACCTTTTTGGAAATCTTAGTTGTATTTTTTTTAAAGAAACAAGTCCCTTATCTTTAATAAATTTTAGCAATATTTTAAATTTCCTAAAATACATCAAAATAATAACTGAAAATCCATAAAGTACCAATTTTGGAAATCGTTAACGCATTTTGTTTCAAGAAACGGATCTCTTAACTTTATTAGATTTAAGCTGTTAAGCTCTTTTTTTATGATTCTATTGAAATTATTCTCATGAATTTAATCAAAATTTGATATGAGTTCCATGCTTCAACATAAAATGTTTATCATTAAAAAAATCTTAGTAGGCGATAAATTTGGTTTGGATTTTTTTTTATTGGAGGTCAAATATATAATTTAGAGTCTCTTGAGGCTAATGCATAAGAAATTTGAACATTAACCCATTGTTTTTCATCGGCCTTTCTGTTGCTCTAGACCCCCGACGAAATATTTCACCGGACCCCTCGAAATATGGGGAAATAGCCTTTTTTTCATGGTGCCAAATATCAGACTTGGCGAGTTCTTTTATCTTCAGTTTGTTCTAGGAAACACACCGGGCTTTTGCCTTGAAAAATCTCTAAGTTGAAGAGATCTTTTTAAAGGTCAAAATTTATGTTTTAATGTAAATTTTTGCTACATGAATATTATTTGAAATTATTTTGGCAAGTCTGATATCACAAATATACGTGAATAGTGGAGAGTATGAAAACGTACAATTTTATGTAACGTTATATTGAAGGATCTTACGGCCAATCAACTCGTTTTCAAATGTTGTTCAGTAGCGACATTTTTTTTTAACTTTATTTAAACAATGAAATTTTAACTTGTTAATCAATATGATAAGCAGATTTAGCAAATTTAAAAACAACAAAGAAATTTGTTGTAGACGGTGGCTCTAATTGGTTGCAATCTGCAGTATAGAACGAAGATATTGATGCATAATCAAGCCGTTTGAATGAACATTGATATCAAAAACAAACATGGTGTTAATTGGAACCCGTTCTACAATCAGAATCGCTCAATAAAATTCATTGAAGTACTAATAAAAGAAAATCTTTTTGTAACATTGACGTTAAAATTATGATTTTAATTACAAATCAATTTTCAACCTTTAATTAATTTCCCCTACAACAACAAAAAACTTAATAACGCATAATTGAACACTCGTTGAAACCCACAAAGTGGCTGTCGATGGATGCTGGCTGGTTGGCTGGCTGGCAGTAAGCCAGAACCCCGTAGGCCAAATATCGATCCAGCCGTAATGGCCTGCTACGATTGAGCAGCAGCGACGGACCGTTTTACGCCCGCACGCACATTCGATTGCATTCGATTATTATTAATCATCACTTTTAATTAGTGATATCGAAGCATGCCTCGGGCTGCAAACTCTCACCATGCGCTCCGGTTCTGACGGTGCATCTTAGTGGGCTTCTCATGTGCAAAAAGGATGTTGTTTGGAGTGGTTTGTCAACTATCGGAAAATTTTACAAAATAAGCTGACGTTGATTTTTTTAGTGTCTTCAGATTTATGACGTAAAAACTTGTGTATGGAAAGATGATTTGGTGATGCAAAATACCAATTCTACCCGCACCTCGCCATGAAGATTGATTCCTGAAACATAATGCTGCAGGAAATTGATTGCGTTTGCTGCGCAAAGTGCAAATCGTCCGGTGGTATTGGGTTAGAAGTCAAAACCAATTCCTCCGGAAGTGATTGGTGTTTTTCGACGCTCTGAAACGGAATGTAATTGAACTTTGAATAAATCGTTCCGAAACACATTACCAAACTCTGCCAAACCGACGTCATACGAGTTGAAAGTTTTAATTAGTTTTCGAACCAGTCCGATCGCTTTCTGCGCTAGTCAGCTGTACGATTAGTTGAAATTAAGCTTTTTAGTTTATTTATTTTTTTTAATATATCTGTAAAAAAATATTGGTTTGAAAATGAATTAAATGAATTTGATTTGAATTGATCTTTTTACATTAAAAATTTTCAAATCATGAATGTTAATAACATTTTAAGCAACCCTAACTAACGTGCAAATTTTCCATGACCTGGAAAAGTTGCGGGCATATTTCTATGCATTTGAACCGCAGTGAACGTTGAACTTGCTGGTGGTGTTGCTGGGTAATTACGGCATCAGAAACACGCTAAACTACAACTAGTTCTTCAGAGCTAGAGAGATATGAAATCTGGCAAAAGGCGAAACATTCACATGTGGTTTGGCAACTTTTCCTGTGGGTGGTATCAAAGTTTCCCATTGAGAAACATATCTGGCAGGGGGAAGCGACTTTTGTTGGGAAAAATATTACCGTTGGATTATATTTAAGCCAAAAATTGGTTGCTTACCCCTGTAGTTTAGAACGTGTACGAATCTGTCGCTCACACACTCAATTGAACTTGGGATTAAGTTGGCCATGCTTCGGTGCCCCCAAAAAGCTGCTTTGATCTAACTCTCCGTGTGTTTTGATACTGAAAATAATCGACTTCTATGCCAAAACCGAATATACGATGAGATATTTTGGGAACTGACGCAATTTGGATGTTTACCCGTGCGTTTCATTTTTTAACCTTTTAGTTCTCAAGACAAATTAAAGCCACTTTCAATAGTTAACAAACCTCCCCGTTTTCCAGTGATTTTTTTAATTTTTCTAACCTAAAACCACATTTCATTATCCGATGCACTTTAGGACACCGCAAACAAGCGGTGACCGAAGCATCCGGAGAATGCTTTTGACAGGTGTGAAAGAGTGGTCTCTCCCACTCCTTTCCCCTTTCCAGCCAGACCAAGCCTACTAGATGTGGTCGGTGATGGATTTAACCTGAGAGCAGGGTGGTTTCGCAGCGGGAAGTTTTGCTCACTTTATGGAACATGGACATTATTTTTGTTTTTATTTGTTGTTTTAAAATATTAAAAATGAATTTGTTAAAAAAAATTAATTGAATTTCACTTATTTTACTTACCTTCAAAAAGGTTTTCAAGTTTTGAATCAATGTCCAATTCGATCTACCTATAACTTTTTAATTTTATCAATTTGCATGAAGTTTTCGATATTTTTCAATGTTGTTTCTGTAAGAACAAAATGGCCAACCTAAAGAAATTATCTAAACTCACCATGAATGCTTGAACGGAGAACTGTCAACGATCACACTTTAGTGAAATTTGAATGTGCTAGCAGTCAGCATTCATCATTGAAAACGGTCTGTTAATACTCACACAGAGCACCTGTCATCATCGTCATTTCAAAATAGACCGTCGGTGCACGCACACGAAGTTGAAACGAACGAAATCGAAGGCACGTGCCACTCTCTCTCTCTCTCTCTCTCTTTCTTTCGCTCTCAACTTCTCTCTTTCTTGGTCATTATTTGAACGTAGTCATGGGGAAAGTGATCGGAATTTCGGTAAAAAGTCAAACGATCGTTCTCTGAGCAAATAGTTTTCTTGTCAGATCGTCGCAAGGCCTACTGACAATGGATCAAGTAATAGTACTGTCAGAAAAATCCGCAATATGTTTTTTCAGCTGACAAATTCCAATATGCTTTTCATTCCCCCTCTGAATGGTTTCGTTTTCCATGAAAACTCTTTGGGCGAAAATAACAAACCAAACGAGTCAAATTAAACTTGACTGGTTTTACTGTTTTTCAGCAGTATAACATTTACTTACTTTCGGACCCGTTCGTTAAAATGACCAGCGAAAATCGGTTGCGCTGGCGTTGACCAATGTGCATGTTATGGCCTAAAACCAGAAGCCATCAATTTGGGGCACTTTCCTGCGGGGATTCCGAGTTTTAGTACGGCCGAGTTGACGATGGGTTTGGTTTTGCGCGAGTGACAGTGCGGTCTAATCAAATTTAAAATCAGTTGTTAAAGTGTGTTGGCAATTTACATCAGTCATCAAATTTGAGATTTTACACTGTTTCTTAAAAAAGAAAGTTACATGAAATCAACAAATTAACATATATTTAATGTATTTCATCTTATTTGCTTGGAACAATTTTAGCAAAAGCAGAACGTTTTTGTCATGTTTCGATTCATCTTCAGGCACCGGATGGTAATTTCAATCTAAAAAAAAAAAACAATTTTTGAATAATTCCGTTCCTTAAAATTAAAATGTGTGATAATCATGTAAGGTAGCAGTCTAATTGATGTCGTTTAAAAGTAGCATGATGGTGGTGATGGTTTGTGCGACCAATTCAAACAAAGTCTAGAATAGACACCCTTCCAAAGAGTACCAAAAATCGTCGTTGTAAAAATAAAGTAATAATAATTATGCATGGTGGAGACGCATGGTAGATTGTACAGAGTGGAAAAAAGTAAATCTTTTCAGCATCTTTATGAAATTCCCCACCAAGCAGCAACAGGTAAATCGAGTTAAAATCCTTCCCATTGAAGAACAAATCCCACTCAAAGAGTAGCCTTTCTAGTGGAGAAAGATGAGAAAGTTAAATTGATTTGACGGAGGATGGCAGTCCCGCATTGGTTGCGGTCAGGAGCGGACTGTCCTTCTGATGAACTGCAACCTTTTCAGTACCACAGGATCGGTTTGATTGCGTCAATGTGAGGGAAGCAAAGGGGAACATTGTCAGCACGATTGATTGATTGATTCGTTCACTCCGGGGCTGCAGAGAGATCCTGACCGGACGATGGATACGAGCTTTATTGGATTTTGATTTGAAGATAAGTTGTGGCGATTCTGTCGAGTGGAAACGGTTGAGTTGATTAAATCTTGCGGATGAAAAAGTAATTTTTGCACATTTTTAAAGCAAAACATATATTTTATTCAAATGTTCAACACTCTATCGATTTTCATAGTTTCGATGATATTACTATAACATATTTTTTGCAATTCCGCCGTGAAATTACTTACTTTTCCTGTCATTTCTGAACGACGAAATAGCCTACTTTTCTGTACCAAAAATAACAGAATCGAATAGCAACACTTTTCAAAATAAATGCTGAAAAGTTCTACTTTTCAGCACTCAAATGGGTGCTGAAATGTTGAACTTTTCAGCACTTGTTTCGAAAAGTAACACTTTTATACATTTTTTTGATTTAAGTGATTTATTGACAAAATACATGAAAATTTGACATAAAATTTCACTCAGTGTGTGTTTTTTGGAATTGCAAAAAATGTTGTATGGAACTCGTTGCAAAACTTGATTTTTTCAGCACTCTTCGTATTTATCCAACTCGGTGAACCTCGTTGGATAAATGTACGACTCGTGCTGAAAAAATCCTCTTTTTGCAACTTGTTGCATAAACTACTATTAAAATTTATTCAAAATTGAGACGACAGAAAATGTGGTAGATTTTATAGCACCATGCTGTAGGGGGTGCCACAATGGTCAATTCAATGTTATAAGACAATTTGATTACTGCCCGGTACAACCAAAAATATCAAAGAACGTAAATTGGCACTCTGTGCTCCAAGGCTACGCCCATACAGTCCCGTGAGGATTTGGGAGGGGAGCAATTCTCTGAGATTTCGGTCATTCGATTTTTTTGTATTTTTTAATCCGGCTGAAACTTTTTTGGTGCCTTCGGTATGCCCAAAGAAGCCATTTGGGATAATTGTGATTGTGATGCATGGCGGCATGAAAGTATATCGGAATCTGGATGAAAACTGTCCTCATGCATTTTTTGCGATAAAGGGGTATGACGTTTTTGCCCGTTACCGACAATTATCGACATTACCGAAGGTTTTTTGATTGTATTTAACAAAAAAAACCCTTGTCAGAACGAGGATTGAGCCACCCACTTCTTGGTTATTGATCCGACAGACACGCTACCACCGCGCCACGGACGCTTGATGAAATGTGAGTGAAAGAGCACCAACATATTCTTCTCTTTGGAGTGTTGCTCGGGGACGTTCCAGCATAGGGGGATGGCGTCGCTATTTTTAGACCACGTTTTCCACTTTTTCTCATCGAAACCGACTACTTTATCGACTTTATTTTGCTGGGCGAGATAGGAAGCCGTCTATTTTTAGACGATGACTCAGCACTTTTCCACTCTTGCACTTAAAAAACCAGGTGGCAGCACGATGTAACGCCACGCCCTATTATATGTGTTGGAAAGAACTGCAGATCACTGAAATGTTTACACGCGGGCAAAAATAATCTACGGGCTTGCTGCAAAAAATGTTATAAAATGTGACATTTTCTGCAGCAAATCCACTGTTGCAGATTTTGAGATATATTTTTCCTTTGGGTGTAGTTTGTCCATATAATTTTCCATACAAATTTGGCAGCTGTCCATACAAAAATTATATGTGAAAATTCAAATATCTGTATCTTTTGAAGGATTTTTTTCATCGAATTGGTGTCTTCGGCAAAGTTGTAGGTATGGTTATGCACTGCACTGAAAAAAATGATGTACGGTAAAAAAAAATTGGTGATTTTTAATTTCACTTTTTGTTACTAAAACTTGTTTTGCAAAAAAAAAAACCATTTTTAATTTTTTCCAGAATGGGCAAAAAATCTTTTACCGAGTTATGATTTTTTAAATCAATACATTTTTTTTCAAGTTATAGCCATTTTTATGGAACTTTTTTTCAAAATAGTCGTAGTTATTGATTTTTAAAAAACAGTGCCCATGTTTGTCCACTTTTGAAAAAAAAATATTTTTTAAAAAGCTGAGAAAATTTTCTATATTTTGCTTTTTCGAACTTTGTTGATACGACCCTTAGTTGCTGAGATATTGCCATGCAAAGGTTTAAAAACAAGAAAATTGATGTTTAAAATTTTTGAAAATATTTGTTTCGAAAAGATCGGAAAATTTCACGAATGTTTCATGTTTTAGCATTGTAAATCGAACCATTAGTTGCTGAGATATCGACATTAGAAAATGGGTGAGACTTAGAAACCAGAAACCGAGCCAGAAACCATCAATTTTTCTGCTTTTTAAGCCTTTGCATGGCAATATCTCAGCCGGGACCGTGGGGTAGAGGTAAGCGTGGTTGCCTCTCACCCAGTCGGCTTGGGTTTTATCCCAGAAGGTCCCGGTGGCAAATTTTGAGACGAGATTTGTCTGATCACGCCTTCCTTCGGACAGGGAAGTAAATTTTGGTCCCGGTCTAACCTAGAGGTTAGGTCGTTAGCTCAGTCCAGGTGTAGGTCGTCAGTTCGAATCCTGGGGTGGAGGGAAGCTTAGGTGTGAAAAGAGGTTTGCAATTGCCTCTACAATCAAGCCTTCGGACACCTAGTTTCGAGTAGGAATCTCGCAATCGAGAACGCCAAAGCAATGCTGTAAAGCGAATCACGGCGTATTTTCTAGGCAACCTTAAGGAGAAAAAATAGTCATCACTATTTTTAAAAGTGTCTTAAGGAAATTTTCTCAGCTTTCCAATGCTTCTAAGAGCGAAATGTTTCATCGGGAAATTTCTGAGATATCTCTATTCTAAGTTTTTTGGTTTTAAATTCCTTTATTATTTATTGGAAACTTTTAAATAACAGTCCAGGAAACTTATCAAATCATGTGTTTCATGTGTATTTTACTGACCTAAAGGTGCAAAATAGGACAAGAAACAACTTTGTAGAAGGTTGAAAACCACTAAACATTTTGAAAATTAAGTTTTAACCGAATTTTTGAATATGTGGGATTTATTTAAATAATAAAATAATAAAACCGTATTGAAATATTATTTTCACAAGAACAGATAGATTAATACATAATTGTTGTGTACCAATAACACCGGTCTGCTCTGATTCAGCTTGGAATTATCTGATACAACCGAAATTTCTACAGGTTTGAGATTGAAAGGGTATTACAAGATTTTTATGAATGAATATCATATTTCCTTAATCAAACACTAACTAGTTGCATGGTTACAAAACATTTTATACTCAAAATTATACTGCAAATTACTGTTGCTAGCTTTAGGAGAAATACTTTTCATTAGTATGAAATGATTGTTTCAGTTTTTTTGTATTAAATGATCAAGAAATTAGCAATATTTTAGAAGTTTATAAGACTCTCATCTTAAAAATATATATATGTATTGATTTTTGTTCAAATAGTTTGGAAAGAAAGTTTCTGTTAGATTTTTTTTGTAAAAATACTATTCAATTTTTGTTCAAACAAAAATAAATGTTTGTGACGGTGTTTTCAGAATTCTGAATTGGAAGACTCGAGTTTTATTGCTACTTTTAAGTGCATTTTCTACAGAAAACATTTTATAAAATTTTATCTTTATTTTATACTCATGAAAATATGACTTTTGAAGCTTGCTACAGTAATATGTAGTACATTTTCGATTTCAAATCATATTTGTATTTATGTTCCTGGATAATGTTTGCTTAAGAAAATATCAAATTTAATCATTAAAATTCAATAATACCATTAACAATCACAAACCTGCCAAAGTTTCGGTTGAACAAGCTAAATCAGAGTTGACACGTGATATTTGTACACAAAAAATATGTAATTATCAAATAATTCTTGTAAAAAATACATTTTTACACTGTTTTATGATTTTAATTTCTGAATAAATTCCATATATTCGAAAACTTAGACAAAACATAATTTTCAAAATGTTTAGCGGTTTGCAACCTTCTACAAAGTTGTTTCTTGTCTTACTCATCAAAATGTGCAAACATTTTGATGAGTAAATGACTCATGAAACACATCATTTGATAAGTTTTCTGAACTGTTAGTATAAAGTTTCCAATAAATAATAAAGGAATTTAAAACCAAAAAACTTAAAATAGTGATATCTCAGAAATTTCCCGATAAAACATTTCGCTTTTAGAAGCATTGGAAAGCTGAGAAAATTTCCTATAAGACACATTTGAAAGTGGCGATGACTATTTTTTCCTGATAAGGTTGTTCTAGAAAACACGCCGTGGAATAATTTGATTTTGATTTTTTGGCAATAACTCAGCAACTAAGGGTCGTATCAACAAAGTCCGAAAAAGCAAAATATAGAGAATTTTTTCAGCTCTTCAAAAATATTTTTTTCAAAAATGGGCAAACATGGGCACTATTTTAAAAAAATCAATAACTGCGACTATTTACAAAAAAGTCACCTAGAAATAGATTTAACTTGAAAACGGTGCACTTTGTCAAATATTTTAAAGTACTTTTTGATTGCAAATTCGATTTTACATCGAAAAATTAAATTGAAAAATGTTTGCGACCAATATTTAGATTTTTTGAAAAAAATTGTATTGATTCAAAAACTCATAACTCGGTCAAAGATTTTTTGCCAATTCTGGAAATTTCTGAAAAGTTGCCATTTGATGTCCTCTTAAACCAGGGGTGACCAAAGTATGGCCCGCGGGCCAAACGTGGCCCGCGAGGTGATATTTTGTGGCCCGCGGACTCATTTTGAATGATCAAGTTAAATGGCCCGTTGACCATTTGTAAAATGATTTCATTTTTTTTTTTTTTCAAGATGAAACTTTATTTTTAAATTGTAATGCTTATCTTTTTTTTTTGTTTTTGTTAATATAAAACTAATAATTTACTATTTTTTTGTTATTATTTTACGATACAAATATGTTGTTAAAAAATCTTTCTAATTGAAACATTTTCACACGTTTCATTGTGAGTGAAACTAGTAAATATTGTCAAAATGCTCAAATATTTTGGAAATGTTTATGAAACTTTCACTTTCACTTAACTAAGATATAAAACTGTAATAAAATCAAAAATATAAGCATTCCATATTAATTTAAAAGTTATTATAACCAATAAACTGGGCCTCAAACTCACTTTGCACTTAGAAATATTCCACCTTGGGACTCGAACTCATGACAGTTGGATAACGAATCTGATTGACTACCATCTCATTCAGACAGACTAAATTTTGAAATCGGAGGAATGAAGCGGTTGAAAATATAGTTCAAAGCTTTTGATTAAATTATGCCTTAACATAAATTGTTCCAATTTAATGTTCCCATTTTCAAAATATTGAAAAAAAAGCTTTAAATTTCAATGAAAACACAAGTACCTACAAACAACTAAATACCTTTTTTCAAATACCGAAAACAGTAATAATATCAACAAAACTGAAGGAAAACTGTCATTTTTCGTTTGCTATTATTTTTAAATTACAAAAATGTTAAAAAAGGGCAATTTAAAGAATAAATGTATTTTTTAGTCTTTCAAATTTATAAATCGTTTTTTTTTTTCATTATATCAAAAAACAAATTTTGTACATATGGCCCGCAAGCTCATTTGAGCTTAAAATTTGGCCCGGCATCCAAAAACTTTGAGCACCCCTGTCTTAAACATATTAAAAAATAAATAAAAAACAATTAAAAATAGTGTTTTTTTACAAATCAAGTTTTAGTGACAAAAAGTCCATTTCCATACCTACATCTTTGCCGAAGACACCAAATCGATCAAAAAAATCCTTCAAAAGATACAGATTTTTGAATTTTTATGCATCATTTTTGTATGAACAGCTTTTAAATTTGTATGGAAAATTATATGGACAAACATATGATGCAAAATGGCTTCTTTGGGCATATTGAAGGTACTTAAAAAGTTTCAGCCAGACTCAAAAATACAAAAAAAAAATCGAATGACCAAAATCTGAGAGAATTGCTCCTTTGTTTTTTTTTCAAATTGTTTCAAATTTATCAAAACAAATTAAATGAAGCATAACGTTCAAGAATGTTTCCAATATGTGTTCAGTTTTAATATTTTACGATAAAAAACATGCTTACAAATAAAAATGCAACGCATCATGTACCTAAATCATAACGACACCAAGTTTGAGCACCCAAAAAAGAGTTTTACTTTTATAGCCTCTAGAGATCAAGCATGTTTTGTGCCATAGAAAATCTGTCCTAAAAATCAACATAAAAAAGGCAAAAGAAAAAAAAAGAACCAACCAGCTGCCACACACTCACTAGGTCCATCCTTAACGACCGGAACATCAGTTTTTGCTGCCTGCGATGTCACAGTCCTCCAAGAAAAGTCTCAAAAAAAGTCCAAAAGCACGAAACGGACTCATAAAGCGGGTCATTTTATTACTTTGACGAAGGAAGAAGCTCAAGGAAACTCGTCTTATTTTCGACGACGGTTGTCGGTTCCGTGTCCGGCCTGCGGAATTAATTCACTCACCCTAATTAAACCTCCACTCCCAATCCACTTTCTCCGTCTTGGTTCATGAGAACAACCGAGGCGGTCAGAATTAGGCGGAAAAATTGCAAATCTTGGAAGGTAATTGAGGTACAATTAGTAAGATGGACTTTGCATCTTAATTTTTTTAAAGTATTTCGGTTTAATGAACTACACTCAAACCCCGGTGGTTTGACACCAACTGTTGTCAAACGAACGGGGTCACTTTTTAGTTTGACACTACTTTTACACGGAGTTCACACACACTACCAATCGTTTGTTTTGATAGTGTGCGTGAGCGCCGTGTAAATAGTGACAGCTCGTCACTTTTTAGTTTGACTTTGACCAACCAACGGGGTACAAACTAAAAATGTGTCAAACGAAAAAGTGACCAATCCAGAAATTTAAATTTTCAAAAACTAAGGGTATTAATACCGATCCGCTTATCGAAAATAATACAAATAGATTTGATCAACATGTATAATATAAATATCACTATTTTTATGCATATTGTCCTACAGTAAAAAGTCTAAGAATGTTGGTGTCCAATTCTAAAAAATTCCTGCATCTTCCCAAAAGTGGTAATGAAGAACCCTTGTGATTTGAATAAAAGTCTTGCTTTCCTTGTGGCCCCATTAAAACATAATTCTGATTCTGATTTATTTTAAACTCATTTTGAAACTTCTATTGTTACTCCAATTTCCAGACGACGATTCCGGCGAGAAGACCGTTTCCGTCCTGTTGAGTGGTGACGAGTCCGAAATAACCTTCATCGACCACAGCTACATGGAGATGACGGTAAGTTCTCCGAATAATCAGTAGAATTTCCCACCCATTAACTTCACCTCATTATTTAGCCCGAAAACTGCATGTCCTCGTACGATCCGCACGGCTACTGCGTCATCTACTCGTCCTCGGACCGGTCCAGCTTTCAGATCGCCGAGGAGATCCTGCAAGTGCTGTGGACGTCGGAGAACATCGCCCAGAAGGCGGTCATTCTGGTGGCCAACAAGGCGGACCTGGCCCGCAGCCGGATGGTGACCTCCGATGGTGAGAAATTTGCTTTATTTTTTTGAGGAGGAAAATTCTAAACAATTTTTTCCTCAACTTGGCAGAGGGCAAACAGATGGCCACCCAGTACGACTGCAAGTTTATCGAAACCTCCGTCGGAATCAACCACAACGTGGACGAGCTGCTGGTCGGACTGCTGTCGCAGATTCGGCTCAAGCTGGAGAACCCGGAAAAGTCGCGGTAAGTGTCGGCTGAGGGTTTGGAATTCACTTTGAACATTTAAACTCAAATTTTTGATTAAATGCGAACAGCAGTTCGTCATCACAAACAAAATTACAAACAATAAATTTGAAAAAAACAGCTTGTTTGGAATCCTTCCACTTTGAATTTAGAAGGAAATTGAACTGATTATGTTTGAATTCTATTAGCAATAAGTTATCAACGATATCCAACGATTACTAATTTTAAAACTTCTAAAGTAACTTATTCAAAATCATCCCAGACTTGAAAGCTGATGCCATAAACATTTTTTTTGTTGAAAATGTAAATACGCCAATGCCAAATATTTCATAATGTTGTAAAGATTTCGACTACAAATTTCAAAATACCTTATTTTTGAAAATCAGCATATTTTCATAGTTTTTCAACAACGCACATTATGTTAAGATTTGGTTAAATATTTCACAAAGTATCATGTTTTGGAAAACACTAAATTTCTCATTATTTATAATTTATAATATTTTTTAGTTTCAAAATATCGTATTTTTGAAAATCAACAAGTTTTCATAGTTTTCAACTACACAAATTGTGTAAAGATTTGGCTAAAATTCTACACATTTAAAAAAAAATCTTTTCATGATTTGCATTTGAGGTTTCTTACGGCGCCAATTTTTGCAAAATACTTTGACTGCAAAATTCACAAAATATCGCATTTTTGAAAATCCTCAAATTTTCTAATTTCATAAACGACGCAAATTGTGAAAATATTTTGACTGCATATTTCACAAAATGTCGTATTTTTTAGAAAACTTTTTTTTATAATTCACAATAGGTCTGAACAGGTCCTATAAACATGTGAAACGCAATAGCTCATTGAACTTTTTTTTTTTAAGAAACTCTAGATTTGTTTAAAAAAATTAAGTACATCAAGATTTTAACAAACTACCGTATTTTCGCAAAAACTAAGTAGCAAACAACCCAAAAAGTTGCAAAGATTTCGACCACAAATTTCATAATATCTTATTTTTGAAAATCAGCAAATTTTCATAGTTTTTCAACAACGCAAATTATGTATAGATTTGGTTAAATATTCTACAAAATATCATGTTTTGGAAAACACTACATTTCTCATAATTTATAATTTATAATATTTTTTTAATTTCAAAATATCGTATTTTTGAGAATCAATTAATTTTCATAGTTTTCAACTACAGAAATTGTGTTAAGATTTGGCTAAAATTCCACACATTTTTTAAAACATCTTTTCATGATTTGCATTTGAGGTTTCTTACGGCACCAAATTTTGCAAAATACTTTGACTGCATATTTCACAAAAAACGTATTTTTGAAAATCCTCAAACTTTCATAATTTCATAAACTACGCAAATTGTGAAAATATTTTGACTACATATTTCACAAAATGTCGTATTTTTTAGAAAACTCGTTTTTTTTTATAATGCACAATAGATAGATACCAAACGGTGCATAATTTTGTAAAGATGTTGACTAAAAATTTCTCATTTTTTTTAAATACTAAAATTATGTATTATAATTTGCAATATATTTATCTAAAGACGCCAAATTGTATAAAATTTCACAAAATTTTCTAAAAATCAAATTCTCATAATTTGCATTTTAGGTACTTAACGACGCAAAATTTTGTAATGATTTTGACTAAAAATTTCCCGGGGTGGCCACTCAAGTCGGGAAATCAAGAGAGTCGGGAAAAAGTCGGGAATTCGCCAAAATCTTCAAAAAAAAAAACGGGAATTTGGGATATTTAAGAAAAAAAATCGGAAAAGTCGAAAATCCCGGCTTGTTTACTGGAAAAATAGTTTTCAACTAATGCAACATTTTCTTATTTCGCTATTTGTAATTGTAATTGTAATTTGTAATTTATTGGAAACGATAGCCTGTTAGTATAACACTTTGTATCAGGTTAAGGAAAGAATTTCCCTCACTATTTACCTAATTAAGGACGGGGCTATTCAAAACATAACATTTCTAAGCATTATTTTATGATTCTGATGGCATGCACTCCAAACGTTTTTTTAAACTGCCCATTACCCATTAATTTAAACGATAGATGTTGGATGGAGATGGTATTGGAACATTGAAATTGAATATATCTGGAGCGACACGGGAAAAGGGCGGATAAGCATTTTGACAGTTTGAACTATTTCGAGCCAAACATTTCATTAGGGCACAAAACCAAAAACCGCGATTCGAGAAAATCGCTTGCAAAAAGTGGACAACTTGTTTCAATTCTTATTTAAAAAAGAAGCTTGACTGATGGTATTTTTACTTATGATACGATAAAGCACGTCATCCTCAACTCTGCTTAAATGCTTCTTAATTTTTGTTGATTTTCGCAATAAAACTCATAATTAAAAAAAAAATCGTTAATGGGCCCTTTTAACTTTCCACCTGTTGTTCATAATGGGCCCTTTCTGAATGCAATTTTGAAGAGAGCTGAAAGGACACTAAAGCGCTGTCACTGGATTGTTGTTTTGAATGATGTTTACGGGCCCTTTTGTTTAGTAAGAAAAAATGAGGAATTCAGTAGAAATTTTGATTATTGGTGAAGTTTTGTGATTGAATAGTGTAGATAAGGTATGTGAAACATAAAAATTCTTCAATAGTGTACTGAACAGCAGCCGCGGGACCGTATTAAATATTGTTTTTTGACTAAATTTTTCTCTGCAGACGCTCCCAAACCAAACTTTTTTTTGAAGTAAATTAGTGTTAAAATGTATGAAAAGTTCACTTTACAACACAAAAAGTTCCTCAAGTACGAGAACCTAATGAAAAATAAAAGGGCACATTCGAACATTTTTTTTGGTTTGCAGTGAACATGGTTATGTGCCCTTTTGTGTTTTTGATTTTTTCAATAGGAAATTGTTTGTTATCAATCTGATTCTTGGAGGCCATGTAGGGAGTGTACTAATGAATGGAATAGTGGAATAATCCCGAATGTTTACGTTTTGGTTTTGTGCCCTAATGAAATGTTTGGCTCGATTTTGCTATTTCTCAAGCTTCAAGTGACTTTTTCTCAAAATTCAAGGTGGGAAACAATAGGTGGCCTTCCCAGCTTCCGTTTAACATATTTGGTTTTGTAAAATAGTTGCCTATTACCTGAGAAACTGCAAAATTGTTGCAGCTATCAAAATGCTTATGCGCCCTTTTCAAATGTTGCTCCAGATATGTACTTGAACTGGTTTTAATTATTTTTAAAAGACTTCTATTTTCACTTTATTTATAAAAGTTGCATTTTTTTTTAAATTTATTAAGAACGTTTGTTCGATGGTAAAAATCGGCTTTTTATAGACAATTTACAAATCAAGGGTCTGAAAAAGTCGGGAATTTACAAATGGGATTTGAGTGGCCATCCTGTTTAATGATTTAAGTACCCAAATTTCGTCATCTGATATATAGGTGTCGAAATTAGTAAAATTGGTAAATAGTTTTATTTAGAGTTTTACCATAATTTATTTATTTTTTCAACTATAAAACACAAAATTTTACACAAAAAGACGATTTTTTGGAAATTAAAAAAAAAATAATATGGGTATTAAACGACGCATAATGTTCAATATGGGTAGGTACAAAACGATGCGAAATTTAGTTGACAAATAACTAAATTACATTTATTTTATTATACTCATTCTTTAATTAAATATCTTTTTTTCAAATTACAAAAAAAAATCATTTGAGTAATTGAATTATTTGTGAATGTTCAGTATATTTTAAACAAATTGTTTTTACACAAAAAATTGAAATACTGTTAAAAATTTATAAAAAAAAATCGTCGTTTGATACCTGGGTGCTGAAAAGACAGAATACGTAACGTAATTTCCGAATGATCCCCACTGCTCTTCACGAATACAACTGCACTACAACTGTAAACATAAACAAAGTAGAAGGCTTTGTTCAAGCTCAAGCGTGACATATTTTTTGCTGCTGAAGTGACTCGTTTTGATCCATTTTGGATCTGATGATATTAATGTTTTCGCTGAAAAATTAAGTTCTTCGTGCTTTTTTTGTTCGTAGACTAAACGATGGGCGGTTAAAAGAGTCCTTCTTTGTTTTTAACGTGATGAAATATTGCGTCAGTAGTGGGGGAATTTTGCGAATCAGAAGAGCAACCGGATGGAAGTTACGAGATTATGTATCTTTGAAGCGTAGTGATAATACAGGAGTAAGACTATTCAATGTTATTTGGCAGGTGCCATTCACAGTTACTGATAATTTGTCTTAAACTATTTGTAAACATAGGTTTTGAGTGAGACATAGCGCTTATGGAAATGTTGGCAACGAATTAAGACAATCTCGATTTCATCCCTTTTCTTAAGACTGACTCAATAGCTCGACGCCCTCAACTTTTTTATTCCTGACAAAATAAATTATAGATCGATTACAATACTTGCCAATTCTTGGCATCATTTTTCAAACAGTAAATTGGTTCCGCTTTGACAGTTCTGAATTGAGGCCGCTTTGCGGACAACTATTCTGCACCCAGTTTGATACCCATCTTGCAAATTTAGAAAATTGAGTATTTTAAATAAAAACGGTGTTTTGTGAAAAATTAAGAGCGAGTTTTTCACCAATGTGTAACAGGTCGTATCGAGGTGCTCCGATTTGGATGAAACATTCAGCGTTTGTTTGTTTATACATGAGATGAACTCATGCCAAATATGAGCCCTCTACAACAAAGGGAAATTCGGTAAAACGGGCTTCGAAGTTTGAGGTAAAAAAACATAAAAAATCTTAAAATTGCTCGCATTTCCGTAAAACTTCATCAATTCCAACTCTCGTAGATGCATTTGAAAGGTCTTTTGAAGCACTTCAAAATGGGCCATGGACATCCAGGATCGGCTGGACTTTTCTCATAGCTGTTGCAAATTACTGTTAAAAATTGTTTTTTTTTTTTAAACCTTAATATCTTTTTGCAACAGCCTCCAACACCCATACTCCCATAGGTCAAAAGATCGGTAATTGCATGGACTATAAGCCTACGGTATTAACTTTTTGGCTAATCGCAGTTTTTCTCATAGTTTTTCGATTTTTCTACAACAAATATTTTACAACGTTAGTTTTTGCCCTGTAGGCCTCCATAGCGGCACTTTTTGGTCTCAATTTTGTCATATTCGGAATCCTCGGAAAATTTCACGTTAGTTAGAAGTATTGGAGTGGTAAATTTGATTGGAAAATTGCCATTTAGAATGAATTAAAATATTTTTTTACAATTTGTTGGATTAGGGGTAAAACAAGTTTTCGCCTACTTGATACAGCATTTGACGTATTGATCACAGAGTAAAAAAGATCTATTTCTTTTTACAAAAATGTTTTTTTAAATTATTTTTCAAATCAAATTTACCACTCCGATACTTCTAACGTGAAATTTTCCGAATATGACAAAATTGAGACCAAAAAGTGCCGCTATGGAGGCCTACAGGGCAAAAACTAACGTTGTAAAATATTTGTTGTAGAAAAATCGAAAAACTATGAGAAAAACTGCGATTGGCCAAAAAGTTAATACCGTAGGCTTATAGTCCATGCAATTACCGATCTTTTGACCTATGGGAGTATGGGTGTTGGAGGCTGTTGCAAAAAGATATTAAGGTTTTAAAAAAATCAATTTTTAAAAGTAATTTGGAAAAGCTATGAGAAAAAGTCAAGCCGTTCCTGAATGTCTATGGCTCATTTTGAAGTGCTTCAAAATACCTTTCAAATGCATCTACGAGAGTTGGAATTGATGAAGTTTTACGGAAATGCGAGCAATTTTAAGATTTTTTAGGTTTTTTGGACCTCAAACTTCGAAGCCCGTTTTACCCCACTTCCCTTTGTCGTAGAGGGCTCATATTTGGCATGAGTTCATCTCATGTATAGACAAACAAACGCTGAAAGTTTCATCCAAATCGGAGCACCTCGATACGCCCTCTAGAACAAACCGAGCAGAATTTACAAATACTGCCTCTTAACTACAATTTACGAAAAAATATAGAAACCTCCAAAGCATGAGACGATTGTTTTTGAGCAAGCTATAAAAATTATAACAAATGAGTTATTGCCGATAACTATTACTTTTTATTAAAATTAAAACCAGATTATGGTCAGAAAAATATGAATAAATAAATTTTACACCGGCACTTTTGGAAACAAATTTGAAGAATTGGAATGTTTAAATTTGTAAAAGCTCATTAATTTGTTCCAGCTTTTTTAATAATTAGGATAATCTTGAGTATTTCATAAATGTATAAGTATTTCCAAATTGTTTCCTCCCCCCCCCCAGTGACCTCTTCCGGAAGCGCTCGATCCGCAAGTCCAAACGACGTGCCTGTTCCCCGCTGGGCGGTACCATCTGTCTGTCCGGCATGGGCGGTGGCACGAACCCGAGCACTCCGGTGGCGGCCACTCCGTCCTCGGCGAGCGGAGGAGGCATCAGTGGCATCGGCGGCGGCGGCGGCGGATTTTCCGTCGAAACTCCGCCCGGAAGTGCCCACAGCAGTCCACGCAAGTACCGCGGCTCGCGGACGTCGGCTAGCCTCAAGGTTAAGGGACTGCTCGGCCGGGTCTGGGCCCGGGACTCCAAATCCAAGAGCTGTGAAAATCTCCACGTGCTGTAAACATGTCGATGTGTTGTACCACCCTAAGTTGATGTGTGTGCGTGTGCGTGTGTGTGTGTGTGTGTGTGAACAATCGGTGTGGTGGGTGTAAAAATTCCTCATTTATTCTAAAATGAAAAAAAAAAAACAAGTAAGAAAACCAAAAAAACGCAACAGTATCGGTTTCCATGAAGAGAAAAAAATACTCACATAACAAGAAGCAAAACAAACCAGACTCAAAAATAGGCTAAGTTATAGTTCCGATCGTTTTTTCGTACATTTAGGGTGATGATGACTTGAATCAGAAATTTGCAACTAAAGTAAGCAACCAATCGGTATTATGCAAAACAAAGAAAAAGCAGAATGATTTTAAAATTGTAAAATTGAGCACACACTCTAAGTAAGTGATTTCGTTAGTGACTAAGTTAGATTAAGTGAGCGATGATCCTTATTAGAAATGTGAACGTCTGTGTTTACTTTGTCTCTCAATTTTTGTACAATTTTTTATATATTAGATTTTACGTTGCCTGAAAGATACAGCTAAGTTTTTTTACTCCTTCGTTTTGATAAAACCCCACAAACACACCCTCCACTTTACACAACTCAAGCCACAAACAAGCATTTATAAACCACCCGATCGATCAAAAGTAGAAATAAAAAAATCTCTCAAACCGCACACAAAATGTAATTTATCATTTTCACCCATAAACACACACACACAATTCCTCAAATTTCTTCACAAATCGACAGGAAGTAAAATAGAGTACGCAAATCATCGAAAACAACAATTAAGAGTCCAACAGCCTCCGCCTCGAAAAAAAACACAAAGGGTAAGTGCCTTTTTCAGTTTACCAAGAGCGAAGAAAGTGAGGAGATGGGTTTTAAGCGGGAAATGAATAAAATTCCGGAGCAGATCTAAAAAAAATGTTCGAAACAAAATCCTTCCCAGATTACTTGAGTGCAGAATGGGCTGTTTGGTGGTGAGTGTGCAATATTTGAATAGGGTCCTAAAATTAAGCTTTAATTTGTGATATTATTGCTCAGAACGACAAAGCTTATTTTTCTGAGTACAATGACCCTTTGTACGACCACAAAGTGTTTAAAATGGATTTTTAAATCAATTTTGAAAAATTAACCTCGCGGTCCTTCTTGACAGAAAAGTTCCTACTTGACAGCTCGTTCCAAGGGGACCATAGTTGATCGATCGAAAAAATGTTGTCTTGTAATTTATTTTTTGCATTAGAATGAAAAAAAGTGATCGGAAATGGTTTTTAATCGTGTTTTTTACCTTTGTACAAAAACATTGACATAGGGCTTTAGTACCCAATTGGGTACTATGTATGTACAACGGTAAAAAACACGATCAAAACCATTTCTGATAACTTTTTTTATTTAAATGCAAAAAAATGACATTTTTTCGATGGATCAACCATGGTCCCCTTGAAACGAGTAGTGTCATTGAACTTTTCTGTCAAGAAGGACCGCGAGGGTAATTTTTCAAAATTGATTTAAAAATCCATTTTAAACTCTTTATGGTCGTACAAGGGTCAATGTACTCAGAAAAATAACCTTTTTCGCTGTAAAAATTAATATCAGCAATCTAAGCAATCTAAATTTAGGACCCAATTGAGTTTGACAGTAACTCTGTACAGTGTACAAAAAAACCCTTTTTTAATTTTTACCACTAAAAATTCTTTTGCCAAATTCCTTTCAATTCTGGCGAAATTGTTCAACAAAAGGGTCATTTCGCCTCAACTGTACACAAAAAAAAGTAAATCACATGTGTATTGAGAAAATTGTATGTAATGTTTTCAATTGGGTCTTAAAATTAAGGTTAGATTGCTGATATAATTGTTCACAACGATAAAGCAATTTTTTTCTGAGTACAATGACCCATTATACGACCATAAAGAGTTTAAAATTGATTTTGAAATCAATTTTTAAAAATTATCTTCGCGGCAGAAAAGGTCCTACTTGACAGCTCTTTCCAAGGGGACCATAGTTGATCCATCGAAAAAATGTTGTCTTGTTATATTTTTTTTATCAAAATAACAAAAACTGATCAGAAATGGTTTTTAAGCGTGTTTTTACCGTTGTACATAAAAATTTACGTAGGACTATTGCGCAAAACGCATTAAAGTTTGATTTCAATCTGATCTAATGTGATGATCTGAATCTGAGTCTGGTAACGCCATTCAACACAGTAAAAAAAGTAGAATTTTGGAATGTTAAAAAAATGGTGGGTTGAATATTACCTGTTTTGTGAGTAAAATTACTTTAAAAATGTGTTAAATGTGAACCTGATGAATTTTCACCAGAAACTGATGAAAATTCATCATTTTCTGATGTAATATTGCACATTTTTTTACACAAAGTTTGTCACCATTTCCTGATGAATATTACCATCATTTATTTCTGTGAATCCAGCGTCTAATTTGCTTTAAAAAATAACTGTCTAGTTTTGCTCTATATTTTTTTGTTGCCGAGATGTGGCAATTTGAAAAAGAGGGGGTTTAAAAAAAGGACGTAATTCGCAAAATTTTGGGGCGGTGAAAAAAAGAAAGGAAGGACAAAGTTGTTTCAAAATCGGGAATCTTACATGTTTTTATAGTATCAATACCTCCGCCAAATTTGAGCTTGATTTGAAGAGCCAATTTCGAGCCAACTTCAAGGTTGCTTGGATTGGTTAACAACTAAACAAATTTTTAGTAGAGAAAAAAAAATCGCAGGCAAATTCCTGAAAAGTGAGTTTTATAAACACTTGCATCGTGAACTAGCCTAATTTTACCTATTTTGTCTATAACACGAGGGTCAGGGATCATAATTTTACATGCAAATCCAAAACATGACCAAAAATCTTGTTTTTCCAATACTTTGACGTAATTCTGAGGGCAGATTCAGATTCAACGGGCAAAATTAAATGGAAAAACATATAGATTTACAATTTTCGAATTTCGTTAGGGTGGTTTCATACACTTTTCCCTGGAAAATTATTGATTTTTAAATGATGATATCTCGAGTTAAAAAAAAAAACCTTTGGGATTTATAAGCGTTTAAAGTGCTAGATCTCCTCTTTCGCATGCAACCTGGTGCTTAAAATTTGGTCAGCGCTTTTTCGAGCCATTTCAGTTGAAAATATGCATCTTTTTTAACCATAAAATGAATGTAATGTTTGACCATTAACTCCAGATTGACTCGTCAAAAAAAATCTCTAAAAGTGTCCCGAACATCACTTTTCTCTAAAACTTTACCTTGAATTGCTACGTTCCAAAAACTGATATTTGAAGTTTTGTATGATCTTTTTTTCTAAATTTCTACGTAGAAGGCGTAGATAGCGGAATAAAATTTTGATGTTTTCGGCAAATTTGCTTGAATTGGCGAGCCCAAAAACTGGAAGACAAAAAATCCCAAAAATATTCCAGAAAAGTTAGATTTCCAAAATTGGGTCTTAAAATTAAGCTTAAATTTTTGATATTATTGTTCACAACGATAAAGCTTTTTTTCTGAGTACAATGACCCTTTGAACGATCAAAATGGATGGATGGAATTTAAAATGGATTTTTAATTCAATTTTTAAAATTAACTTCACGGCCCTTCTTGATAGAAAAGGTCCTACTTGACAGCTCGTTCTAAGGGGAACATAGTTGATCCATCGAAAAAATGGTGTCTTGTCAATATTTTTTGCATTAAAATGAAAAAAGTGATCAGAAATGGTTTTTAATCGTGTTTTTTACCGTTGTACATAAAAATTGACATAGGGCTTTAGTACCCAACTACCCTAATCCTGAACCACCCTGATTTTCAACCAAACCAAAAGTGTTATCAACTCGTCTGAAGATACCAATAAATTCACCATTTCTGGAAAATCTAATGTCCACTTATTATTACGATCAGGACCACTGTGTACTGGTGTTGAAAAATATTGAAAAATAACCCTCTTTTTGTAATTTAAACAATTTTTTTCCTTGGATTTGCACATTGAACTAGGTCCTGAATTTTTAGCTCTTTTATTGTGAAAATTAATGAAAAATTACGCGGTTTTTGTGGTGTCTTCTTGACATTTTTGTACAATATATTAGCTAACAAATCTGTTAAAAACCATTATTGAAATTATCGACACCACGGACAATTGAATCCTGAAATTATGTTTTATGATTTTAGACAAAACATTTTGTTTTAAATTATTTTTTTCTAACAGTAAAAAACAATCGGTTTACTGAGCAAAACCAAGAAAATAAAACAGATTAAATTCTAGGGGGTTCATAATGAAAACATTAACCTTTTGAAATTACTAAACAGATTATGAACTTTTTCCCAACGAATAACCATTTAAAAAATATGTTTACACGAGAAAATTGACATTTAATTTCAAGTAATTAGTTGGTAACATACTTTTTCTCTGGTAAGTACTTCTTGAATTTTGAATATTTAAAATTTTAGTGCCTTGCTAAGGTCTCAATTTTTTTTTAAATCTTTGCTTGAATGTCACACACACCATTCAGCCCATCGAAATGCCCCCAAAGGTAACATCTGCCACCCATTTTAAGTTCATATTGATAGAAAAATCTTATAGCTAGCCCAACCAAAAAAAAACAAATATCGTTCGATTTAGAAAGAGACCAATCCATGCCATACAATTATAACGGCTAATCCAACATATAACAACAATACATATGAGACGAACAACATTAATCTCCCCTGAGGAAAATAAAATTACGAAAGGAATTATGAATGAAAAGGTTAAAAATAAAATAAAACAAACATTTCCTAGTCCAGTCCTGCCTTGACATATGAAAATAAAAAATCCATTACAAAAGTTTGTAGAATTTTTTTATAATCATCCAATCAAAATAAACGTTTAAAATAAAATCACAAAAAAATGCAAAGGTACAGAAAGAATGCGCACCGATAAATGCATCAAAAATGAAAGAAAAGGAAAAAGCAATCATCAGCTGACTTGAACAAATTCAGTAGCGAGTTACGTAACTTTTGCTTTGATTCCGACTAGCACAACACAACGTTCCACTGTTTTTTTATTGTTTCTTTTTCAAAAAAAAACTTATTCTTGTGTGTAACTTTCTGTAATCTGTATCTATTGAACAAAAAATAAACTAAACAAGCAATGTATGTAACAAAAAAAACTGTTTACCAAATGTAACTCATCTTTCCCCTTTGTACTACTCTCTCAGCAAGAATATAATCAATCAAAAGAAGAATTTTTCAACTACAAAAAAAACTGTTTTTGGTGTTTATTGAAAAATAAATAAAACTTTACATGTAATTGTGATTGAAACGAATACCGTAAACCGAGCAAAAAGCAGCATAATTCAAGTATATATTTTAAAAACATAAAAATGATACAATCGAGAGCCATGTTTTTTTATTACCGTAAAAAAGCAATCTATTTATTGGCGCCAAATGTTGCGTGAGAGTGCTTGTTTTCCGAATAAGTTCCGGGTTTGATAAATGAGTAGTGGAATAAAAAAAACAAAGTTCAACGATAACGAAGCATGCAACATTTAACCGGAGAAACAAATATCAACTCATTCTACCGAACATTAAACAAGTACATTAATAAAAAAAAAGTTGAAAAAAACATAACATTTTTGGGGTCCAGCTGTAATCGCACAGAACAACACACAACATTACGAAATAAGGCAGAGAAACAATGATCAAAATGTCATTTATTAACAAACAAAAAAAGAACATAATATCGATTTATAATTCCGGGTCGGGGCTTTCCACTAATGAAAGGAAGGAAAAGCGGATTGTGGATGGATTAACAACAAGAAGAGCAGAACAAAAATTACTCATTCCAGTCCGGGACAAATCGCAGAATAAAAACAATGTTTTGAACCCTTTTGGCGAAAAAAAAGAGACGAGAGTTGCAACCGTGTGGTAGGCAAGGTGTACTGTACATTGTTCATGCATTAATATTTAAGTGCAATGTAATTGAGAGAAGGATATTTAATGAAATCAAAAATAAACTGAAATCAATCCAGAATCTGTAGTTGCGTTTTATTTACCTACCTAAGATAGACTAGTGAGACAATGGTCTGAAAAAATTTAAGCGATGTTGTTTTAAATTTATATATTTTTTAAGATTACATTCCAATTGGCTGATTTTCACTATTTAAACAACTGATTTTGTAAAATTGTTGTTTGAATCTTGCTTGCTCACTTCCTATTCTGATATTTACCACACGATTTCAGTTGAAAACGCTTTTTATGAGCTGTAATTCAACTTCAAAGTGCTATATTCGACCAGAGGATACAAAAAGTGCGGCATCAGTTGTTAATGTTAAAAAAAAATTCAAAAATACTTTTTTTAAGTTTCTCGTCTTTTTTCAGCCTGTAAAATTTTATTTTTGTGTTTAAATGATTCTTTTTTTGGAAAAAAATAAACGTCATGTTTACGTTACAAAAGACAAGTTTGTTCAATTTTATTTTTTTTCTCGAAAAAGTTTACTTGCGTTTTTTTTTTAATTAGGATATTTTTTTTTATTTCTCATCAAGTTTTATTGAATTCCTAATGTTTTACGCAAAAATTTTTTTTAAAAAAAATAAATGCATTGCTACTCGTTTTCTTTTTTTTTGCTTTTTATTTCCAGCATTTTCCATACATAGTGACTAAACAATTTTAAACACCGCTATTTAAAAAAAATGCGATACAGCTCTAAATATTTGTCAATAGCCAATAATTTTTAAAAACAAAATCGATTTTGCAGGCAAAAAGAATTGTACACTTTTTTTCGATAGCACTGCGTGAATTTGAAATTTCGGGCGTGGACCATTCTTAACGCCATCTTCGCTCAAAAATCTGGATAGGCCCTTAGAAAAATAAATACACAAAAGCGATCAGAAAATCCCTTTTCTTCCGGTTTTTGTGGATATTTGCATTTAAACAAGTTTTTTTTCATGTTTTATCTCATAGCATTTTTGACCTTTGTAGCTTTTTTATGAAACCTTCAGTAAAACTGTAGGGTAATATTACAGCAATTCCCCACGAAAACAGCATGATTCGAAAAAAAAGTTCTCCGATCGAGCTCAAAATTTTTCTGGGAGTTCCTTGGCCGAAATAATTAGACCCGTATTTTTTTTGCCATTAGAGTGAAATACGCCGTGTTAGGGTGATCCAAAAAATGGCAATTTTCGTCATTTTTCGCAAAAACCACATTTTTCAAAAAATTATAACTCCGCACCATTTCATCCGATTTTAGCTGTCTTAGACGCAAAAGAAAGGTGATTAGTTTGGCTATTTGAGAAAAATAGTAAGAAGTTTCAGAAATCTAGCTTTCAAATGATAAAAGGTCGTATGAAAACTTAAAATGCTGTTTTGAAGGTCTCGGGACCAAAAAGCCTATGTCTGAAAATATTTTTATCGGATTCCTCGGAAAATTTTACATAACATATCAAAAAAAATGGTGAAGTTTTGTTTTCGATACTCATCGCTAAAATTTTCAAGTTATCGCAGTTTTAATTAAAAAATTTGATATGTTATGTGAAATTTTCCGAGGAATCCGATAAAAATATTTTCAGACATAAGCTCTTTGGTCCCGAGACCTTCAAAACAGCATTTTAAGTTTTCATACGACCTTTTCAAATGTTAAGCTAGATTTTTGAAACTTCCTTTTATTTATCCCAAAAAGCCAAACTAATCAATTTTCTTTTGCGTCTAAAGACAGCTAAAATCGGATTGAATGGCGGTTTTTTGCGAAAAATGACGAAAATTGCCATTTTTCGAACCACCCTAACACGGCGTAGGTCACCCTAATGGCCAAACAAAAAAAATACGGGTGTAATTATTTCGGCCAAGGAACCCCCAGAAAAATTTTGAGCCCGATCGGAGAACTTTTTTTTCGAATCTTGCTGTTTTCGTGGGGAATTGCTGGTAAAACCTTCAATTTATAAATTTTCCCAATTTCTGATAGAATCACACACGGATTCATACTTTGTTATAAATTTGTTAATGAGTTTTGAAATTTATGCTTGAATTTACCACAGACAAATTTACTTAGTTTTTATGTCCACTTCTCGATATCGACCAATGCTTAAAACATTGCAATGGCCCTATTCGCAGAAACCTAGCCACAAACACTTTTTTTGCGTAAAAAGTAAAAAACTCTCGAGTTTTTTTTTTTTAAAGGTCCAATATACCACATTTCCAGTTTTTGCTTTTTGGGTGTTTTTGTAACCGCCTTGAGTCAGGGGTATAAAAAACACACAAAAAGCAAAAACTGGAAATTTTGTTTATTGGACCTTTTCAAAAAAACTCCAGAAATGAATGCTTTGATCAAAGAGAAAGTACCCCAAAAAACAGCCAAATTTGAAATTGAAATAATACACAACATGAACAATTTATTAAAAACTTTCGCATACTCATTCTTAAGACATTTGTTACCATTTAAAATAAAACTAAACAAAATTTATTTTACTTTCATTTTGAAATCCTGTCTTGTTGACATCCTAAAAAATAAATATTATATTTTTTTAAAACACCACCCCACTTACATCACTTTGGCCGATGAGGCATTTCAGAGAGATGAAGGCGGGGGGTTCACGGTTTAATGTTTAGTGTAATTGTAAAAATATTATTACAACTGATTTTTTATCCCCTATTTTGTTGAACAAATTCTAATAATTTTGACAGAATCTGAAAAAAGTTCTTTGATTAAATTAAAGACAGATGTAATGAGCGCTACGGTTATCGATTTTAAATTTCAAGAGTTTTTTTAAGGGTTCTATAAATCAAATATTCAATATTTTCTTTTTGGGTGTTTTTAGAACCGCCTTTAGCCAGCTGGGGGTATTCAAAAACACCCAAAAAGCAAAAAAAATAAATTTGGTTTATAAGACCTTTTTTTTAAAAAAAAACTCTGGAAAACTCTACTTCTAAAATTTTATTACATAATTTCAGTCTGAAATCCCATCCTTGAACCCCTCGCCTGATGTTGCACACCGATGACACATGCCCACCAACACAAACAAACCGTTCCGTGCATCTGTCATTCTCGACAAATCGGACGAAAAAAAGTCGTCACTTTGCGAAAGAAACCCGAAATTCTCAACCAAATCTAACCCGCCGGAGCCTAATTCGACGCCGAAAGTGATCGCGATCTGTCCGCCGGGGGTTGCAGCCAACGGGAACCGACGACCGGGCGTCAGTTTCTCTGAAAGAAGTAGAAGGATTGTTGTGCGAGCAAGAACCATCGCCCACTGGGATTATTATCGCACGGCAATTTTGCACTAATTGCTTCTGTCATCAGTTTGGTGGTTCCGGAGAACCTTTTTTTTGGGAGTAAAACCCGGGATTAAAGCTTGTCCAGAGTGTGTAAACACAACGGGAGCGGTAATACCAAATAAACCATGGTAAGTTGGTGCAATCTACAATTTCTGCGTTATCTATCGCGAATACTTTTTTTTTCCTCCTGTACTCCTCCCTTTTGTGGTCAGTCAGTGGTGTGTGAGGGTTTCCCGTCGGCGGTGGTGGCCACTTGCACGCGTGTCTCTGTGTCTGTGCGAGGGTGAAAGTGTCGCGGTCTCGGTTGGGTGTCGTGTTTGGAGTCTACCCTAGCGAAAGTTTGTGGCAAGATGTACTTCTGGAATCCGTCCAATTACGACAGTTCCGGGCTGTACCGGAGGGCGGTCGTCGGACAGCAGGAGCAGCAGGTACGGAGTCGGACAATGGAGATTGTCCGCAAGTCGTCTTGCGGGTTTGGAGATGTGAGAATGTGTTGAGCAGAGCGCTGCTATCAGACAGAGGTGTTACGAAGACCAAGGGGAGGAAAAACACTGGAAGAATGTGTGTTTATCACTCTCAATTATTAGGGGAAGGCTATTTGAGATTTCTCAAGAACAAATCAATCTGTTTGTCATTTAAATCATTTACCGTTTTTTTTCTAGTTTAAACAATTTAACTGAGACAAACCCAAACTTCCCTTCCCTCTGCAGCCCCAAACACCGATCAACTCGCTGGACGAGCAGGACAAGCTGCTGAGCGATGCCATCACGGTGGTGCGCGCCCAGGCCTTCCAGATGCAGGTAATCAATTGTCCAACTGTGATTAACTAAAGTTACTTAACAACATCTACATTACAGCGCTTCCTGGACAAGAACCGCCTGATGGAGGCGATGCGCTGCGCTTCGACGATGCTCGGCGAGTTGCGAACTTCGCTGCTCTCGCCGAAATCTTACTACGAGCTGTACATGGCCATCACGGACGAGTTGCGCCACTTTGAGCACTATCTGCTGGACGAGTTCCAGAAGGGTCGCAAGGTGCCGGATCTGTACGAACACGTCCAATACGCAGGAAACATCGTGCCACGGTTGTACCTGCTCATTACGGTCGGGCTGGTTTACATCAAGACCAACTCGAGCCTCAAGCGCAGCATCCTTAAAGATCTGGTTGAGATGTGCCGCGGGGTTCAGCACCCGCTGCGTGGCCTGTTCCTCCGTAACTATCTGCTCCAATGCACGCGCAACATCCTGCCGGACGCGTTGAGCAACACAGACGAGAACGAGGGCACCGTCATCGACGCGATCGACTTCGTTCTGACCAACTTCGCCGAGATGAACAAACTGTGGGTTCGCATCCAGCACCAGGGACACTCCAGCGAACGTTCCCGCCGCGAAAAGGAACGTGAAGAGCTGAAGATCCTCGTGGGAACGAACCTGGTTCGCCTGTCCCAGCTCGAATCCGCCAGCTTGGAAGTCTACCAGCGCCTCATCCTCCCCGGAATCCTCGAACAGGTCGTCAGCTGCCGCGACGCCATCGCCCAGGAATACCTGATGGAGTGCATCATCCAAGTGTTCCCGGACGAGTTCCACCTGCTAACTCTAGACCCGTTCCTCAAATCGTGCGCCCAGCTCCAGTCCGGTGTCAACGTCAAGAACATCATCATCTCCCTCATCGACCGCCTCGCCCTGTACAACCAGCGCAACGGAAAGGTCACCCAAACCACGTCCGGCACGGAAATCATCTCGGCCATCCCGGCCGAAGTGCAGCTGTTTGAAGTGTTCAGCACCCAGATCGCGTACATTGTGCAGCTGCGGACGGACATGCCGCTGGAGGACACCGTTTCGCTGCAGGTTGCGCTGGTTAGCCTAGCGCAGAAGGTTTACCACGATCGGGTGGATTACGTGGACAAGGTGCTGGAGACGACGGCGCAGATTCTGGACCGGCTGAACATGACCAAGTATTGGTAACTGGTGTTTAGTTTGTTTTCTTTTTTTGGTTTTGGAAAGTTTTGGGGTTTGCTCATTTGAATGTTATCTCCAATATTGCACACTTTGCACCAAATTCTCCGACCCTGAAAATATTATCTGCACACCAAAAGTGCACACTTCTGTACAGTCAAGGCCACTAATTTTATGCATATGTTTTACAAAAACCAGAATGGTCATTATTGTGTTGTTTTGTATGGAAAATATTTTTTTTAGCTTGCTAATTCTCAAAATTTATTTTTATGCTGAAATTCTCATGATTATTACCTTATTATGAATATTTTAGCAAAATATGGAATCAATAAAATATTGAGGGTGCCCATAATTTACGCCCTTTACTGTAGCTAACTTTGTTTTGACAGATTGCGCCGCTGTCGTTTGTTTATTTACCAAAAAAAACGTTTGCGAGGTGTATTTCTCTCAATATTGAATTGGTAATTTGAAAAACAAGGATATTTTCGAGTAATTTTCATTGAAACATTCATCTATTTGTACAAAGTTATAATAATTGTGAAAATTTCAGACTCCAAACCAAATGGATTCGGTGCAAACGCTTGAGGCATTGGAAATCGATGTTGGGGACTTTCCGATGGAGGAGCAGTATCTGGAAGAGGATCCGTTTGCAGATTGCCCTGCCGGAGATGGGGACACGGATGGTCCCTCAGTAAGTGCAAATCCGTACCAGTTGGATGATTCGGAATTCGACAACAGTGCTGCACCAGAGCAGCCGGATGATTCAGAGTTTGCGAACAGTGCTGCGTCGGACCAGTTTGATGAGTCAGCAGGAGGTGGTCCTTCAAAAAAGCGTAAAAACAAATCCAAAGGTAAACATGACACGTCGGAAGATTTGTTTATGTGCACGCTTGCCGTTTACAAACGCGAATTTAAAGGACAAACGTCTGGTGCTTACATTGCACACTGGGAGGTTTCCGGGAACTCGAGCGCGGACTTTGTAACACGAGTTTGGGGCCTATCCTGTGCTTATTTGAACCGAGAGATTGTTTTCGAGACGAATCCTGATGGTGAAAGTACTCCAAGGTGGAGTACGAAAGAAAACCAACGGAGGAAGACTTCAAGCAGTTCGCCCTGTTCCTATCCGGACGCAGACCCTACACAATCGACAACATTCTTGACAACAAACAACATTTGCTACAAAGCTGGCGCGGCAAAGAAGTATCTCTCCTTTTGCACGTTTACTCCTGAGCGTCAGCAACCGTTCGCAGTGGATTAAGGTAAAGGATACACTGATCGATCCGATCGAACACGATCGCGCTGGAGCTGCGACAACTCAAGCGTTGCAAGAGCTCACCGAAAAGCTGCGAAGTGACCACGGCAAATTCCTGAAAGGGCATGACATGGCCTGGTCCTTTGGGCCAATGCTATTCACAGTGCGCCTGCCCATCAGCGCTCCACCATGATGCAGTATCCGCCGGAATCGTTGGCGAGTTTGTTTTCGATTCAAGAAGGGGTCCGAATGAACGCTGTCCGCCATGAATTGGAGGCTGCAAGTAATGTGAATGAAAGTTATCATGATGACATCGTAGAAGTGCGCAAAGCTTTCGAGGCTTTCAAGGTCACTCTCAACCGTGGACTTCAAGCATTGGATGATCGAATTACGAGACTGGAGACACGGGAACATACGAGCAGCAGCCTGATTAACTCTATGAAAACATCTGTTGTTGTCCAAGAAGATGCTGTCGGGAAGAACTTGAATAAGAAAGTTTCCAACTGCATTGATGACCAGCACAGTCCGTAAACAATCAACATGAGCTGTAAACGATTCTTTTGACCAGATACTTGTTTTCTTCGTTATTTTTAGTTAATAAAACATCGGATATTTGATCTGTTTTATTTCAATGAATTGGTTTACAATGATTTAAGGAACGTTAATTGTTGGGTCAAATTTTCCCTGCAGATACCCGCACTTCCTGAACAATCTGTCCATTCTGAAATAACGGAACTCTTGCATAGTTTTAGCCACATACTTCTCCATATTGCTCTCTCCATTTTCACTGTACGTCTTCTGCATTCTCTTCTTGATGATACCAAACACAATCTCGATGGGGTTATAATGGGGGCAGTAGGCAGGTAAGAATATTGGGTAGATGCCCAATGATCTAAGGTAGTATATGATATATTGGTCACAGTGTATCCTGGCCCCATCCATGATCCAGATGGAATGACAGCCAGGATACGTCTGAACCTCTTCGCTGTGAAGCGCAAATCGGCGAATATGCTCAAAAAACTTTAAACGTGTAAACGTGCCTTCTGTGTAAGCGCATTCAACCAATCCTCCCTGGCCGATCATACACAGACATGAAACGCGTGGCTTTCGGACAAACTCTCCATGCACTACAAGTCTCTCCCCCTTAAGTGCATACCCCTTCCTACGCAGCATTCCTTTGTTATCAAATGCAACCTCGTCCAAGAACAACAAATTGATGTACAACCAGTCGAGGGAGTTTAATTCGACAAAGAATCGGTAAACGTCCCTCTCTTTAATTTGAATGGCTCGGCGTTCCAAACACTTCCATGTGAGACCTTCACTGCGCAAAATACGACAAATAGATGAGGCTGAAATCGTCACGTGGAATTTTTGGTTGAAGAGCTGTCTGGCTTCTTCCAAATAAAGAAGAGGTTGGCGCTTGTACAGCTCGATGAGCCACGTTACTTTCTCCTTCCCGAACTTCTTTGCAATCGTCGTGTAATGCTTCCGGTCGAAAAATCCATTCTCCTCGTACTGCTGGATCCAAAGCCGAACAGTAGTTTTGTGCTTCCCGTACAGTCTGGCCAGTTCCGCCTTTGAGAGTCCGAGGAAATAAAAGCCATACAAGGCGTGATAGACGGTGTTGTTTGCAGCTCGGCGATGCTTCACTTCGGCAACAATTGCAGCCATGGTGTCCCGGAAAGAATCCTAAATTTAAATACTTCAATAATTGTGAAAAGTTTCAAAAAATTTCAACTAACTTTAACAAACCAATTATCCCACGAGTAGCCTTCAACTGTAAATAAACAAAACGCGCGCCAGCCAACATTGTAAATATGACAGCAAACGTCATCTAGGTGAAGTGTGAAGATTTTTGACGTTTATTCAAACTTGCCTGAAAGTCTAAAAATCTATGCAATTTGCAATAACAAACTTAACAATAATTTAGCATTCGATATCATAATATTGAAATTTTAATTGCCGATTTTCAAAACGCAGAATTTTTTTAACATTTGAATTTGAAACACAGAAATTTAGAATTTAGGAAACAAAAAAAACATTTAATAAAAACAAATATATTTTAACTAAGATATTAAAAAACAAAAAATATTTGTACAAAAATTGGGAAATTAAAAATTTAAAAATCACGAATTCAAATCTTGACAAAACTGAAAAAAATCTGAAACTTCCAAATAAAAAAAAAAAAAACCTGCAAATTTCGAAAACAAAAACTTAAGAATTTAAAAACCATACCTTCAAATAATAAAAAAAAATCAATAGTTTTCTGAACTTAATTTACAAATTTTAAATTTTAAAGTTTAAAAACTTTAAAGAACATCAAAAATTTAAATACTAAATAATGCTCCAATTATAAAATTCGGCAAAAAATATTTAAAAAAAAATTATAATCTTAATTTTTTTTTTAATCTGAAATTTTAAACATCAGTTTGAAACAGTTCGTTCGGAGAACAACATTCTCAAAATTTGGGTTTTCTAACCTAACATATAACTCCAAAACTGCCTGATCGTTTGAAATATGAGATGGTGGCAAAATTGGTGCCATTCAAGGATTAAAAAAAATTAAATTTATATTTTAATCATTTTGAATTTTTTGTAAATTTTTGTGTTTAGATTTTTTCAATTTTAAATTCATTCTTAGATTTATGTTTAGAATGTTAAAATCTCGATTTCTGGAATTTTTGAAATTTTAAATTTTTGAATATTAGAATTTTAGGATTGAAGATTATTTTCATTTTTCATTTTATTTTTTTTAGTTTAAGAATTTTTAAAATTTAAGAATGTTAAAATCATATTTTATTTATTTTATAATTTGCAGAATTTCATAATTTTTGAATATTATTGTTTTTCAGTTTTTATTTTTAAAATTTTAGAATTTTTAGAATTTTAGAATTTTTAGAATTTAAGAATTTTTAGAATTTTAGAATTTTTAGAGTTTTTGATTTTTATTTTTTTTAGAATTTTAGAATTTTTGAATTTTTGAGTTTTAGAATTTTAGAATTTTAGAATTTTAGAATTTTAGAATTTTAGAATTTTAGAATTTTAGAATTTTAGAATTTTAGAATTTTAGAATTTTAGAATTTTAGAATTTTAGAATTTTAGAATTTTAGAATTTTAGAATTTTAGAATTTTAGAATTTTAGAATTTTAAATTTTAGAATTTTAGAATTTTAGAATTTTAGAATTTTAAATTTTAGAATTTTAGAATTTTAGAATTTTAGAATTTTAGAATTTTAGAATTTTAGAATTTTAGAATTTTAGAATTTTAGAATTTTAGAATTTTAGAATTTTAGAATTTTAGAATTTTAAATTTTAGAATTTTAGAATTTTAAATTTTAGAATTTTAGAATTTTAGAATTTTAGAATTTTAGAATTTTAGAATTTTAGAATTTTAGAATTTTAGAATTTTAGAATTTTAGAATTTTAGAATTTTAGAATTTTAGAATTTTAGAATTTTAGAATTTTAGAATTTCAGAATTTCAGAATTTTAGAATTTTAGAATTTTAGAATTTTAGAATTTTAGAATTTTAGAATTTTAGAATTTTAGAATTGGGTACTAAAGTCCTATGTCAATTTTTATGTACAACGGTAAAAAAAAGATTAAAAACCATTGCTGATCACTTTTTTTCATTTTAATGCAAAAATTTTTTTTGACAAGACAACATTTTTTCGATGGATCAACTATGCTCCCCTTGGAACGAGCTGTCAAGTAGGAGCTTTTCTGTCAAGAAGGACCACGAGGTTAATTTTTCAAAATTGATTTAAAAATCCATTTTAAACTCTTTGTGCTCGTACAAAGGGTCATTGTACTCAGAAAAATAAGCTTTATCGCTGTAAACAATAATATCAGCAATCTAAGCTTCATTTTAGAACCCAATTTAAGAATTTTAGAATTTTAGAATTTCAGAATTTTAGAATTTTAGAATTTTAGAATTTTAGAATTTTAGAATTTTAGAATTTTAGAATTTTGGAATTTTAGAATTTTAGAATTTTAGAATTTTAGAATTTCAGAATTTTAAAATTATAGAATTTCAGATCTTTAAAATCATAGAATTTTAGAATTTTAGAATTTTAAAATTTTTGAATTTTTGAATTTCAGACTGTTGGAATTTTTAAATTTAGAATTTTTGAGTTTTTGAATTTTAGAATTCTAGAATTTTTGAATTTCTGCATTCTTAAATTTTTGTGTTTTTGAAAACAAAAACAAAGGTTTCTTTAAGTTCCGACCATAAAAAAATTAAAATAATGCTTCAAATATAAAATTCGAAAAAAGTAACTTCAATTTTAAAAATCTTAAATCTAAAAAAAAAATAAAAATTAATAAATCATTTTTGATGCAGCTCGTACAGTGTCGCTTTCAGTATTATCATATAAAAAAAATGTATTTTAGAATTTTAGGGTTTAGTCTTGATTTCCAGAATATAAAATTTTTAAATCAATGTTTTTTTTCAGATTTTTTTTTTTATTTTTTCGATTCTGATTTTTTTTAAAGAATGCGCATCTTTTCTTGACCGCGTTTCTTCCTATCTCCAACATCAGCTTATGGCACAAATTTGTCAAAATTCAGCTGTGAGTGCCGCCAACCAAAAAAAAAAAAAAAAAAATTGGTTACGATAAAAGTCGAAAATAAAATTTTGACCATATTTTAAAGTTAAGTTTTGATATAATCCACCGTATCGTGCCTCAACTTTTAAAAAAGCTCACAAACACATATTTTCGACCATATCAAATGTTAGGGACTTGAAAATTTTAAAAATATTTTTATTCGAAATTGACTAGATTAGAAAAATAGCGTTTCAGGATAAATTTACATAAATATTTTAAAAAATTGCATTATTAGTTGGTCAGGTGTTTAATAAAAAAAAAAAACACTTTCTGAAAATCAATTTTGGACCACCTTCAAAAACTTGAATTAAAACGTTAATTAATCCACCTTTAGGTGGTTGGTGCCTTCCTCACATTCATAAAGTCAATACATTCAGTAAAACGAGCGACATGTTTAACATATCAATAAATAACACTTAAGTGCTAATAACTTTTGATAGGGTTGTCAGATCCTCGTTTTTTTAGGCTAATTTGAAAGGTCTTTCGATTATCTTGCAAAAACCACCCTTTTTACAATCTTCCGGACATGCGCCAAAATCATTTTTTTACGATAAATGGTTTTTAATTACTTTTCTTTGGACATATTTACAAATTGTAAAATTGTTTGTTAGCTTTGAAAGTGAACGTTAAAAAAACTCCTTCTCGTTCCCCCCTCCAGCATCTCACATTCCCTGACGGTGAACCAGGAGCTGTCCCGGCTGCTGCGCCTGTGCGTGGACTTTTACAACAACGTGATGACGATCCTGCAGCTCAAGTTCTTCGGGCCGCTGCTGGAAAAGTTCGACTACACCTCGAGGAAGGCGCTCTCGCTGTACATCGTGATGAACATTCTGGAGAACGAGACGCTCGTTCCGACGGCCGAGCACGTGGACTCGGTGCTGGGGATGATCGGACCGCTGATTTCCGACCAGGAGGATCAACCGCCGGAGAAGATCGATCCGGAGGACTTTGCCGAGGAGCAGGGCATTGTGGGGCGGTTCGTGCACCTGCTGCGCTCGGACGATCCGGACACGCAGTACAAGATACTGACGGCGGCCCGGAAGCACTTTGGGTTGGGCGGACAGCAGCGGATACGGTACGTGTTGCCGCCGTTGGTGTTTGCGGCGTACCAGCTGGCGTACAAGTACAAGGCGATCGCCGGGGAGGACGAAATGTGGGACAAAAAGTGCCAGAAGATTTTGCAGTTTTGCCACAGCACGATCGCGGTGCTGGCCAAGTCGGAGCTGCCGGAGCTGGCGCTTAGGTTGTACCTGCAGGGGGCGCTCTGCATCGGCCAGATTGCGTACACGAACCACGAGACGGTGGCGTACGACTTTATGACACAGGTGAGAGGGGGAAGAACTCATCAAAATCTTTCGTAAGAATACTAACTGGTAATTTTGCAGGCATTTTCCCTCTACGAGGATGAGATCTCCGACTCCAAGTCCCAGTTTGCGGCCATCACGCTGATCGTTTCGACGGTCGAGCAGATGGCGTGCTTCTCCGACGAGAACGCGGAACCGTTGCGCACCAACTGTGCGCTGGCCGCGTCTAAGCTGCTGAAGAAGCCAGATCAGTGCCGGGCCGTCGTCACCTGTGCCAGTCTGTTCTGGAGTGGAAAGTGAGTTGGCATCTCGCCTCGCGTTGCTGTTTCTCTATTTAATTTGCTTCTCTTTACTAGACAAAACGGCCAGGAGCTGCGCGACGAGAAGCGAACTCTGGAGTGCCTCAAGAAGGCCGCCAAAATCGCGTCCCAGTGCTTGGACGTGGGCGTCCAAGTGCAGCTCTACGTGGAACTGCTCAACCACTATCTGTTCTACTACGAGCGAGGGAACGCCCAGATTACGGTGTCCATGCTTAATCAGGTAACATTCAAACTCAATTTCCTCCCAACAAATAAAACAAAATCATCATTTTCTACCCCGCAGCTCATCGCCAAGATCAACGAGGAGCTCCCGAACCTGGAACCGACGGAGGAAACCAAACAGATCGAGATGCACTACCAGAACACGCTGGCCCACATCCGGAGTCGGATGGAGACGAACGACGCGGGCGCTGGCGCTGCCGCCGCCGCTGGGTTGGAGGTTTCCTTTGCCGGAATTACGCTGAATTGAGATTGCAGAAGCAACAACAAAAATAAAAAAAAGTAACACATTGCAGAGAGTTAACAGATAGAGAGAGAGAGCGGACACGCAATTCCTTGAACTTAGGAAGCAAAACTAACAGAAATACAGATGAAAATGGCATGTAATCGAAGGGAAAAAATAGAAAGATGAGCTAATCTGACTAGAGACTAGAATGAAACCGTTACGGAGCTGCATTCAGCGAGAGCATTGATTAAATCTTCTAGAAGATTAATACTTAGTATCTATTATAAAAATCAAACAAAGCAAAAAAAAACTATATATACATTACGAGAAATTGTGTAAGTAACAACTGTATGGACATTTAAGAGAACAAGTAAACGTATGATAATGCACATAAAAATTGGTGGGTTTTTTTACGTTGTGTTGAAAGAAATCAACTGTTTTCAAGAATTACAACAACACACTACAACACATAAGTATGATAAAATAGGAAAAACATAGCTCCGATTTTTAAACATTGGCTTTGTAGCTCAACAGTTGAGCCAATGAAAATGCAATAGCTTATGAATTGATTTCAGTTGAAATGTTCTCCAAATCTCTGAAGTGCAAATGTAACATCCTGCAGCAGAACTGTTCGTGGTGAATATTGCATTCGATTGTAATTTCTCGATAGTAAGATTACGACTTAGCTGTCCATACCAAAATGATGCATGAAAATTCAAAAATCGGTATCTTTTAAAGGAAAAATGATACACGGTAATTTTTTTTTTATGATTTTCAATTTCACTTTTTGTCACTAAAACATGATTTGCAAAAAAAAAAACTATTTTTATTTTTTTTTCATTTTCTGTTATGTTTAAGGGGACATAAAATGTCAACTTTTCAGAAATTTCCATAATGGGCAAAAAATCTTCGACCGAGTTATGAATTTTTGAATCAATACTGATGTTTCCAAAAAATCGAAATAATAGTCGCAAAAATTTTTCAACTTCATTTTTCGATGTAAAATCGAATTTGCAATCAAAAAGTAATTCAGTGAAATTTTGATAAAGTGCACCTTTTTTTAAGTAAAAGCCATTTTTTGGTAACTTTTTTGAAAATAGTCGCAGTATTCTATTTTTTTTTTAATAAGTGCACATGTTTGCCCACTTTTGAAAAAAATATTTTTGTAGAGCTGAGAAAATTCTCTATATTTTGCTTTTTTTGAACTTTGTTGATAAGATCCTTAGTTGCTGAGATATTGCCATGCAAGTGTTTAAAAACAGGAAAATTGTTGCAGTAATTTTGAGTTTTGACCCAGAAGGAGGGTAACCGTATAAATTAGAGCAACACATGTCTCATGGTGAGAAACATTGGAAAGTGATAAACATTGAATAAAGAAGTTGATTAGCGAAAAAATTGTGCACTGTATTCCGCCGGGGAATTGAACCCCGTTCTATCTCATACCGTGAGAACGCATCACCGATCTGCCAACGGAACCAAACCACCGTGCTGAGAGGCGACCTCTTAGAACGTGATCTGTTTCTACTGGGTAATCGTATGACATTTGTTCCATGTCTCCGACGCAACCATAACACCAATTCTTTCGCTCTTCTATTATGTCAATTTCTCTCTCTTTCAGTGGCTCTCCGAGATCCTTGTGGATCAAGTATATTTTTAGAAGCATTTGTGTCGTTGTTCATTAGGGTCATTGGGTGAATACTGAACACCTCGACCCAAATGCGACGTATAAACGCGGTTGCCTACTTGAACAATGACAACATTTGAGTGGATTAAAGCCACCGGCTTATTTTCGCAGTAATTTTGAAAAATTCAAGCAAAACAATGTAAAAGGCCCTAAGTCGAAAATGTAAACAAACCACATTTTCTCTGCAAACGATGCTTAGTGTCTTAATCTATCGCAACATATCGAAAAAAGTATTAAAAGTTCGATTTTTGTATGAAAAAAAATATATTTTCCAAAAGGCCAATGTCAATGATACCTTGTTTGTTTTTAAAATCCTGATAGACCTGTGCTGCTAAGGTCCAATGTGGAAACTGGGTTGTTTTGTTTTGGAATCGTGTTAGTCCCAGGGACAAACACGATGTTGTTTGCAAACAAAAACGAAACCAACATTGGTCTTTTGCTTCAATACTTCAATTTTAGCTAAAAATTTGAAAAATCGGGCATTTCTGGTCAATTCCTTCCCCTCAAGACTTGTGTCATCAAGATTCTATTGATGTTGGTAATGCCTTTTCACCCTTGCAATCAAACAATCAATAAATAGTTCTGATTTTGGTTCAGTTAGTTTTTGTTTTGTCTTAACCGATATTTTATGTTTTATTTCCAGAAGCAGCTCAAATGATGCTGGACGCTTCAGTAGCCACCGTTTATGAGTCTTATCGAGAGCCGCAACTCGACCAACAGCGGCCGGGTGCGATACTTCACGGCGAAGGAACTGGTCGAGCCGGTGGCCAAGGAGTGATGATGAAGGTTATTTGATTCAGACGGAGGTTCAGAAGAAGTAGCCTTCGTAGGTGCTTCAACTTGGGAGGTTTAAGCTTCGGGAGAAATCTTCCGGTTCGGTCGAGGGAAGCTCGGATCCGGTGCGGACTCGCAACCCGTCGCGAATAAACCCGCAACGACTCCGGCTAGGTTAGCAACGTCAATGGCGGCGCGATTCGGGACGCGTCGACGCCGGCGGCCATCCGGAATTCGTTGGCCTCTCCACAACCAGCCAAAATGATGACCAAAATCACGCCAAAGCCGAATTCACGACTCTTTGACGACAATGACGAGAAGGAAGAAGCCTCGGAACCGCAACCGGGACGCCCTGCTGTACGACAAGGACGACGACAAGCCAAACGAAATGCTGGATCACAAGCTAGCCGAAGATCGTGCCCGGAAGCATCGTGAAAAGGACGCCAAGGAGGAACGAGAGCAACGTCGGTGACCAAGTTCAAGAACTTTTTTTGACGAACCGGAAACTTCGTCGGAGAAGAAGAGCTCTGCCAGTCGGGACAGAACATCCGACATCAAGAAGCCAAAGTTGGACAAGGATCAAGATCAGGAAGAAGATGAAGAGCGGAAGCGAAAGCCGGTGACGTACAAGTCAATAAACGATTTGTTTGAAAAGGTGGTGCTCGTGATTAGCGGGACTCAAAATCCGGAACAGGCCAACCTACGGAATCAGGCGCTGGCCATGGGAGTTCGCCCTCTCTCCCGTAAGGGAACGGTCGAGGAAGCAATGACGCATTACGATCTGGACGATGTGGCGATCGTTGAAGACGCGGAACAGCCACCGACGTACGAATTGTCCGGTTCGGACACGGAGAAGGAAATCGAGTGGGTCAAGCAGAAGCAGCGTGAGCAGACCAAGAATAGGAGTGAGGTGTACGATAAGAGTACGGAGGAGGAAGAGGGAAGAATAGTGAGGAGAAGGAGAAGCAGTTGGACTTTTTCGAGCGGAAACGGTTCCTGCTGGATGACGACGTGGGTGCCGTGGATGTGACCAAGCTGGAGCGGCTAAAAACTTTAGTTGCCGGTACAATCGACCAAAACTGAATGATCAAGGCGAGCCAATCTTGGTTTAGCAAGCACCTGCAGTAGTTTTTTTTTACAAAATTGATCCTCGTGCTGAAGACTTTCGATTCAGAATTGCCGGACATGCCAACGGTCACAGATCAGCCGATTGAACTTTCTCAAGAAAGCTTGCCGTTTTGAAGAGCTTGCTCAAATACGTGAGTGAGCCGAACTAGCAGTTTTGAAGAATCTTTTATTGATCATTGATGCGGTCCTAAATAAAGCAGTTTATATAGCAATAACTAAAATTTTTATTTATTTATTTAGAAAAAGCTAGGAATCTCCGATCCACTGTTCCGGTTTACGGCTGTCCAGGTCGAAACCCTTAAGCAGACATTCCTGCTTGCTATCCGGCCGCATAACAGCGAATGCTTCCCGTCGTTGTTCCGGCAGACATTGCTAAACTTCAACTCAAACGTGACCAACGTGACCAACGGACGTTCCCTTGAGTCCACGACCGGTTCCTGCTTCTTGCAAACAGCTGTTCATTGTTCGTTCTTCCCCGCTGTCTTTGGACATGGTTCCAGACAGTTTGTTATTGGCATCACCGATCAACCACTCGAATGTTTTATTCAGGTGGAACTCTTCCGCGACGTACTTTGGTTACTGGAAGTTTACTCATATAAACTAATATAAACTCATATAAACTATTTACTCATATAAACTAAACCAATCAACTGAAAAATTTGATTTTATTTTATTCAGAAATCCCGTTCACATTTGTTATTCATTACGAAAAATCCCAATCCCAATAATACGCCCTCCTCGTTGACGGTGATCTTGAACTTTACCAGCACTTCGCCGACCTGGACTTTCTTCGAGAAGCCGGAGAAGTTGGCCGAATTTTCGAACATCTTGCCCATGCCTCGGCCCAGTACGGTCTTCATGTCGACGGGACGCGGAAATAATGCCCTTGTTATTGCCCCGCAGGGGATGTTCGGCGACGAGGTGAGGCGGGTAAGGGTTTGTCAGTGCGTTGGATTCGGTGGGGGGTAGGAACACGAACATCGAAACGCGGGACGCTTCGTCCTGGCCGGTGTAGGGCAGCTCCAGGATGTGGCAGCCGTGCTTCTCGTTGGCGGCTGGTGGAGGGACGAACTGGTTAGGTATTTGACAACACAGTTGTTGATTTTATATTACTCACCATGGTTGAAGGTTCCCTCGACGTGCATCATGTCAACAAACTCCTGGCGCTCGTTCGAAACGTAAAAGATCTCCTTCTTGGTCTCCTCGGGCTTGAATTTGCTCTGCCAGGTTCCCTTCAAACGATCGTTTCAATTAGCCACTGTAACTCAATCAAAGTTATTCAAACCCACCTTGAACTAGGCAGCATTGGTGATCGCCAGCTTTGTGTTCTTCGTGATCGAGCCCGGAATCAGCAGGTCCGTAATTTCCCCGTGCGTCGTGTTCTCCACCCAGTTGTTAATGTACAGCCGCTGCGATTCCGGAACATTCTCAAAGTCCAGCTTCTCAATCTCTTCGAAGAACTTGTCCTCCATGCACTCCTTGACCGGAATCTGCTTCCCGAAGAACAGCTCGTCCGCCTTGTTTTGCCCGAACCGCATCGCCAGAGCCTTCTCCCCACATTGTAAGCCTGCCACACTACCGGTTTGTAAATAATTTTTAAAAAAATTACGTAAAACGAGAAAAAATTACTTTGGTGCAAAAGACCAAACACGAAATCTCAATTTGTTTTGGTTTGGCCTGCAAGGCCAAAATACAAAAGCACAACAAAAACAAATCCTGAAGTTGTGTTTGGCCGTTTGACATAGGGCCCAAATGGAAAATGAAACTCGCCAATGTTTACAAAGGCGATGAAACGCAAAGGGCTTAATCGATCCCGCATGTTGTTAACTTTTTTAAGAGGCCTATGTAATTTTATCATCAATTTTACAGCAATAATGAAATGTTTTCAGAAAATTGAACACGGGGGAACATAACAATACTAGTTTTGCGTTTTTTATATGAATAATATCCATAGTCAGCCAAATGAGTTTAAAATAGGAATTGAAAAACTAACCGCAGACTTCATCCTCGTTTTTCTCAATGTTTTGAAAAATGACAACGGCCGTTTTACAATGTTTTGCTTGAATTGTTGTTTTCTAAGTCTCACCCTAGGTCTCACCCAAACAACCCACCGTTTTCTAATGTCGATATCTCAGCAACTAATGGTCCAATTTACAATGTTAAAATATGAAACATTTGTGAAAATTTCCGATCTTTTCGAAAACAATATTTTCAAAAATTTTAAATCAAGACTAACATTTCAAAAGGACCAAATATTCATTAATACGTTCTTTTAAAATATTAGTCTTGGTTTAAAAATTTTGAAAATAAAAATTTTCTAAGCTTTTCAAATTATAATTTTCAAAAGTTGGCAAACATGTGCACTAATTAAAAAAAATGGAAAACTGCGACTATTTTCAAAAAAGTTACCTTAAAATGGTTTTAATTTGAAAACGGTGCACTTTATCAAAATTTCACTACAGTACTTTTTGATTGCAAATTTGATTTTACATCGAAAAATGACGTTGACAAATTTTTGCGACCAATATTTCGTTTTTTTTGAAAAAATCAGTTTTGATTAAAAAATTCATAATTCGGTCAAAGATTTTTTGCACAACCTGGAAATTTCTGAAAAGTTGGCATTTAATGTCCCCTAAAACATATCAGAAAATGAAAAAAAAAAAATAAAAATAGTGTTTTTTGCAAATCAAAAATCACCAACATTTTTTTACCGTGTATAATTTTTTCAGTGCGGTCCTTATCCATACCTACAACTTTGCCGAAGACACCAAATCTATCAAAAAATTCCTTCAAAAGATACAGATTTTTGAATTTTCACAAATCATTTTCGTATGGACAGCTGCCAACTTTGTATGGAAAATTATATGAACAAACTAATGATGTAAAATGGCTTCTTTGGGCATACCGAAAGCACCAACAAAGTTTCAGCCGGATTAAAAAATATAAAAATTAAAATTGAAGAAAAAAAGACCGATTTCGTAGAGAATTGCTCTGTATCTTTTTGATTTTTTTAATTTGAAAATAAATTAAAAAATTAAATAAATTACATTCTGAAATTCTTCAATTCTTAAATTCATAAATTCTTAAATTATTTAATTCTTAAAAAATAAATTAATGCATCATAATGAATGAATGAATGAATTTCATTGTTTTTTTTTAATTTCTGCTTTTGGTTTCTTAAAATTTTCAAGCAATGAGTTATATATACAGCAATTCCATTTGAAAAGAGCCTAAACCGAAAAAAAGTTCTCCGATCGGGCTCAAAATTTTTCTGGGGGTTCCTTGGCCAAAATAATTAGACCCGTATTTTTTTATTTGGCCATTAGGGTGACCTACGCCGTGTTAGGGTGGTCTAAAAAATCGCAATTTTCGTCATTTTTCGCAAAAACCTCTTTTTTCTAAAAATCATATCTCCGCGCCATTTCATCCCTTTTTAGCTGCCTTAGACGCAAAAGAAAGGTGATAGGTTGGCTATTTGGGAAAAATAGTAAGAAGTTCCAAAAATGTAGCTTAACTATTGAAAAAGTCGTATGAAAACTTAAAATGGCGTTTGGACCGTGTCTGGACCAAAGAGCCTAGGGCTTTTGTTAATTTGATTTGGTTGACCGCGGTGGATTTTCTTGAAATAATTCGAACTGTCAAAAATCCACCAAAGCATCTACCGGTGGATACTTTTCTACCACAGATTTTTGTGCGATCAGTGTGGTAGATGCTTTGGTGGATTTTTGACAGTTCGAATTATTTCAAGAAAATCCACCGCGGTTAACCAAATCAAATTAACAAAAGCCCTCCTATGTCTGAAAATATTTTTATCGGATTCCTCGGAAAATTTCACATGACATATCAAAAAATTGGCGATGTCGAACCGTACGTTTCCGAGATATGATTTTTTGAAAATAAAAACTGCGTTTTTCGACGCGCCACGCGCAAAAACAGAAAAATGACTAAATCGGCAAAAAATCAACTTTTTCCACTAAAACTGCGATAACTTTAAAATTTCAGCGATGACCTATAGATGTTATGGTACCAAAAGTTGCGTCTTTCAACTACAAAAATTTTGATAAAAATTTAGAAAATAAGTGAATTAGAAGAAATTGGACAACAAACATAAAAAAAAATCCCCCCAATTAACGTTCTCAATCAAGTTTTTTTTTATAAATTATCTTATTCTAAATACAATGGATTGCAGATGAAAAAGCACGTCGTAGGGGGACAGGGGGTAATATGCACCCCCTAAGGGAAAACTGTGATTTCTCAACCATAACAGCATTTCTGTGAAAGAATTTCGTTAGATGTTCATAAATAACTATTATTCAACGTCATCCAAGTGAAAAAAGTCAAAGAAAACCTCAAAATTGTTCGAAAATATCAAATTTCTAAAAACATTTCTGATTTATTTCAAACAATCATACGGGGCAATATGCACCGCAACATTGGGGCAAAATGCACTACAACAACGGGGCAGAATGCACCACAACATGGGTCAAAATGCACCAGCAAAAAGCAGTTTTCACTAGTCACCACTAGATGACACCGCTATTTTTACAAAGAAGCTTTACAGCGGTGCATTTTGCCCCGACCACGCTTTTTGCAGAAAATTTAATTAAAAATGCATTTTTTATGTTTTTGGACTCATCTAAAAAAAAAAACGAAACTATTGGCACTACGCCCCCCGGGGCATGGCCTTCCTTTAACGTGGGATTTCTGCTCCAGCGCCTCTGACGAGACAGGAGAAACCGGGACCGACGTTTTACTTCACCATCCGATAGAAGCTCAGTGGATAAGGCGGGAATCGAACCCGCGTCTCATAGCATCATCGGGATCGGCAGCCGAAGCCGCTACCCCTGCGCCACGAGACCCACAACACAAGAGAGAGACTCATCTATCAACACAATAATGAAGATTATGGCAAAATCTATATTCCTCATTACTTACAATAACAATAAATGCTTTTTATATTGTCCAAAAATCATAATGTAAGTTCAATGAAAATTAGATGAAAACAAAACATTTTAAAGTTTTGCAAATAACTTAAGATGTTTTTATACCACGATGCTCAAATTTTTTCAGCATGGTTTAGCAGTGTTAAGCCTCCAATTTCTATGATTTTTCCCCCGGAAAATTCTTCCAGATACCGAGAAAAGCAGGGGGTGCATTTTGCCCCGGGGGTGCATATTACCCCCTCTCACCCTAATATTCGAATTAGTAAAATTCGTGGTATACAAGAAACTTAAACATCGAATCTCCACTCTTACCTATCGATTTCGGAAAACAACCCGTGTCCCCCAGCATTTTGGACTATTCGGTGCCACTGGACTGAACATTTTATTTCTTCAAGTGCATCGTTTATAAATTAAATACATTCTCATGATTATTTTTTTTTTCCATTTGTGTTTTTTGGAAACATTCAAAGTTTTAAAATTCAGTACACAGTTTACAAATTCAAAACTTAAAATTCAAACAATCTAAATAAATAAAAAGGTTGCACAATTTAAAAAATAAAAAAATAAGTTCAGAACACGAAACATTTTAATATTTAACAATGCTTCAAATAAAAAAAATCTTAAGATCAAAGCCCAATAAAGTTTTAAAATTTTGTAAATCAAAAATTCTAAATTCTAAAATTTAAAAGTTCATAATTTGACAATCTAGGAATAATAAATTGTTTAAAATAGTTCGTATTCTAAAAGAAGCAAAAAAAAAAAACAGAAATTAAGGAATTTCAGAATTTAGAATTTCAGATTTCAGCAAATCTCCATGGAAACAGCATGCTAGCATGATTCGAAAAAAAAGTTCACCGGCCGGGCTTAATTTTTTCTGGGGTTCCAGAAATAATTGGGCCAGTATTTTTTTTTTGTTTGAGGTGACCGACGCCGTGTTAGGGTGGTCCAAAAAATCGTCATTTTCGTCGATTTTAGAAAATCACGTTTTTCAAAAGAACATAACTCCGCGCCATTTTAACCGATTTTAGCTGTCTCAATGCATATCAAATTATGGTGGAGTTATTACAGGATTCCGAGATCCGATTTTTTGAAAATAAAAACTGGATTTTTCGATGTCCCGCATGCAAAAACGCGAAATTGACGAAAACGGGGGCAAAACAACGTATCCTAGACCTTTTACCTTTCTAAAAATCCAAGCGAAACTTACCGTACCGATTCCGTGGAGATTTTCCCTTATCCCCTTAACAAAGTGGAGCATCAACGCAGAGGAAACGGGAACGGCTGTCACGGTGGGGTGAGAATCTGGTTCAGGTGGAATTGGTTCTATTTCCAATTGTCAATTTCTAGGCAACTTGGGCTTAGACAGTCATCACATTACATGGCGAAATCCAGTCTGCAAACCGCTAAAATGGATTTCTTTCACGTACACGAAATAAAAAAAAAACACACAAAAACGCCCCACTTCCGTTACACTGTAAAGACTTCTTTATTTACATTGTCCCTTACATATGTGATGTTGTATATTAAACTTATATATTAGTAATATTTCTAATGATTTTTTGTTATGCATTTTTTTCTGTTTCTTCATCGCTCTTTTCATTTTTTTTTAATTTTTTTTTTATTCATTCTCCACCTCACATCGCGGATATCTTGTTTTATTTTAGTTGTTGCTGTCGCATTCTTTCTGGGATATTTTAGAGCTTTTCTCTCCGCGTTCTGTGAGTGAGTCTTTCATAATTTTATTTTTTCGCTTCACTCCACAATTACTGGTATAATTTTTGTTTTCAAGTTGATTTTTTGTTCCATAACTCGCCTAAAAGTGTGTGTTTGTTTTGTTTTTAACTTCGCCGTAAATTTCAGTTGGTAGATGTTTCAGTTTTGTTTGCGGGGGGGGTCTTGAAGAGAAATAGTTGTAGATGTTGGTAAGAGAGTTTTTCTTTTGTTCGTGTGTTCATTTCGGAATGTTTTACGTATTTTCATGTTTAATTGATTTCATTTTCAGCAAAGCGAAACTCAAAACCGTTCTAAATGCAAGCCGCCTGTTATTTTATTGTTTTTTTTTTGTGTTAAGTTGGGGGGTTGGAGATTCCAAAGTGAGTGGTGGTGGTTGAAGAGAATAGCGAGTAGAGAAAATCAGAAGAAATTGTTCACTCAGTTGGAGAGTGATTAGCAGCTAAACTTAAAAAAAACTTGAATGGCACAAAATGTTTATTACGATGATTTTTTTCATTTATATTTTTAGAGGGGAAATAAAAAAAACTGAAATCAGTCTCTAGCAGCGCGTGTGAGTGGTTGAAATTAAATGAGAATTATTATTTTGTTATTTGTTTTTGCAAAACTATGTTTGGTGGGAAATTAGGGCTTTCGTCGCAATTCTGTGTTTGTTTGAGTTTGAGTTTAGGCCATCTCGAATTGTGTTTCGTGTTCTTTTTTTTTCTGCGGGAGGGTGGCGTTCACTGGTTAGTTAGGGATGTCAAGCGATTCTTTTTACTTGCTTGAGAGCATTTTTTTCTTTTAGTTGGTTAGTTTTGGTTAGTGAGAAAGGGTGTGCCTCAGAGCTTGGACGTGTTTTTTGTTCGATTTTTTTGTTTGATTCTTGCGCAACTCAAATGCGGCAGGCGATTTTTGCGTTCTCTTTCTGCTGTAATTCTCTAGTGCCTCTACTCTTTGAGTCTTTCAAACGATAGCGTTGCTAAGAATTCAAAGAGAGATTAGTGTGTTCGTGTGAGAGATATTTTTTCTTCTTTTCTGTGATTGATTATTGATTTTTTTTTGTTTGCTTAGCATTTCCATCTAGATATTAAATGATCCATCCAATACAGCTTCTTTTGTGGTTTGTTTTGCGTTGGCTTTTTTTCAGGGGTGGTCAAAATGCAACAAAAAATGTTTTTTTTTCTCTCTACACCGGTGTAACATCGTTTTACAAATTACTATGCTAGTTACAATGACAATTATAATAGCAAATCGTTTTATTTGTTTTTCTTTCTTTGTTTGCAATAGTTGGTTTGCTGTAATTCAAAAAGCTAGTTTTTATATGATATTTTTCCCTTCTTTCTAATCTGCCCTCGAAAAAATGCACATTTCCCGCGTCCCGGAACCGGGGGAAAACCCGTCGAATCGTACGCCGGGCAGCCCACACCCGTTTCCTCTACGAAAAAAAAATTAAAACAGTTAAAAAGTCTTTCTTATCCACAATTTACTGTTTTTTTTTTGCTGGCGCAAATTTTAGATTTCATTTAAAACGACTGAGAGAAATTTCTACCTACTATTTTTTGCTTTAAGTGTGTATCTCTTTTTTTTTTCTTTATAAAATCTGCTCTGTTTTTTGTAGTCATTTCAATTCGCGTGTGTTCAAACCCAACAAACTCAAAAAAAGGGATGGTAAAAAGTCTGAAAACCGAAAATTCGACCATTATTCGCACCGTTACCCGATTTCGTTTTGCGCACACTGAGAGAAAGTCAATTCGCCGTTTGCCCTAACATTTAACGCGCCCCAAAAGCTTCTTTTTCTTGCTGGCTTTGCGAAACGATTCCTTTAAATGGGTTGTTTTTTTGTTTGTTTGTTTGCACTTTATTGCTATAGGTTTAATTTTAACTAATTCTGCTCTGTGTTAAGGATTATTGTTTTGTTTTATCTTCCTTTAAAAAAAAAGTTATAAGTAATTGTATAAATAATAGTTTTTTCTTTAATTTATGCTTTCGTCCTATACAGCGTATTTCATTTGTTTTATACCATACTTTAACAATAAAGTATTAATCGTCATCTTTCTCCCTCACATAGTGTATTAGTAATCAGATTTTTGCCCTATAAATACTCGATCGAAAAAAATAAAAATAAAATAGTTGCCTTGAAAAAATGCGAACCAAAAACAGAGAAAAAAAAAAGACTGCCTCAGTTTAAAAATAAAACGTTTATTTGTTCTCTCTTACGTTCTGCGAATCATTAGCATGCCTTTTTCTTTATAAATATGTAACATCTATACTCTATTAACTTGTAGCCTTTCCTTATTACGTTTAAACTTTGCCTTTTCTGTTCTGTAAGAATGAGTTTGTTTTGTTTTACCTTACCTTTTTCCTCCTTGCGCCGTACACAAGCTAAATGCTGCCGATTTTACTCCATCACGATACGATAATTTTAAAAGTAAAAAAAAAATCAGGAAGGAAACCTAAATAAAAAAAAATCATTTTCCAAAAACAAACAACGCAAAAGTAGGCCGCGAGCGGCGCGCACCAGCGCGCGTTCGCGCGCTCTCTCTTGCGAGAGCGTCGCCCAAGCCTACCACGATCGCTTCAGTTTGCTTCAAATGTCTCCCTCTCAGTTTCTTCGTTCATCGCGTTCGCGACTCTACAGCGTTGAGTGACTTTTCGTTACTTGCTCTTCCCTTTTTCAATTTGAGTGTGTGTGTGTGTGTTTGTGATTTTCTCCCGCTACTACTGTTACCTTCTCTCTCTCTCTCTCCCTCTCGCCTATTCTCACACTATCTGCTTACAAATCACCGTCGCTGGAGTCGATCGAGTAGTCTCAGGCGTAAAACTCGCGATTGTTGGCGTTCTTGGCGTAGGTGTTGGCCGTCGGCGATCGCTTCGGCTCGTCCAGCGCGTAGCTGCCCTCGTCCTTTTTCCGCATCCGGTACACGATGAACATGACGACGAGGATGGCGCAGAGCAGGCCGACCACCGCGCCGCCGATCACAGCTGAAGAGAAAAAGATAGAATGATCCAATTAGATTTGAAAACGAAACCGGGAGAAGTTTCTCAGGAGAGAAGAAGCATAAACCTTGCGGCAAGACAGTAAGCAAGAGAGCAACTCTCGTTTCTCTCGATTCTCCGTGGACTGGCGTAACACAAATGGGAGAATTCGAGAGAACGGAGAGCTGAACTCGGTGTCTTTCTCTTTTTTTGATGATTAAATTGATATGCCCTTCTACAAAATCGGCCCGAAAAAAGGAGGCCTAAAAATTTTTTTTCGAAAAATTTTTTTTTTTAAAGGAAATAGAACTCTAATCAACTTAAAATAATTTGAGATGCATTCTTTTAAGTTTATGTTTAGCATGTCTGGGATTGATCAAAAATATTTAGAATTTTTGTAAAATTCAGTTGAACAGTAATGTGATACCATGGCTTGTAATAGTTTATGTCGCCCTCTCTTTCAAAATCCAGCTGAAAAATTAGGAGTCAATTATTTTTTTTCGAAAAACTTCAAATAAAAAAAAAACTAGAAGTCTAACCAACTCAAAACAATTTGAATTGCATTTCCCTAGATTGAAAACATATTTAGCATGTCTGGGATCGATCAAAAATATTTTAAATTTTTGTGGAATTTCAATGTACAGCACCGCAAAAAGTTTATTTTTCGGCGAAAAAAAATCTCTTCAATACTTGATGTTTTAAAAACTAATGATTGCAAAACAACTGGGCAAGTGTAAAATGCATTTTAAAAACATTTTTTTCATTCAAATAGTGATACCATAGCTTGTAATTTCAAATTGTATTTTTTTTAAACATGATTCATTACACAGAATCTACAGGGTAGGGAGGTTGCGTGGACATATTTAATGGAAATTTTCTGAACCTTTACGGAATCGACGTAACACCTTATAATGTGGCCCTCTTAAACCTTGCGGTTTCGTCAACGGATCCACAGGCGTGTATCGTTCTTTTTGCGACAAGACTCCGCCTCCCGGGTCTCCTAAGTGTGAAGGTATGGCACGGGGAGAAGGCACCGAAAACCTATATTTACACTTAGAATTTTTTGCGTCCGCCTCGGGATTCGAACCGGCGACCTCTGGATTATGAGTCTAGTGCGCGGTCCGATTGATCCACACAGGCAGACACCTTTAGATATGAGCAATTCTCTACGAAAATTGTATTTTATCTTCAATTTTAATTTTTGTTTTTTTTTAATCCGGCTGAAACTTTTTTGATGCCTTTGGTATGCCCAAAGAAGCCATTTTGCATCATTAGTTTGTCCATATAATATTCCATACAAATTTGGTAGCTGGCCATACAAAAATGATGCATGAAAATTCAAAAATCTGGATCTTTTGAAGGAATTTTTTGATCGATTTGGTATCAAATCGGAAAATTTCACGAATGTTTCATATTTTAACATTGTAAATCGGAACATTAGTTGCTGAGATATCGACGTTAGACAATGGTGGGTTGTTTGGATGAGACTTGGAAAACATCAATTATCATGTTTTTGAACCTTTGCATGGCAATATTTCAGTAACTAAGGGTCGTATCACCAATGTTCAAAAAAGCAAAATATAGAGAATTTTCTTAGCTTTTAAAAAATATTTTTTTCAGAAGTGGACAAACATGTGCACTAATTTTAAAAAATGAAAAACTGCGACTTTTTTCAGAAAAGTTACCTGAAAATGGAATTAACTTGAAAACGGTGCACTAGAGCGTCCAATTTCCCATCCCGGGAAAAAAATTCCCGGGAATTCCCGGGATTTCCCGGGAAAAAATATTTCTCGTTTCCCGGGAAATTTGTAAATTTTCCGGGAATTCTCGAAATACAAGCGGAAGTATACATTTTCCTTCCTTTTTGGCATCAATGTTTTGAAATTATACAAAAAATAATTATGAGAGAATTTAATTCATTTCAACCTTCATATTCATATTGAACTAATTAGCTTTTCTGTACACAGCAAATAAAGTAGTAATCCAGCTGCGTGTAAAAGGCCTCGGTGTAAAATAAATTTTGCATTATTTTATGAAATTCTGTGTAATATTACACCCTGAAATATGTAGCCCATCAGTATGGGAAACCTACTTGACCGAAATGTCAAGCTCATATATGCGTTTATCCTTACAGCTTTTCATCGGTCTGATGGCCGAGTGGGCTAAGGCGCCAGTCCTTACTGTTGGTGCTGGGTTTGAATCCCATCGATTGCAACTGTTTTTTGTGTTTGCAAAAGTTGTACATGCATGTGTAATATTAAGTGTTTATTTTGACGAAGGTGATGTGCATGCTTTTACATGCGATTTTACCATCGGATTTTTTGCTGTGTAAATTTTATGTCAAGGTTTAATTCAGATAATATTTATTTATTTATTATTTAGGAATATTGTTTGCTTATATGTTGGGTAACAAAAATTACGCTATTATGGATTGAATATAAACTATTGTATTTTCGACAACCTATTTTAACGATTTTTTTCTGTTATATCATTCATATATATTTACCTCTTCCGTCCAGTATTCAAATTGAGATTTGTTTGACATTTTTGTTTATTGGTTGAAAATTGAATTGATATAATTAAATTATTCAAAAAAGAGTTGTTCGATAAGAATTTGTTTAAAAGTATTCGAGAAATTACTGTTTGTTATAAATTTATAAAGCACGTGAGCTACCAAGGGCATTAGAGGGTTAAATATAAATAAAATATCGTTTATTTTCAACCACTTTTACACTATGAAAATTATTTTAATCTAATTAATTAATTAGGCCATATAATCATATAACTTAAATTATACCATAATTGAAACCATGGAAAATGATTAAAAACAACTTCGTATCATATGAAATTTACCCAAAGAATGCAACCATATTTTAAAAACATGCTCCAAATATTTTAAAACTTTGAATTGTGATTTCATGAAATAGTGTTTCAAGTTGAAAAGCGCTAGAAATTACATTTTAAAGGCAAATTCAATGATAATCTATTTATTCACAAGTTTAAAATACTTGTTCTGGAATAAGTTATTTACCATAAAACTATACTATGAAAGGGAAAACCCTTTCAACTTTATGGTCACTGAGGCAAATTTAAAAACAATTTTATTGTTGTGGAGCATAGATTTTCACTGTCCAAACACTTTGAATAAAAAAATGCTGCTCAACAAAAAATACCAAAAATATTTTTTTTTGATTTGGTACGATTTCAGGGACAGCATAAATAATTAGAAAATCTATATATTTTCTCAAAGTTGCATGATTTTTCTACAAGCAGTCAAGCCATTGAATGATCCTCAGACTCATTTTGACCATTGAAGTTGCTGTTCTATATAATTCTGTTGGAAAATATCAATCTGAATAAATTTCGTTAAATTTCAAATTTCTCGGGAATTCCCGGGAAATTTGTTGAAAATTTCCCGTTTCCCGGGAATTCTGTAACCCCGGGAAATTGGACGCTCTACGGTGCACTTTATCAAAATTTCACTAAAGTACTTTTTGAATGCAAATTTGATTTTATATCGAAAAATGAAATTGTAAAATTTTTGCGACAAATATTTGTTTTTTTTTTTCAAATCAGTATTGATTCAAAAATTCATAACTCGGTCAATGATTTTTTGCACAACCTGGGAATTTCTGAAAAGTTGACATTTGATGTCTCCTAAAACATATCAGAAAATAAAAAAAAAGTTAAAAATAGTTTTTTTTTTTGCAAATCAAGTTAAAGTGACAAAAACTTAAATAAAAAATCACCAAAAATTGTTTTACCGTGTATCATTTTTTTTTTCAGTGTAGTCTATATCCATACTTACAACTTTGCCGAAGACACCAAATCGATCAAAAAATTCTTTCAAAAGATACAGATTTTTGAATTTTCAAACGTCGTTTTTGTATGGACAGCTGCCAAATTTGTATGGAAAATTATAAGGACAAACTAATGATGCAAAATGGCTTCTTTGGGCATACCGAAGGCACCAAAAAAGTTTCAGCTGGATTAAAAAATACAAAAAAAAATCGAATGACCGAAATCTCAGAGAACTGTTCATATGTTTTTGGAAATGAAGAATTTCTTGAAAAAAGCATTTTGGCAGCTTGAACTGTTTAGCAAAATCCCAGGCTATTTGACAAAATCTCAAGTGTTCAAATGGTAGCTGGGGAGGCAAGCTATGGCTTAACACTTCGATTTTTTTCTAAAGTTGCCTGAAAATTTGCCAAATAGTATCAGTTATCAAGATTCTTATGGGTTCTATTAAAAAGTTGCGCACTTTAACAAAATTTCTGTTAATTACTTTTCGATTGCAGGTTCAAAAATTCTCATTAAAAAGTGTAGTAAGACTTTTTTTGCAAACTTTTAACAAAAAAAAATTGCAGGATATTGTCTGCTAAATTGTCTAAAAAAAAAACAAAAATGAAAGAATAAGGATTTGGAGATTTTTTTTCATGGTAATAAAAAAAATCGAGAAAAATCCTCCAAGGATACAAGTTTTTGAATATTTATGTAACAATTTTTCATGGACAACCTTGTAAGGAGACTTGTATGGGTGAACCAAAACCAATGTCACAAAATGGCTTCTTAGCACACAGAGAAGGCCTCGATTAGTTTGAGCCTAATCAAAACAAAAAAAAAGCATTAAATTGGCCGATTTCGTAGAGAATTTTTTATTAGCTAAGCTCATTATTTCATTCAAAAGTCCAAAAACAAAGAATATCCAGCTTCCACTTATTCCACCAACTCGCCGGTTCCGAAATCCGGCTCCGGAACAATTTCCTATCGACTTTCACCCACCGATCCATCCATCCATCGCCAAAAAGGAAGGACTCATTTGCGAGGCAAAGGCATTGATTTTGCGAAATTGGATTTAAATTTTAATGACGGCTTGTGAGCTTCGTCTCACGGTTCTCCTGGCTTTGGTCGAGCGAAATTAATTACGAGCCGGGGCACAAAGTTGGCTCGTTAAGCCGGCTAAAAAGCGAAAAGTTTGGCTGAATTTTAATGGAAGGGCCCAATCAACTAAATCCCTTGGCTTGGTTTTTTGGTTTTTGATGTAGTTGTTTTCGTTGGCGTACGTACGACACAGGGGCGACCTTCGTTTGGTTGATGGAAAGGTGGGAAGGTCAAGAACAATAAATTATTTGCACATTAATAAGAAAGTTAAATAATGGAGCGCTGCCGTTAAGGGTGTCCTTCCCCCCCCCTCCCTTCTCTCACCAAAAACAAACCAACTTCGACGACGAATTGGTTTGGGACGACCTTAATAAATAATCCGAAATTACCGCAAAAGCACTACCATCTGGCCATACGGGGCGGCACAGGTTCCACTCCTCTAGGCTCTCGCAGTGTGTTTATGAATTTGAACGACGACGACTTGTTTGTCGGGGAGTGGATTTTGCAAAGGCCCGGCATTGGAGGGAGGAGAATGGGAAGAGGGACACTGTTCCTGCCTGGCGCAGGAAAGTGACTTTGTCCATTAATCACGTGGGCATAGCTAATTTTTGCCACCTTCAGCGTTTCTGCCTGGCTTTGGGACGTACTACGTGTATGAGTGGGCACAGACAAATGGACCAGCAAATTGTCTGCATTGCAATTTTTGAAATATCTTGTGATCATCGAAAATTGTGAGCCACGATACCTCGGAACCAATTGGGCTAACATTTTAGCTGACTTTCAAGACTTTTCCCTGAAACCAAATTTCAATTTTCAAGCCAAATTTTCCAAATGTGTAAGTTAGTAGTTCGTTACGGTTTCGCTTATCGATTTTTCTCTGTTTATTTTTATTTTCCCTATTTCAAAAGAAGCAATTCTGCGTGAATAGTAATTCCATACATGTTTTCATACAATTTTAGGGGCTGGTCACACAAAATATTGCCTGATCGACTAGGTGTTTTCGGCAAAGTTGTAGGTTTTAATAAGAACGATTAGGACATAAACTTTGAAAAATATTTAAATTAAAAAAAACATTTTTTTTATTTTTTGATTTTTTGTTTTGTTTTAAAGTACTATAAAATACATCTGCTGATGATGAGATGATTTTTCTTTTGAAAAATACGTGTCTTTTTGAAAATATTGACAACCTGGACAAACAATTATTAACAATCGTTTTTTAAAGTAATATTGCATTTGAAATCGAAAAATATGTTATTTCCTTTTGTTTTTTTTATAAATAAATTTTAAAGAAAAGCAACACTAATTATAAAAAAGCCTGGAAATTTCCTACAATTTTCTTACAGGAACTTTGAAAATCAAACAATAAGTTTCTGAGATACAGCTTCGGGATCATCCATAAACCACGTAGACTCCATGAGAAGGAAGGAAGGAAGGAAGGAGGGGGCGGGGGTTAGTGGTTGCTCACGATTCATACAAAAACATTTGTTATGTATGGAAATTGTGCACGAGGGGAGAAGAGGGGTATATCCATGTGATTTATGGAGGGTCCCCGTTAAAAAAGGAAACATTTGCGATTTTTTTTGTTTTTTTTTTGATAAAAGAAATTTTAAAATTAAACTTTTAGATTATTTTCCTAATTTGATAGTTCAGACTAATATTTGAGCAATAGTTTAATTGAGAAATAAAAATAAAAATCGAAAAGGTTCAAATTTCTACATTTATAGACAATTCATTTTCCTCGATTCGAATTCTTTGTGAAAAAAAAATGCCCGATTTTCAGAGATTTTCAATTTTCAAAGGAAATTTACAAAGCTTTACAAAAATATTTGTTTTCTGGGGTGATTTTGTTTTCAAAAAATATTTTTAAAGTGCAAAAATAAAACAAAATAAATTGGAAATTTATACGTAGAAGAAGCTATAACTTAAAAATGGATCATTTTATAAAAAAGGTGGGAATATTTTTCGATTGCAAATTCGATTTTGCCTTTAATATATGAGCAACTCTCTACGAAATCGGCCGATTTCGACCATTTTCATTTATTTTTATTTTGTGTCATAGGTTCACCCATACAAGTCTCCATACAATTTTGGTTGCTGTCCATACAAAAATGGTACGTAAATATTCAAAAAGCTATAAATTTTGAGTGAACTTTCTGATCTGATTGGTGTCTTCGGCAAAGTTGTAGGTATTGCTGAGGACTATTGAGAAAAAAATAGGCAAACGGATTTTTTTTTTGCAGATTCTTAATCCATTTTTTTCACAAAACTCAATTTCCCAAAAAACGTATTTTTTGATTTTCGAATTTTTTTATGTTTTAGGGGACAAAAACCCGCAACTTTTGAGCCATAGAGAAACATGGTCAAAAAATCTGACGCTGAGTTATGATTTTTTGAAAAAATAGTTATTCTCGAAATTTTATACCAAAAAAACTTACGTCAATTTTTTATGTAAAATTGAATTTGCAATCGAAAAGTACATATTTGCAAATATTTGCAGTTTTCTGATTTTTAAAAATAGTGACCATAAGTGACCATTTCTAAAAATATTTTTTTTGAAAATTTCAGGAAAATTTGCTATAAAATTGTCAAAGAGTAATTGAAGATTGGACTTCTGGTTGCTGTGATACAGCTGCTTAAAAAAATAAAAACAGGAAAATTGAAGTTTTCCAAGTCTCACCCAAACAGCTCACCATTTTCTAATGTCGATATCTCAGCAATTATTGGTCCGATTTTCAATGTTAAAACATAAAACATTCGTAAAATTTTCCGATCATTTCGAAAAAAATATTTTGAAATTTTTTAAGTCTAGGCTAGCATTTTAAATGGGCGTAGTATTCAATGTTTGGCCCTTTTAAAATGTAAGTCTTGTTGAGCCAAATAAAAAAAACTAACCTAATCCACCTATGTGGATGATGCCTTCCTCACTTTTTACCAAAAATGGGTAATATGAGTGGTTTGGACACACATTTCAGCTTTGTTTAGTTCCAGAAAAAAACACAGATATAACTTATGTGGTAATAACTCGAGAGAGGGTTGCCAGATCTTCAATGTTTTGGACTCATTGGAAAGGCCTTTCAATTGACTAACCAACGATGGGTCGGATGATGGTTCCGGACATAGTTTACGTACATTTAAGTGAGATCCGGCTTTAAAAAAGTACATAAATATAACTTATGTGGTAATAACTCCAGACAGGGTTGCCAGATCTTCAATGTTTTAGACTCATTGGAAAGGCCTTTCAATTACCTAACCAACGATGGGTCGGATGATGGAACCGGACATAGTTTACATACATTTAAGAGAGATCCGGCATCAAAAAAGTACATAAATATCACTTAAGTGGTCATAACTCAAGACAGGGTTGCCAGATCTTCAATGTTTTGGACTCATTGGAAAGGCCTTTTAATTACCTAACCAACGATGGGTTGGATGATGGATCCGGACATATTTTACATACATTTTAGTGAGATCCGGCTTCAAAAAAGTACATAAATATCACTTAAGTGGTCATAACTCGAGCCAGAGTTGCCAGATCTTCAATGTTTTGGACTCATTGGAAAGGCCTTTTAATTACCTAATCAACGATGGGTCGGATGATGGATCCGGACATAGTTTACATTCATTTAGGTGAGATCCGGCTTCAAAAAAGTACATAAATATCACTTAAGTGGTCATAACTCGAGACAGGGTTGCCAGATCTTCTATGTTTTGGACTCATTGGAAAGGCCTTTCAATTTCCTAATCAACGATGGGTCGGATGATGGATCCGGACATAGTTTACATTCATTTAGGTGAGATCCGGCTTCAAAAAAGTACATAAATATCACTTAAGTGGTCATAACTCAAGACAGGATTGCCAGATCTGCAATGTTTTGGACTCATTGGAAAGGCCTTTAAATTACCTAACCAACGATGGGTTGGATGATGAATCCGGACATAGTTTACATACATTTAAGTGAGATCCGGCTTCAAAAAAGTACATAAATATCACTTAAGTGGTCATAACTCGAGACAGAGTTGTCAGATCTTGTATGTTTTGGACTCATTGGAAAGGCCTTTTAATTACCTAACCAACAATGGGTCGGATGATGGATCCGGACATAGTTTACATTCATTTAGGTGAGATCCGGCTTCAACAAAATACATACATATCACTTAAGTGGTCATAACTCGAGACAGGGTTGCCAGATCTTCAATGTTTTGGACTCATTGGAAAGGCCTCTCAATTGCCTAACCAACGATGGGTCGGATGATGGATCCGGACATAGTTTACGTACATTTAAGTGAGATCCGGCTTTAAAAAAGTACATAAATATAACTTATGTGGTAATAACTTGAGACAGGATTGTCAGATCTTCAATGTTTGGGACTCATTGGAAAGGCCTTTAAATTACCTAACCAACGATGGGTCGGATGATGGATCCGGACATAGTTTACATTCATTTAGGTGAGATCCGGCTTCAAAAAAGTACATAAATATCACTTAAGTGGTCATAACTCGAGACAGGGTTGCCAGATCTTCAATGTTTTGGAATCATTGGAAAGGCCTTTTAATTACCTAACCAACGATGGGTCGGATGATGGATCCGGACATCGTTTACGTGCATATAATTGAGATCCGGATATTTGCGAAAACACGTTTTTATACATAACTTTTGAACTACTTATCGAAACTTCAAACAATTCAATAGCGATGTATGAGACCTTAAACCAAGTCGAATGCAACTGGTTCGATCAAAATCGGTTCAGCCAGTGCTTAGAAAACTCAGTGAGAATTTTGGTCACATACATACATACTCACACATACACACACACATACACACACACATACACACACACATACACACACACATACACACACACATACACACACACATACACACACACATACACACACACAAACATTTGTTCAGTTTTCGATTCTGAGTCGATATGTATACATGAAGGTGGGTCTAGGAGCTTTTAATAAAAAGTTCATTTTCAGAGCAGGATTATAGCCTTACCTCAGTGAGGAAGGCAAAATGCAAATAAAAACCATTTTCCATAAGATTTTTTTCATTCATATTTTAGTTTGATAAATTATTTTGACAAAAATCATTAGAATTTCACACCATCATAAAATTTCACGGGATTTCGCGGAAAAATCCAAATTTCGCGGATTTCACGCTTCCGCGAAATCGTGAAATTTCACTAACCCTAGAAATTGTCCACAAGAGGGGAAGGGTTAAGGGGGTCTGTGATTCCAAAAAAAGTGACCACGTGTTTTATGGAGCGTCCCGTTAACGGTACACAACAACCAGAGCTTTTGCACCCAAATTTTTGTTACAGACATTTTAGTATCTTCAAAACTACGGGTACTATCAAAATAGTTTTTTATTCATCCCCTAAACTGCCGTTCTACGCATAATTGTCCCATGTCATTTTTGGTCGATTCTGACTTTTTGTCAATTTTAGGTTTAGTTTGACGTTTACTTTTCGAAAAACACATAAAATCTAGTGCTTTGTTCGGAAACTCATTGAAAACAACACCAAGTCTGTTTGTCCCATCGTTGTACTTCTACGCATAATTGTCCCACCAAGTATTTTCTTAAACGGAATCATTAGTTTTACTAAGCATTATGCCTTGTTTACCTGTTGTATAGCGATTAGGGACACATAGGGCGAATAGGAACCCATGGGACAATTATGCGAAGAAACACAGAAATCGGTCGAAAAATTTCAATCGCGTTTTTTTCAGTTGCACTTTTTTGAACATGGGACAGTTATGCGTAGAACGGCAGTAAAGTACTGTTCACAAAGTAATTTACATCAAAGTTTGACTAATTTTACAATCCCGTTGATGCAGGATTGGGTCCGTAAGTTTGACAATTTTGGAATAAGAAGACAACAGCTTCCTTCGTTGCTGTGCACCCTTAAAAATGAAAAATTTAAGGAATTTTCTGTTCTGTTTTGATAAAAATATTTTTTCAGAGTTATCGTCAGTTGAAAATTACTGACAATTCATTTTCATCGATTCGAATTCTTTGTGGCAATAATTGCCCGATTTTCCAAGATTTTCAATTTTCAAAGGAAACTTACACAGCCTTACAAAAAAATATTCAGGGGTGCACAGTAAAAAATAATGTAAATTTGGAAGCTGTAATTTTGGAAGGTTGAATATTACCTCTTTTATGATGTAATTTTACCTCAATTTAGACTTAAAAAGTGACATAACACCAGAAAAGTGGTAAAATTACACCTTTCCAGAGGTAAAATTACACCTTTTTTCTGATTTAAAAGATGTACCCCTTCCCAGATGTAATATTACCATGTTTTTTTTTCTGTGTGGCTCTTTTTTTTACAAGAAATATTTTTATTTTTACAAAAAAAATCATATGTAGTTGTACATATTTTTAGATAAAAAAAACGATTTTTTTTAATATATTTTTTCATGACGATAGTTTGCCTGATGAATTCGGACAATATTTTAATCGAAACATATGAGATCCAGTTGTAAAAAAGTACTTGGTAATAATAATAACTATTTTTTATTTTCTTAGTTTTAACATCTAATTCGAGTTCTGCGACCCCATTTCAATCAAATTCGAATAGTAGATTACCTATTTAATTTACAAAATGCATTTTTTCAAGATTTCAATATTGGATTTGAAAATTCTGATTCACTTTTTTTCTGTGATTCGATTATTCCAAGTGTATATTTTGGAAGCCCATCGGATCGGGTATTTTGACTCGTTGGAAAGGCGTCATCCATAAAGTATGTCACGCTCTAAGGGGGTCTGAGAAAGTGTGACATTGTGTGTTATAAGTATAGGAAAGCGTGACAAAGGGGTAATTTTTATCTGATTTTAGCGTGACGTAATTTATGGAGAAGCCAAAGGTCTTTTAATTATTATTCTGAAAAGATTTAACATGACGATTTTTCTTACAAAAACCAATCTTTTTACAATCTTTGGTACTTTAGCCAAAATCATTTTTTTAATCATAACTTTTGAAAAACCTAATTTTACCTCTGAAAATGTGTAATTTTACCAATTTTATGGTGTAATGAAAATGTTTCAGTCTAAATTGGGATGAAATTACAGCGTAACCTTGGAGGTCAAATTAAAAAGTTTTCAAGTGATTTCAGTAAGGTTAGGAAGACAAAAAAAAGCAAAAACGTCCTGAAATTATTCAAAAAATATCTGCACAGCTAAAAAAGTAGTTATCCAGCTGCGTGTTAGTGTACTGGGTGTAAAAAAAAAAATTGCATTATTTTATGCAATTTGATGTAATTTTACGCCCTGAAATATGTAGCCCATCAGTACGTGAAACCTACTTGACCGAAATGTCAAGCTGATATATGCGTTTATCCTTACAGATTTGCATCGGTTTGATGGCCGAGTGGGCTAAGGCGCCAGTCCTTACTGTTGGTGCTGGGTTTGAATCCCGTCGGTTGCAACTTTTTTTTTGTGTTGGCAAAAATTTTACATGCAGTGTGTAATATTAAGTGTTTATTTTGACGAAGGTGATGTGCATGCTTTGGCATGCGATTTTACCATCGGATTTTTTGCTGTGTGCTATAAAAAAATTGAAAATTTTGAACCAAAAAAAAATATAATTTTCAAAACTAACTACATTTGATTACACTTTTTTTTGCAAAAAAGGAAAAAAAAAACATTCCATTATCTATGGCATTGCTGTTGACATCTGGAGAGGCGTTTGACCCAATTTCGAGTAGTGCGGCCCTTTGGAAGGGGGAGTTGTTGTAAGTAGAATATCACATTAGAAGCGAGAGCAAAACAAGGTGGTGAAAGTAAGTGGAAGAAGAAGTTTTATACTGCGTGCTTGGTTGTGTAAATAAACGAATGCACGAGCGGTTTCTGGCAGTTTATGAGTGAGTGGCAGAAAACTTTATGAATCAAAATTTTATTACATTTTTAATATTTCTCGTGAAAAATTGAACAAATTAAACAAATGTTACGATGTTTGTCGACAAACGTATTAAAAAAAAAACAATGTTCCAAATTTACTTTATTTTAGCACCGTCTTAATGCAGCTCTGTTTCTTGATTAAAAACATGATAAGATTTGGACATTCACACTGCTTGTCAAAGGCTGGATTCATTTTCTGGAGCAACAACGACGTCCCAGCTGGAACCATCCCGGACAAGTCCTCCAGCAGCAGCCGATGTTCGTCGTCGCCCAGGAAGGTCAGTTTTAACTGCTCATTGGCGAAGATTCCGCACTTTTCGGCGCGTTTCTTCGTTAGAGAACTACGCTCGATGCAGTGACCCGAGGACTGATTGAATTTTACTTGAAAACTCATTTCGGAAAAAACTATTATAAATTGAGCTGCATTGCACTCCTAGTTTGAGAATCCCACCACGGACAAAAAAACTCAAATAAAAACATCTACTATGCCGCGGGTCTTGAAGTAGGTTGAACAGGTGCTCGGGGTTGTTCGGGGGCGGTGTTGTGAGCGATGTATTCTGAACGGCAATGTAGTCGGCCATTCTACCCGAATTAATCCACGAACAATTCGAACCGGACGCAAGTGAGCAGTCACTGATTTGAAAAGCACTTTCCTCAGCTCGGAGAGACGTGGACAGCGCCAAAACGAGCAGGACAACAACGAGCTTCACGAGGCACATTGTGCAAACTACGCAATGAGAAGGTATTGCGAGTTTATATGGCTTCTAAAGGGGAAAATCGAAATGGTTTTTTTTTTAATTTAAATGCAGCAATTTTCCTTAATTTAGCAAAAAAAAAAAACATTTTTGATGGTTGCAATCATTGCTAATGATATCAATTTTGGGTGAAATGTTTCAAACTTTATTTTGTTTCAACAAAAGCTTTAAGCATGACTAAACCTAGATATCAGCCAATAATGAAGCTAATCAAAAATGAATTTTCAAACCAGTTGGCGTTTCTGCCAAATGGCCGTGACTGTAATAGCTTTTTTTGTCGCGATTTGCAGTTTTAGTTTCACCAGCAAGAATCGAAAAGTTTGACTCAATCAGTTTGATATTGCTGGAAAGTGCAACATTACCAAGGCTACCTTGAATCCACCACCGAATTCCGGAGATGGATTGCATTTGAGTTTTTGAAAATTTGGCTTAAGCTTGTTAGAGGCCTTCTATATGACCAAAGAAGCCGAAAACCTGTTTTGAAGGAAACTGCTGATCGATTTGGTGTCTTCGGCAAAGCATTTTAAATGGGCGTAATGTTTGGCCCTTTTAAAATTTTAGTCTTGATTTAAAAATTTTCGGAATATTTTTTTCGAAAAGATCGGATAATTTCACGAATGTTTCATGTTATAACATTGAAAATCGGACCATTAGTTGCTGAGATACCGACATTAAAAAATGGTGGGTTGTTTTGATGAGACTTAGAAAACTTCAATTTTCGTGTTTCTTTTTCTTAAAGCGGCTCTATCTCAGCAACCCGAGGTCCAATCTTCAATGTCTCTTAGACAAATTTATAGCAAATTTTCTGAACTTTTCAAAACAAATATTTATAGAAATGGTCAATATTTTTTTAAAAATTGAAAAACTTCAAATATTTCACTAAAATGAAACTTTCAGTGGCTATATCTTGAAAACGGAGCCCTTTATCAAAACATCTATTAAGTACTTTTCGATTGCAAATTCAATTTTCATTAAAAAATAATGTCAAATTTGTTTTTGAATAAAACTTCGATTTTTTCCAAAAATCACTATTTTTTCAAAAATTCATAACTCGGCGGCCGATTTTTTCACCATGTTTCTCTATAGCTCAAAAGTTGCGGATTTTTGTCCCCTAAAACATATCAAAAAATCTCGAAAATCAAAAAATACGTATTTTGGGAAATTGAGTTTTTGTAAAAAAAAAGTTGATTAAAAATCTGCAAAAAAAAATTTCTGTTTATTATTTTTTTTTCTCAAAAGTCCTCAAAAATACCTACAACTTAGCCGTTACAGCTGTTTGAATATTTACATACCATTTTTGTATGGACAGCAGCCAAAATTGTATAGAGACTTGTATGGGTGAATCAATGACGCAAAATAGCTTATTTGGTCATAGGGAAGGCCCCCACAAAGTTTGAGTCAAATTAAAAAATACAAAAAAATAAAAATGGTCGAAATCGGCCGATTTCGTAGAGAGTTGCTCAAGACTGAAAAATCAAGTCAGTAATTTAGAATTTGTCAAAAACCATCAAAAAACCAAATTTTTCAACATTTTTATTTTTAAAACCACTGTAACTTTACAAGAATTGGACTTAGGACAATAGTATATATGAAGACGGTCTGGAGAATCTATTCCCGTATTGGGTTTTTGAAAATTTTGAAGAAAAAAAAACAATTTCAGTAAATGATTTTTGTATTTTTTTGGGTGAGATGCTCCATCCTGCATTTTTCGTGAGTCTTTTTGAAACATCTTTGGCTATTTTCACAAAAAAATTGAACGAAAAAAATCGTGGGCTCACCTTCAAATTTGACATTTAACCTTAAAAATCAAAAAATGTCATAAAAGTGGCGTGTTTATTTCTTTCAGTGTATTTTTTTTCGGAAAGCCCGTCAAATTTCCTACAAGTTTTTCTTTGACCACTTTTTGATACGATGCAACGGCTTCGAGATACAGTAATATTTAAATTACGAATTACAAAAATATTGAAAACACTTACGCCCTTCTCAAATGTCATTATCGAGTGATACTAACTCCATGTACACAAAAATGGCTTACCTAAGCGTAGAATAACATGTCTACAAAAAAATCATTGAAATCGGAGGGGGTGGAGAAAAAAGTAGATAAAAATTTCCTGTTTTCGGCTGCAATAGCTCTATAAATGTTATTTTAAATTACCCCTCAATTCTATAAGGCCATTCTAAATATTGTTCAAAGTTTATGTCGCCCCCCTTCAAAATCGGCCTGAGTTTTAGGGGGCAAAAATATTTTTTCGAACAACTTCAAAATTTTAATGAAATTTAAAGTTTAATCAACTGAAAACCAGTTAAAATGCATTTTCCTTCATTTTAAATCATATTTAGCATTTTTAGGCTCCTTTGAAAACATTTTAAAATTTCATAAAATACCAATGTATAGTCCCACGAAAAGTTTTTTTTTTCACGAAAAATACATTTTAAAATACTTTTTTCGTCAAAATGTTTAAACCTAGGCTTGTAATTTAAATTTTTATATATTTTTTTTTTTGTTTTGTTGCCCCCTCGACTTTGGTCAGAGCCGAGGGACATAAACTTCAAAAAATATTTGCAACGGCCTAAATAAAAACAAATATTTATGATGTTCATAGTATTCCAATTTGTTCAGCATTTTAAGTTTTCAATTTAAAAGTTAAATCCAGTTTTAAAAGAAAATATACTGCAAAAATTACTGCCATATTCAAATTTTGTCAAATATTTATAAAAATTACAAAAAAAGGAATTGAATACAATTGTGTTGAAAATGGAACAAAATATTAAAAAGTTGGGACTCCAGACTTATCCCTACTTTTTTTTTTTTTTTTTTTGCGGATCGAGGTGGGATAGCCAGGATCAAGTCAGTCCAAGTCCGGTTGTGTAAAGGAACGGTAATGGTCGTGTCAATCACATGCGGATCGCTCGCACTCCATGGGAGCGGGGATTGAGGACATGATTGGGTAGGTTAAAATGAGATTGTGTTTGTAAGAGTATGTAATCGTGTAATGATGTAAATAAGCTAAATCGAAACTTCGTGCTCAATCGCCGCCCCCAATGTTCATTAAAAACCCCGTTCGCACGAGCTTCCCAAAATCAGCGCTATAGGTTTAAACTGTCGAGACTGTTAAACCCCACAGAACTGACTCCAAGGAACCCTAGCGAACGGAGTACACTATCCACGCACAAATGGACCTTTACTAACCGATTATTAAACCATCCCAACAAACGCAAAGTTATCAAAATGAATTTATATGTTGAGGTTTACAATCAATCAACGAAAGTAATTAATTATCAGAAGCAAAGAAAACAACAGGAAACAATGGTTAAAAGCTTAACAGGCCCTCGTCTTGTCACGTCCGTCATAAGTCTTGTTTGCTGAAAGTTTAAATGGTTAGTGTTGTAGTTAATCGTATTCAACATGACCATAATAGGCAGGCCTGTAATACGATTACTTTACTGATTTGTTACTTAGCTTTTGAGAGGACGACCCCGCAACCGCCGTCAGATGTCCTAGATCACCTTCGCCAGTTGATGTCGGAATTGGTCAGTAACGAATTTGACCTGGTCATCCTTTGACCAGCTCCGCTGATGAGGCTGGGTACCTGCAAATATTAAACAAAGGTGGCGGCAGTATCTTTTTTCTCCTAATTTCTAAGGAACGAACTCATTAGGGAGAATAAACCCTACAAATCTTCTCGAAATAATAATAAAAATAAAACTGAAGCTCATGGTTAAAATAAGTGTGCCTAAACCTAAATGCACTTCTAAATTTCTAAATGGTCTAGCTTAATTCCGCTTAACACCTAACATTTCTAAATTGTCTGTTGAACAAGCAAAAGGCTTATGTAACAACAGAAAGTATTCTTTTTAAAACCTGTTATAGAAAGTAATGTGGAGATAACAAACAGATAAATATTGTAATGTTGAAAATAATTATCCCAAATACTCTAATCATTGATTTCAAAATTGTATGGCAAGCAGTAATTTAGACCCTAGAATGCCTAGAAGAGGCCTCGGTTTCTGTTGTTGTGAGTAGACGCTGGTTTCAGAGTTCATTTTTCAATTTAAAAGGGGTGGGAGACGACTAATTTGCTTCATGAACTCCTAATCGACCCTGGGATCACCTCTTGTGTTTGTCCACTGATCGCTCCTAGCTAGGTGTTACCTAGACACAGTGTTAGAGGCCCGCTTCGCATGGCAAAAATGTTGGCTGGGGGGAGGGTGATATTATCCAATGAATTTTATTTTTAAGCCAACATTGCTAACGGCGTTGAGATCTCTACTCATGCCCAGGGCCTTCAAAAGCTAAGCATTTTTACAATGAAAAGAAAATAATATCATCTCGCAACGTAGCTTATCTTGTGAGTACTCGCGCTAGTACTACAGAGTAAAAGCACTTTCCATCGAGTGATGATCCGGTCCGCGTGAGCGCTTTTCTTCAAAGAGGTCGTTTTGTTCTTAAGAGAACATCTTTGTAAGCAATGCCCATAGGATAGCTTACTGTTTTGAAGACTGCTGAGGATCCGGATCCCTTGCAGCCTGTCACTCCAGTTAACTCATCCCTTTATCCTCCATCCGCCACCCGGAGGCACGCGCCGTAGGGCTGCCAAAGTCCTGACGACCCACAGGACCTGGGAAAACCAATCTTATCATCCCTAAGCGTAAAGACTTTAAGACTAGCTTTCATCATCAAAGCCCACGGAGACTTATCCCTACTTTTTGAAGAAAAATTTCAAACATTTTCCAGATTTTTTTGTGGATTTCGGTAGATTCCCATTTTCTCGACACCCTGATTTTTTATTGTGTTTTTACGGATCCTTTTTTTTTTATTAAAAAACATATTTAAAAAATCGTAACTCGGTGGCAAAATTTCTGCCCGTATTTCTTAATGGCTCAAAAGTTGCGGGATTTGCCCCTAAAACGTATAGCATAAAATTTCAAAAATAGAAATAAACGGATTTTTGAAAAGGGACCATTCATAAACCACGTGGACACTTTTTTGAAATCTTAGACTCCCCCTCCCTCCCCTCTTGGATAATTTCCATACAAAACAAATCTTTTTTGTATGGAGTCTCGACAGTCGCCGATTCCCTCCCCCCCCCACCCCCTGCGGTTTTCGTCGTAGGGAAGGCCTCCACAAGGTTTGGGCCAAATAAAAAAAAATATAGATTAAATATATTTCCAAAATTCAGGGATCATAGATCCAGTGTCTGTAAAGGGCTTTCTACAACTGTTCTACGAATACATTTTCATGTATAAAGGAAACTCTATGTGACTTGGGACAATTATGCGTAAAATGGTGGTTGAGTGCTCAAAAATTACATTCATAAACGGAAGGTCAGCTTCAACCAAATTGGCTGTTAAAATTAAAATCTTACAATAATATCAAAATTAATAATTTTCAAAGGACAACTCTTCAAAGTACAGTACTATCCGACACTAACCTGCGAGAATGCCCGGCTGCGCGAAGAAGCTGGCGGTCCGGTCCTCATTCTTGGCGTTCATGATCAACACGCCGCTGCCGCCGTACGCGTTGTTGTTGTTGTTGGTGCTGTCGTGGCCAGTGCCACCGCTTCCGCCGGCGCCGCCCTCGCCGTTCGTCGGCGTAATGTGCTGCGTCTGGCTGATCTCGAGGTCCCCGTCCGGCGAGTGCTTTATGCTGGTGCCGCCGGACGACGATTTGCCGTCCTTGCCGGTGCCGGTTGACACTGTTGAAGTGAGGGTTTTTTTTTTGTTTTGGGTGGTGGAGTTTAAAGATTGTAATTAGTAAATTTGTTCTTGCTGAAGATTACTTAACACACAAATTACTTAAAACTATCTTAAAAAGGCCATGCATGATTAGTACAGTAGTAACGACTTATGAATGTAATAGTTGAGATTGATAAAGCGTCGAAAGGGCACTCTTGTGATCTGTAACGCGTTAAAAATAAGGGTCGACGACATGCCTTCTAAGCAACGATGTTATGAAGGTTTTGACACGCTGTGAATTATATGATCGAGTTAAAATTACTCAATTCTAACCTTTTGACTCTTTTAATCATTTCTGAGAAGGTTCAGCTTTGACGAAAACTCAGTGATTGTGTAAAAAAAGTCGTGGTAAAATTACATCTAAAAAGGGGTACATCTTCTTTGTCAGAAAAAAAGGTTTAATTTTACCTCTAATAATGTGTAAATTTACATCTGGCAGACGCTAGTAAAAATATCTGTAATCCCAAAAAATATCAACCCGGCGATAGTTATATCTAGCTTACTAAGTCCGCGCCCCAACCCGCACGGCCAACACGCCGCTGAGAAAATTTGAATGTTGTAATTTTGGAAGGTTGAATATAACCTCTTTTATGATGTAATTTTACATCAATTACAGAAAAGTGGTAAAATTACTCATTTTCAGAGGTAAAATTACACATTCTAACATAACAGATGTACCCTTCCGAGATGTAATATCACCATGTTTTTTTTTACTGTGTAAGCTGATTTGACCCAAATCAAATCTTCCAGTTGATTTTTCCGATTTTCAAAGGGAACCGAGAAATTCAAGCAGGCGTCCGTATGGAAAAATCTACATTCAATCAACAACTCAAACTAAAATAATTCTTAAAAACACAACTTTTTTTTTCTTTAAATCGAGCCTTTTCATTTTCACTGTTTCATATTCGGTTAAAAAAACACATCTTTTTTAAATTTATAAATGTTAAATCGACTGTTTAATCCCAAAAGTATTACTTTTTTCAAAGTTGCCGAAAATTTCAAGAAATGTTTCGTTTAAAAATCGGAAATTAAAAAATACGTATTGTCAATGTTGCATGTCGGTTTTGGGACAGAACGACTTAGGGACGCAATTTTGTGCAGCATTCAGTGCCACACCTTTTGACCTACGCAGATGCCCAACATTTGATGCCAAATCTGTGAAATTCTACAAAAACCGTAATTCCGCATAATAATTGAGCGTTGCATGTTTATTTTGACTGACATTTAGTTGGAATGCGGGCATTAAAAAATAAATAAAATTATAATTGTAAATATAGAAAATAATTTATTTCATTTCTAATATTTTTAAATTGCCAAACATTTTGCAAATAAGTCAAAACAAACTTTCAGGCACATTCTTATGCGAAGTTTGTTGAACTTTTCAATAAAAATATTTTTAATTCATATCATTCAGTTCAAGACGTTTTTTTAAAGGTTTGTGCACTACTTGCGTAAAAAAATATTCATAATAATATTTTGGAGTTTCAAATACTTTAAATTTTTTAGAAAATATTTACAGTTTCACAACCCTGAGCAATTCTTTCAAGAATTTACATTTTTTGAAGTAAATTGTATACGAAAATAATTTACGTATTTTTTTGATTGTTTTTTTGGTTCATGCATACAAGTTTTCATATAACTCATTAAAATGGCTATTTAAATATTCAAAAACCAGTACGTGAGAACGGATTTTCTAATCGATTTGGTGTCTTCAGAAAAATTGTAGGTATGGCTTCTAAAAAAAATAGTTGGGTTATTCTCTACCAACTCACACGAAATCGGGAAAAGTTGCCCCGACCCCTCTTCGAATTGCGTGAAACTTCATCCTGAGGGGTAACTGTTGTCCCTGAGCACGAATCCGAGGTCCGTTTTTTGATATCTAGTGACGGAGGGGCGGTACGGCCCCTTTCATTTTTACCATGCCAAAAAAAGAAGTGTTTTGCAATAATTTGTAGAAAATTGTCAGGAAGGAACGGTCAGGAAATTTGGTGTCAAAAGGCTTTTGTGTAAAATTGGATGCCCGATTTGATGGCGTACAATTCCGAAAAAACGTAATTTTCGTCGAAAAAAAAACACTATTTTGTTTTAAGCTTTGCCATTTTCCGTTACCTGACTGTAAAAAAAAACCCAAATGGGTCATTTTTAATTTCGCAATTCGCAATTCGCAATTTTCAGTGTAAGAACGGGCCTTGACCGATCTTATGCACTAGGTTCCCAACGAACACGCACTGCCCTTACACCTACATCTCACCCTTGCTCTGAGTCAGTACGAGCAGCACGCTAGAACACGCTTTGAGTGTTCGTGCCAGGCATGCACACCTTCTTTTCCGGTTACGCATTTTAACTCGGCCGGGGGTGGTACATTAAGTAGGGTTTGATGTAAGTATAAGCGCCTAACCATTTATAGTGTTCCTATCAACTTTCATTAAAGCAAAAACTGTTTTATTTTAGTTTGAATTCAAAAACTTATTGTTATTTACTGTGTATTGTTTTCTCCTGAAATCTTCCCTATTGTTGAGTCTGTTTGCTATTTCTTTTGTCGCAGTGTTTTGTTACAATTTTTGGTCCTAAGCATGTTATAAAAGTTTACCAAAAATACAATAGTAATATTTGTGTTAATCCTTTAACCATTCCATAAATTGAGTAAGGGCTCAAACCTCACTTGTTTGTAGAAAAGGGTGAAGATAGAAAACAATAGACAGTAAAAGAGAATTTATTTTATAAAAATGAAGTATCAATAGTAAGAGGATGATGAGCGTATTTTGAAGAATAAAAATGAGAAGCTAGATGTATTAGATGTAAAATTAGACAATAGTTAATAAATAGAGTTACAAAACAAGCTTAGATTATAGTAATGATAATTTATAGGACAGATATAGAATTATTCAAATAAATAAATTCGCAATAAAATCAAAAAAAGATTAGGTGAATGATAAAAAGACTTGATATTACTAGTACATTAAGGAAAAGTATATTTTTAAGGAAAAAAAAACAAAACAAAGTTTGTTACAGCAGTATCAATTGATAGAAAAGAGTGGAAAAGCTTTGAGAGATAAGAAAATCAAAAGTTAGTAAAAATGTTGGATATTAAATAGAAGAATCAGTGAAGAATTGGGAATCAGAAGAGCAAAATAAAAATAAAAATAGGAGATAGGTGGCAGCTGAGAATGAAGAGAAGAGAAACCCCGTTGTGCGATGTTTCAGGTACATCCACAGCAGTTGACTCAACATACTGCGAATCAAAACAATACCGTCTACAATCACAAATTACTTCCCTTTCCCACATTGTCGCGCCCCTTTCTTTTAGCCGTCTCGACTCTGACCCGCGGTGGTCAAAGGTTTACGATCCGTTTCCACAGGCCACCAGCTAGGTCATCATGAAAACCAAGCCAACGTGGAGGTAAGAAAATAGGACACTCGCAAGGAACCAGAGCTATACTGTTCTGATCAAGATAATTCGGATGATCTAACAGAACTACGGATGTAGTTAGTTACGCTCCTTCCAGGATGTTCCTTACGTGGACGTCAACCGAAGAGCACGCAACAAGGTCAGTGCCATTGCATACTCTTAAGTATCAATCCTTGGCCTGCAAATGGGTCATTTTTAATTTAAAACAAAAATTTTCATTTTAAGATTTGGTGTTTTTTTCTAAATTTGCAGGGTTATTTTTTAGAGTGTAACCTTGTTCTACAAAAAAATATGTAAACATAAGGAGTTTGCTTGTAACCATCACGAGTTATCGCGATTTTGCAAAAAAAAAGCTTTGAAATTGTTACTTTTTGCGTTTCTTCTTGTTTTGTCGTCCATGTCTATAGCGGGGGACCATGAACGGCCATGATCAACGACGACCACTTTTTCAAAACTTTTTTCGTAAAATCGCGATAACTCGAGATGATTACAAGAAAACACCTTATGTTTATAAATAAGATTTTTTTTTAATTTTCTGCTCTTTAATTTTGTAGAACATTATTATACTCTAAAAAATAACCATGCAAAGTTATAAAAAACACGAAATTTTAAAATGAAAAATTTTGTTCTCGATGAAAAAAAGACCCTTCTTGGTCAATAAAGATTCGAAAAGTTCATTAAATTTCCCTTAAAATGCCATGTTCCAATTTTTTTTACAGTTAAGTAACGGAAAATGGGAGAGTTTTTCAAACATTTTGAAGTGTTTTTTCGATAAAAATACGTTTTTTCGGAATTCTACGTTATCAAACCGGGCGTACAATTTTACATAAAAGTCCCTTTGACACCAAATTTCTATCTCATCACCGTTTCAGGCTGCAAATTACTAAAAAACACCTTTTTTTTCGCATGTTCAAAAATAGAAAAGGGTCGTACTGCCCCTCCGTCACGAGATATAAAAAACGGACCTCGAATTCGTAATCAGGGACAAAAGTTACCCCTGAGGACAAAGTTTCACGAAAATCGGAAAGGGGTCGGGGCAACTGCTGTGTGAGTTGGCGGAGAATTATCCAGTTACACTCTTAAAAAAATTACCCACTTTTTCAAGTCGAATAAAAAAATATATTGCGGTAAAAACTTTTTTTTAATCTTGAATTTTGGTAGTTTGAAAATTTGGCTGGTCGAAAAAAATAATCCAAAAACATTCGTTTTCAATCATTTTGAAGATTTAATATAAATATTTTGTTTTGAAATAAAAAAATGTATAGGAAATGTTTTGATCTTTTCAAAACACATTGTTGATTTGAACTTGAACTTATACTGCGACAGGTTTAAGAAAGTCACGTCATCAACATTTTTCTAAAGTGGATATATCGCGAAAACGGTGCGTGTATCTGTAGATTATTGTTGAACTTGTTGTAATATTAAAAAGGATTTACACTGAATCAACACGTTTTAGCATTTTAGTAATACATGATAACAACACTTTTTTTACAGGCAAAGAAATTCAACCACTTTTCAAAACCAGGAAATACGCCAAAACTGATATCCCAACTATTACAACGAAAAAAGCAGCAATAACATAGCCAACATATTTCCAGCTTGATTCATCCAATTTTTCCTCTTGGCTAAACAGATACTTGTCAAAAAGCCGTTCATATTTTTTGCAATCACACGGTTCATTTCGGACTGGCCAAACTTTTTCCTTCTCAAAATCCAGTTGACCGACAATTTTTCCGTTACGTTTCAAATTTTCAACCCTCATTCCACCTCCATCAAGAGTCGTCAACCGCAGACGATCATTCCGCACCCTTTTTCATTGATCTCTTTCGTTGTCAAAGCGCCGGAAACACTTCAAAGGACCATTCGGAACATGCCGCACTACTTCCAGCGTTACATCGTAATTGGACATTCCCTTTTGGCGGCAGACTGCTGAAAGTTGGATCTTGCTTGGGTCGGTTTTATCCTCATTCTGTGTGACAAACGAAACCACCTCCATAGCTACGCAAAGAGGTTCCGAATTACTTCCAATTATGTCCAGAAATGATCCTCTGGAGTTGGCACCGCTTTGAGCCGAGTCTCGGTGAATTACGGGTGTTAGGCCTTTGGTTAGGAAGTGGTCCAAGGTGCAGTTGGGATGGGCGGGTTCGGATCCGTCAATTGAACAGTCGCTTAGCACGCAGATTAGTTTTGGGGCTGCCTCGGGGAGGATGAGCAGGAGTAACAGAAGCAGCATTTTGATCGTAATGTTCTGGGTGGACTAACAAAAATCGTTGCGTTTTCCGTGCCTTCGAAGTCATTATCTGTTAGTCTCATTTGTAACAGTGTCAACAGTTTAACGTCTTACGACACTTGGGCATCTTGACCTTTCAACGACAATGAGTATATCGCAATCACCCCCAAAATTACAACGATAAATCCAGCCGCCACTCCGTAGGCGATAAGTTTCTCACCGGCGGAGTCAACAAGGCAATCAATATACCTTCGAGCTAGTCCATCAAACTCTTTACAGTCACATTCCGGTTCCGGATCAAAGGTCCCATTCCGCTCCACAAACTTCATCTTTCCAACGATTTCTCCATCTAGATCAAGGTTTTCCACCTCAACAGAACGGCCAGCAACCCTAACCCTCAGAAGATCCCCCCTCAAAGCCTTACATTGATCCGTCACGTTGTAGAACAGGTTCAAACACCGCAGGCGACCTCCCGAGACCCGAACAACGTCAAAGCTCAACGCGTAGACATACAATTCCGTGTTTTGGCACATCGTCCTCCCGACCAATTTTCGTGGTTTTGCAGGGTCCTTAAAGTTGGAGAATTGCGTCGAAAAGATGACACAGCTCGGATCCGTCACACTGGCGGACACATCTAGCAATGATCCTCGGATCCTACGCTTTGAAGATGGTTGACCGGCTACGGGCATTAAATTCAGCCTGGTAAAGTGATCCTCGGTACAGTTTGGGTGAGCGGGTCTGACGCCAGGAATCGAGCAGTCGCTTAGCTCGCAGATCAGATCGGCGGCCACCGTACGAAGGATGGTCACAATCAGGGGCAGTGACTTCAGGACCATGGTGATAACAGGATTTCGATGCACTACACTTTGCTGTGGCACTGTCTCAACTCGATTAAGTATAAATTGAAGGCAAAAATTCATTGAATTTGCCATTCTACTGAACTTATGCCCTTTTCAAATATAAGTATTTACTGGTATTTTTGTAAGCGATTTCAGCGAATATATGAACGCACAATATATGCCGAAATATTACCAATTATGTTAATTGGAAGGGTTATCATTACAATTATTATGTTCTCAAATTTCAATTCCACTTCTGGAGCAAACACCTTTTAAACCCTCTAACGCCCCTGGTTACTCCACTCATTTTTGATTTCAAAATGCAATATTTCAAAGGCAATATACACTTTTCCAACCTGCATCAACCTACACTGTTATGTAAAATTATAATATCAAGCAGCAACAATGAAGGCTTATTATTAGGTGACACGGAGAAAAACTCATTTTTCACAAAATTTCAACTTTAAAGCTGCTTCAAGCAATATGCAGTTCGATCCTCAAGGTCAAATAATAAAAATTAGAGGAAATTTTCTCAGCTTTTTGAAAAGCAGGGGTGCTTTTCTTCGTGATTTTTTTTTAATTCGTAAATATTGAGATTTAAAAAAAAATATGCTCTCATTAGAAAATGGTTGGTATGGTATTTTCGATTTTTTTCAAAAATCTTAATTTTTAATATCGGATATTTTTGGTACCAAATTTGCACCAACCTAACTTAAAGCGTAAAATATGCTTTTTTAGTCCCCTTTAAAATCAAAGGCCTAGATAAAATGCGTATTTTGGGAAGTCATATGAAAAAGGGGATTTTTCAAGTGTACCTTTTTTCTGGAATGTTCTGATCACAACCTATTACTTTGCCGAAAACATCAAATTGATTAGAAAATTTCGTCTGCAGAGGTCAGGCTTGTGAGTATTTACATATTGTTTTGTATGAAGAAACCAATTACGCGAAATAGTTCTTTTGGTCATTGTGTTGGCAGTTGTTTGGACAAAAACAATTCGAAATAATGTTTCTTTCTGGTTAAACACAACAACAATGCTTGAAAAGGGATCGATCACTGAACGGGATTGCTCGATATTCGATAGAGCTTTCTGTCAGCGATCATTTCCCAAAACGATATTTGATCGCTGACACACAACGCCTATCATGACCGTTATTGCTTGGCGACGGTCGGTGAACGTAAACCCGAAGACGAAACGAACGAAAAATGAGCACCACTCAAGCAGCCGCCCGAACGAGACAACGTGCTCTTTCTCTTTCTCTCGTTTTTGTCTCTCTCTTCCTAGTGTATGCTGCATGGTGACAGAAATCATATGATTGCTATCATTGGAGAGATGATCGGAATCTCGGTAGAATGTCAAACGACCGCTCTCTAGTCGATTTCTCCTGGAGGGAAGTCAATGATTGTGTGAGTGACTTTGCGTAGCACTCATTCCTTTGTGTGTGAAACGAACGAAAGCAGAATGTAGAAATCAGGTTGTCGTGGTGAAGACGATTGGAGTGCTCTGTCAGCTATCACAAAAAAGTCGAAATTTCGCAAGCCCTGCACAACAAGCTTTAAATTAGTTAAATTTGTAAACTATTTTTCACATACAAGAAAAGTATATTTAATGATTGCAAAACAACTCCGGAGTTTTTTTTTAAAAGGTCAAATAAACCAAATTTCCAGTCTTTACTTAAAAAAAAAATACTCCAGAACTTAACAAGTGTAAAATGCATTTTTAAACACTTATTTCATTTAAATTATGAGACTATGGCTGATTAATTAATTTTTTTGCCCCTGCCATCGACCCCAGCCAGAGCCGAGAGATAGAAACTTGAAATAGTTTTTTCATTCATCATTTGAATCAGGGTTGGTTTTCAAAAGGTCCCATCATCAATCAATTTGAAGGAAAAAAATCAAGAAAATATTCTGATTTCCTCGAAAAAAATATTTCCAAGGTTATCAACTTGGTCATGACTTTTACAGGTAAATTTTACATTTAAAATAAATACTAAATATTTTGATGATTAATTGCCTAAATATTGTTTTCGAAATATTAGCAACACTGTCAAATAAGGTTTAAAAATAAGATTTTTCAAGAATGGTTATTTGGCGCAATTCAATTTTTGGTGTGAATAGTAGAATTGGGTGATTTTCTTAGAGTGTACCTACAACTTTGCCGAAGACATCAAATCGATCAGAAAATCCGTTCTAAACATACAGAGTTTTGAATATTTTAAAAGCCTTTTGTATGCATGGTTGATCAATGATCATGTTTGGGAGTATAGCTCGTTGAAATCTGAAGTTTTTTCAAAACTTTTTTTACGTAAAATCGCGATAACTCGTGATGTTTATAAGCAAACCCCTTATGTATGTATATATTTTTTTTTTATTGTCTGCTCTACAACTTTGTAGAACATTATTACACACTAAAACATAGCCCTGCAAAGTTAGAAAAAACACGAAATTTTAAAATGAAAAAAAAATTGTTCTAAATGAAAAAATGACCCTTCTGGATCAATGTAGATTCGAAAAGTAAATTAAATTTCCCATAAAATGACACGTTCCAAAAAAATTTACAGTCGAGTAACGGAAAATGGGAGTCGAGTAACGGAAAATGGGAGAATTTTTAAAACTTTTTTAGTGTTTTTTTCGATGAAAAATACGCTTTTTCGGAATTCAGAGTACGCCATCAAATCGGACGTCTAATTTTACATAAAAGTCCCTTTGACACCAAATTTCTATCTCATCACCGTTTCAGGCTGCAAATTATTGAAATACACCTCTTTTTTCGCGTGTTAAAAAATGACCCCTCCGTCACGAGATATAAAAAAACGGACCTCGGATTCCTGATCAAAAATTACCCCTTAGGACAAAGTTTCACGCAAATCGAAGAGGGGTCGGGGCAACTGCTGTGTGATAAAAAGGCTGTTATCAACACAAAACATGAATAAGGCTCATTAAATGTATAAAAAAGGCCTTAAGGGGTTACATACATGTAAATCGACAAAACAGTCAGAGGTTTGTGTCAGCACACACTTAGTTTTATTTATAGTCTGTTTTCAGAGCATTAAAATATGCATTTTCATCTATTATCAAAACAAAGGAGAATGGGCAAATTTGTATGGGAGCTGGTCCAAGGATGTACACGAACGGGAGAAACGTTATTCGAAAGATCTCGCCGAGACATGAAAAAAAGTCTTCTGGACGAACTCTCTAAACCCCGGGGTTCAAAAGTTACAAGTTGTTGAAGTTTGAGTATTTTGGGTTAAAATGAACAAAAAATCGTATTTTTGCTATTTCTAAAATCACTCATAAAATCCTTATTTTATTATGGATTTCGATCATCTTGACTTCATTCGACGCGTATCAGCAAAAACTATTAGTTCTGATATGTTTTAGCATGATTGAAACATGACATCTCTTGTCATTATCCGTTTAAACCGTTTTTGCAAAAGGCTTACCATAGGCTTACCAAGTCGAAACTTGAAGCTTTTGAAAACAGATCCTACCCAGACTGCTTCAGTGAGTATGGAAGGCTACAGCGCAATGTTGTAACAACTTATTGAGATGTTCTGGGTCATCCGAGAACTCCTTCGAATTAAGACCGGTGGGTGTACCGCCGTAACAAGCAAGATGTCAGTGATTTTTTACCACTGATCATACCCGCATAGCTTCAGTGAGTATGGTAGACTACTTAGTTAATGTTTTAAAATGTTCTGGGTCATCCTAGGACTCACTGAAGTTAAGAGCTGTGGGTCTACCACAGTGACAATCAAGATTTCTACCTGTTTTGACCACTGATCATACCCGCATAGCTTTAGTCAGTATGGTAGACTGCTTTTTTACAGTGTTGGGATGTCATCCCAGGACTCACTGGAGTTAACAGCCACAGATCATAACTCCAGGGAGTCCTTTGGTGATCCAAGACAGCCCAAGTCATTTACAAAATAGTCAAACCTACTCTGAAGCTATGCGGGTATGATCCGTGGGCAATACCGGTCGACATCTTGCTAGTTACGGTAGTAGACCCACAGATCTCAACTACAGGGAGTCCTGGACATTCCAAAATAATAACAAAGTAGTTTTCCATACTCAGCTATGCGGTTATGATCAGTGGTAAAAAATCACTGACCTCTTGCTTGTTACGGCGGTAGACCCACCGGTCTAAACTCCAAGGAGTTCTCGGATGACCCAGAACATCTCAATAAGTTGTCAAAACAATACACTGTAGTCTTCCATACTCACTGAAGCAGTCTGCACAGAAAAAAAATGTAAATTTACCCAACACTGAAACCATGTTTTCAATGTAAACATGCTCAATGTAATTTTGAAATTCAATTTAAAACCCTGTATCTCATTTAAAGGCCCTTAATGTAAATTGAGATTCGTTGTAATGCATAAATCCCATGTAAATCCAATTTTTGTTTCTGAAAACCATAAATTTTGAAATATGAAAATCATGTAAATGTACATCTGATGTAAAATATGCTAATTGAAAAATCAAACAGCATTTAAATTTAAATAAGTTTGTGTTGCAAATGACAGTTCAAGAGGAATGCAAAAACAAATCAGTAAGATGTTTTGTGCGCAAGGAAGTGGATGTGTTTTCAAAAGAAATTTAGGTTGAATAACTCAGGTTTGTAGCAATGATCAAAATGTAAACAAACAATAACTCGTATGAAACGTTTCCTTAGGCTCATCGATGTAAACAAGGAATGCATCTTGTTTGATCGGAAGCAGGATGCAGTTCAAGTAAAATAGTGTAAATGAGCCAATGAGAGTTTGTTAACAAAGAGTGTATCCTGCTCACGTCAGTGGATTGGAGGAGTGAGCAAAATTCACTCTTTGTTTACAAACTCACACTGTGTTATTTACATTTTTGCGTCTCTAACTTTCAACTCATCTGGAGGAAGACGGAAACAGGTTTAGTTTTGTTGATGGTCCAAGCGGGAATGGTCAGCCAGGTGCGGATGGTGCAGCGTTTGCAGACTGTTTTTAATTGATACTTACCACGTTATAGAAATACATCTGGCCTCCATCGATGCAGCCCATTTGATAATACGATTCGAAAGCATCATATTGGCAAAGGGAATTCTCGGGTTGATCGGTTCCTCCAAAGCGGTGGTCATTCCAATGCGGCATTCCGTCATCTCGTCATCCGATAGTTTCTCCAGCTTGGCGGTGTCATAGAAAGACCAACGGATAGACGGGCACTGTGATTAAGTGCCCGATCTTGTTTGACCAGCTGGAACCGGTGTCCGGAACATAAAGGCGAAAAAGGCAAGGCGCGTTCTTTTCGAGAGTTGGTTGACCGGATACGGATTAACTCCAAAGTCCTTCTTGACCGATGCCAACGTGGGGGAATTCATCGCCTGGCAGTTGCAGCACTCGGTAGGTCGATTTTTTCAGCACCTCTCACAACTTATAAGCTTTTTTTTACAGAAAACAGAGTTTAAATAATTCTCACTTCAAACACAATTTAATTGACTACACACAACACTTTTAGACAGGCACGGGATCGAGCCGTGGCGCTTTACCAAACTGTCAAAAGTGTCGGAGTTTACACGGTTTGCTGACATACGAAAAATTTGGATTAATGTAAACTCCGACAAAAATACTAAGGGAGCGTTCTTTAGTTACGCAACGCAGTTGGGGGAAGTGGGGGTCGGAGGTCGTGCGTCCGATCTTTTGCATTACGTAATATTTTTTATTACGCTCAATAAAATTTATTTGCTTTGCGGCTTCACCATTTCATTGAAAGACTTTGTTCCTTGCTTTGTTCCCCTCGAATGACTAAGGTTGATCTGGGGGAAGTCTTTCACTGCATGAAGCAGGGTGAAATAATAAAATGCATAAACTTTAGAATTTTGAAACTTGTTTGAAGCTTGAGTACACCTTCAGTTTTAAACTAAAGTGGTACTCTTATTTTTTTAATTTAGAATTTTATGCAAAGTTAAACATTTTCTAAATTTATTCAATGTTTTGTATCTCTGAACAGATGACGGTTGATTCGCGGCATGAAAAATACACCTGCAACTGGGGCGAATAGCCTAGGACAGCAGTTTGTATAGCACTTAATCTTAAATTTTTGGAAATAATTTTCCTTTTTTCTTTGCTCTGAGTATGTTCTATCCAGAAACACTCAAAAGTATCTAATATTGTTTAGAAAAAGGGTTCAAACAGATGTCCCAATTCTTACCAAATTTCCCGATTTTTACCAGATGCTGGTATCAATTTATCTTTTTTATGATAAAATAATGTTTAGCAAAATGTTGAAGTTATATTAAAAAAAAAAATCAAGTAAAACAATGTAAATGGCGTTTTTACTAATACAAATTGATCCATTTTCATTACAGACTGTCTAGGGGAAACAGACTGGCCGATGCAAATTAAATAGGCACTGGCAACGTATGTTTTGCTGGGCGTATAGGGCGATTGGTGTCCAGAATCCTTGACAATCTGATATTTACATGGGCTTGTTTGATTTGCTCATACACTGATTTCGTTCAAACTGCTGGTTTTTTAGAAGAATTAAGTTAAACATTATTTATCACAATCATTGGAAAATCTTTAAAAATGATAGAAAATCTCGAAAGACTTTGGTATTTTTTTCTATTTAGCAGTACCATGTTTTGAATTTTATTTTAATTTGTGATAGATTCTTAATTTATTCAACTAAATGTTAAAAATCTGAATAAAAATTTGATGTGACCTTGTTGTGAACAGGGATGGAATAATCGCGAAAAAATCAGTTTCGCTTGCGAACTTTTTTCACCCGCGAAAAAGAAAGGAGGCAAATCACGCAAAAGAAAATCGCTCCCGAAATTCTCCCAGAAAATCAATCTGCTGATGATTTTTTGTGAATTTCCTTGTCAGCACCACTCAAATTTTTTTTTCTTTTGTTTACGCACATTGCCCATCTACAAAATGTTACAGGCCAATTTCCGACGTGTAATGTTACACTTGCAAGTGTAGTAGTGAAAGAGATGATCCGCCGAATAATCAAGATGATGATTTATTAAGATTCTTTTTACCGATCTTTCGTGCGCGAGAGAGGAGAGCATGCTCCCTTCGGATTTTTTCTCTTGATGAACATCCAATGATTTTCTTTTGATGATGATTATTCCATCGCTGGTTGTGAATAATACAAATAAACAAATCTAAAACATTTATTATACCAAATCGTTTTCATTTGATTTATGATTTCTTCTCGATTTTCGATCGATTATTATTTTTGTTTAAATTTTACGCCCGTTTGAAAAAATATGGTCGAAAAGTTTGCACCTTCCCCAACTCCGACAGCAAGCCAGTCTGTTGCTGTTCAAGGTCATTGAGACTCAAATGTCAAAACAAACAACAACGTGAGGCACTCCTGTCGCTGATTAAAAAACTAAATTCTGACCAGCGCGATCAAAGTAGCTGGGAAAACCCGCAGATTTCCTGGCCGTCACGTCACGAGCATCCGGGTCGCCAAAAATGCAGTTCTTTTAAATGCGGTAAGTAAACATAACAAGTAATCAGCTTATTTGAACAGTGGAATTCCGTTTTCCAGCGACACCGAGAGAATCCACGAAGGATGTCAAATTTGTCTTTCTGGTGAAGATGCACCTGAAGGTCCACCTACGAAACCGATGTGGTGTTTTGTGGCTGGCCGGGCGGGAAAGAGCCCGGTGAAGTGCTGAAGGCCATTCTGAAACAGCTGGAAAGAATTTTGATCTATTTTGATGCTTGCGATCGGGACTTTTTGGAGCGACTGCAGGAGTAAGCGGCTTTTGATACGGAGGCGGATATTGAGTTTTGATTTTGCTGTGCGCGGAGTTGCAGGAGGAGGTGGAACAGGGAATTACGTATAGGGAGGCGAAGAAGTTCTGCAACGTGCTGCACGTGATCGAGCTGGATCCGGCAGGTGATGGGGAGATGGTGGGGGAGAAGGACGATGGCGAGGCGGCTGGGGTGGACGAACTGGTTCAAGCGGTGCACAACTTTATCTGGTCGTGGACATGCACCGGAAGGCGGGCAACTTTATCTGGTCGTGGACATGGCGGTGGGGGCGGCGCTGAATCAGGAAAGGAGGACGAAACGACGGAAGCCCGTCAATAATCTGCAAGAAACCTTTCACGCTAGATAAAACAAAAATCAACTGCATAAAAACCTACGACTTTTTGCCTTACAGCTGCTCAAAACTTTGATCCAAAAGTTTCAGTTCTATGCTGGCGCGTGGAAGAAGGTGATGTTTCGTCATCGAAAAGTTGGCAATGGCAGAGTCACATGATGGTCACATGATTACAAGGCTTGCGATGCTGAAAAGCCAACCGGCAACCGTATCCCTCATAGGTGAGTCAGTTTTTTAAACTATTTTCTGAAATGTTCATTTCAAAACGAAACTACAGCTCATAAAGTATTTGATATAACTCCGTTGAATTCAGAATCTGATACAAATTTTCAAACACTTTAAGTGCCCTGCAGTCTTTGAATCTTTCTGCCCAAACAAAAGCATTTTTATTCCTGACATGATTTTTAACACGACCAGTGTAACACATGTACAAATTCAGCACATTCCGCTCACTTTAATTTATGTTATGAAGGTGTGAGCAAGATGAACTGAATGTTTACATGTGTAGCATTGAAGAAAATAAAAGCCTCAATTTATGCACACGGGTACACAAGCATTTGAAAATTACATCGGATTCTAGATTCAACGGGGTAAAAATTTTTTTTGCTTGGGTAAATTTACGTCGATTTCATCGGAAATTTACACGTTTACCAAGAACTATCGATTCGCACATTTACATCGGATGGCATTTAAATTTACAATGAAGTTGATGTAAATTCGCATCATTAATGACGTGCACTTTTGGTACATCATTAATGATGTAAATTTACCCGATTTTTTTTTTCTGTGTGGGTAGGATCTGTTTTCAAAAGCTTCAAGTTTCGACTTGTTTCTATGGTAAGCCTCTTGCAAAAACGGTTCAAACGGATAATGACAAGAGATGTCATGTTTCAATCATGCTAAAACATATCAGAACTAATAGTTTTTGCTGATACGCTTCGAATGAAGTCAAGATGATCGAAATCCATAATAAAATAAGGATTTTATGAGTGATTTTAGAAATAGCAAAAATACGATTTTTTGTTCATTTTAACCCAAAATACTCAAACTTCAACAACTTGTAACTTTTGAACCCCGGGGTTTAGAGAGTTCGTCCAGAAGACTTTTTTTCATGTCTCGGCGAGATCTTTCGAATAACGTTTCTCCCGTTCGTGTACATCCTTGGACCAAATCTGCCCATTCTCCTTTGAAGACATTTGGCTTTTTCATTTCCGAGATATAGCAATGCACACGAGATATATCTTGAGAGTCTTCACCCTGAATTTCAGCTAATTTGGTCCATCCCATCTCGAGATATCGTGGCACCCGTAAATCAACTCGGTGTTTCGAGAAAAACGCTCAGAAAGTTTGACAGTCTGCTTTGCGCACGGAAAAATGTTGAGCTTAAAATCGTCTCTAACTCTGTTTAATCATGAAATATCTTCATGAAACTTTCAGGAGTGGTTGAAAATCATCTTTTAAGTTGATTTAATAAATTTTCTGAAACATGAAATTTTGCGATTTTCTACATGTACGTAACCCCTTAAGTACAATACAAAAAACACTTGTCTAATGACAATAAGTTATCGAATATTTATAAAATTCTCTGTCAAATAAATTTGAAAAATCTCTGCATTTTTTTAGGTTTCATAAATATCAGTGATTAATTTTGAACAAACAAAATTCCGGTTCTAACTTAGTGGTAACTAAAGTAGGAACTACTTTCTCTAATATTCGCTGTCCGACAGCAAAATTACGGGAAAGTATAGTTTGTAGCAGACTTGCGTTATGCTGATACTGCATATCATTTTCAACAACTTGACGTCAGACTCCAGAAAATCTCTAGAATTAACAATCGATCAACGTTTTCGTTCTAAATCTAGTACCAATCCAAAACCCAACCACGTGTGTGTGTGCCCCTTTCGACGCCTTACCAAAAAGGAGCTTAAAATATAGTTATAGAAACTAGCCTAAATGACTGCACCACGCCGGAGGAGCAGCTCGCTTACGGATTTGCTCCAGGGTCCAACTTTTCCCTCTTCTCTCAAATGTCGCCCCCGTCAGCAAGAAAAAGGCTCAACCCGCTTTGTAAACAGCGATTATTGTTGTTTTTGTTGCGCGCTAAAAATACAAATCCATAAACGAGCTTCGCCCTGCCGCAAATAGGTGCGCGCGACTTGCGGCGTGAATTTGCGCCGAATGAACCGAACGTAATGAAAACTAATTGAAGGGGAATCGGAACGGAAACTTTTTTGGCACCAGCCGAGATGGCGGTGATGATGATTTGGGGAGGAAGGGGGGGACGCGTCAAACCAAACAAAAATGTGTGGAAAATTGGAACGAAATGCATACGGGATGAGAATGGAAAGCGCTGCTGCAACACACATTGAGATGATGACAGTGAAAATGTGGAGACTGAGAATGAAGTAGGGGTGGGAACAAAACAGGACGAACGGACACTGAATTTTGAGCAAGTTGAAACTCTAGCGCGCGGTATGAACGTTGGGAATGTGCTGCAAAAATGCTGCTGCATCAGCAGCAGAAGCAGCGTCTAGATCAAACAACACATGATGGGGATGATGAGCTGATTTTAGAGAGAATTACACGAACAATGGAAACTATTTATAGTTTTAGATGAGCAAAGTTGGCGAGATATATGAATATGATTGAGTTATGAATTTTTGGCTCATGCAAGTAAACGGCAACAACAAAAAGAACACGAGAATTTGAAACGATCGCTTGCACGTCAGACAGAATACACGAGGAACACAATTCAGAGAGAGATGTGTGTAACAGTGAAACCATTTTTTTTGCGTTCATTTTTGTTAATTAGGAAACGTTATTCGAAAAAAGTGTGTTGTGAGTATGTGTGTCGACAGTCATCTTCCACCCTAAGCTGTAAAATTATAGAAAACAGACGGACTTAATCTTAAACGGAAAAATACAAGAAACTTAAAAAATAACCCACTTCCCCCAAAACCCAACACCCTCTTAAGCCTAATCGTTAAAAATAAAGTAAAAAGCCATGCAAAAAACTGACTGTCTTCATCGTCTGTCGTGGACGGATCAACGGAGTTGGGGTTTTTGGTTTCAGTGTAGAGATCATCATCCTCGCGATCGTCTTCATCGTCGTAGTCTGCGTGATCACCTGATCCACCTTGGCCACCGCCGCCGAGTTGGTTGTTGTTGCCGCCCTGGCCACCCTGGCCCTGGCCTTGGCCGCCGCCGCCACCGAGGATTCCTACGTTCGAGTTCGAGTTGGAGCGACTGTTCGAGATGGACGAGGAGTCCTCGTCATCGTCGCCGTACCCGGAGCCGGAAGATTCGTCGTCCTCCTTCTCTAGATCGTCGCGAATCTGAAAATGTGGGAGAAAAGAGTATCGATTTCAAATTTAGTTTATGCATCATTTTATTATTTAAAAAAAAGTCTACAAGAAAATCGGAATAAAATGTAAGGAAGTAATTTTTATCCAAACCTAAATCAGTCCCTAAATTACTTATCCATTGATTAACTTAGACAACTGTTTCTAGATATCATCGAGATTTACATCCTCCGGCCTGGCATGTGCCAGATCTTTAAATCCTAATGGCATCTAACATCAACTTCAAGAATGTTGTGTTGTGTGATCATCATCCTGGTAAGGCAAATTTTGTTATTTTTTAATTATTTTCATCAAAATAATTCGTTTTCCTTTGAATATAAAAAAAAATCTCACCTAAATGAAAGTCTTTTAGATACTTCTACAAGTCTCGAAATATCAAGACAGTATTACGAGATGAGTTTTATAAATAATCAAACAGTTTTTCAATAATAATATTAAATACATAACTAAATCACCTCGGTAAATGATGCTTTTAGCACACAATTAATTGCAAATGCTTCCTGTTTGCATTTGACTGTGCATAAATCAATGCAAATAAAGCCTATAAGAAAAGCTTTGCAAAACTATCCAAATATTACCGCAAGAGGTCGAAAGTCAAGGTGTTGATTGACTTAAAACATAAAACAGTTTAAGTTTTTTCCAATTTTCATCAGATGAAGTTTTTAATACGGATCTGAATGAAATAAAATCTATTATCAAAAAATTTAAAAATATGAAAGCCCCTGGAGAGGATGGCATTTTTTACATTTTAATTAAAAAATTACCAGAAGTAACTTTAAGTTGCTTGGTCAAAATTTTCAACAAATGTTTTGATTTGGCATATTTTCCCAGTAGTTGGAAAAATGCCAAAGTAATTCCGATTTTGAAACCGGATAAAAATCCTGCTGGAGCCTCAAGCTATCGGCCCATTAGTTTGCTTTCATCTATTAGTAAATTATTCGAAAGAATAATTCTTAATAGAATGATGACGCACATTAATGAAAATTCAATTTTCGCTGATGAGCAGTTTGGATTTCGCCTTGGGCATTCAACTACTCATCAGTTGTTGAGAGTTTCAAATTTAATTCGAAGCAACAAATCTGAGGGCTATTCTACTGGCGCTGCTCTTCTAGACATAGAAAAAGCATTTGACAGTGTTTGGCATAAAGGTTTGATTGCGAAATTGAAAAGGTTTAATTTTCCGATTTATATCGTGAAAATTATTCAAAATTATTTGACGGATCGTACTCTGCAGGTATGTTATCAGAATAGCAAATCTGATCAACTACCTGTACGTGCTGGCGTCCCTCAAGGAAGCATTTTGGGTCCAATTTTATACAATATTTTTACTTCTGACTTGCCTGATTTGCCCCCAGGATGTCAGAAATCACTTTTTGCTGATGACACAAGCATCTCCGCCAAAGGCAGAAGCCTTCGTGTCATCACAAGAAGATTACAAAAAAGCTTGGATATTTTCAATTCTTATTTGAAAGAATGGAAAATTACTCCAAATGCTGCAAAAACTCAACTTATTATTTTCCCTCACAAACCAAGGGCTGATTTTCTTAAACCAAAAGTCATCACATTATAAAGATGAATGAGGTAAATTTAAAGTGGGAGGATCAAGTGAAATATCTTGGACTTGGTTTTGACAAAAACCTTACTTACAAGGATCACATTGAAAGTATCCAGGTTAAATGTAACAAATATATTAAATGTTTGTATCCACTTATAAACAGGAATTCTAGACTTTGTCTCAAGAATAAACTGTTAATTTATAAACAAATTTTCAGACCTGCCATGCTTTATGCTGTGCCGATCTGGACAAGCTGTTGCTTAACCAGGAAGAAAAACTTCAGAGGATTCAGAACAAAATTTTGAAAATGATTCTGAAACTTCCTCCCTGGTTCAGCACCAGTGAACTTCATCAATTAGCCGAAGTTGACACTTTGGATGTTATGTCCAATAAGATAATTGATGCATTTCGACAAAAATCATTGCAGTCTTCAGCTGCATTGATCCGCTCTTTATATAGTTTATAAGTTAGTTTTAAGGTATCCCTTTTCCCTTTTGTACATGTAGGACCTCCTACATTTGAAATCACTGAATAGCGAAAGCTACAATATTTCATGAATAAATGAAAGTTGCTAGTATTTAAAATTGAGGTGAAAAGTCATCGTTTGTGATTGGACACTCAATAATATTTTAACTGAATGAATGTACATGGAAAAGAAATTTGAATAAATATAAATTAAAAAAAAAAAAAAAAGTTTAAGTTTTTCCAGATCATGCCTTTTTGAAACTAGCGTAAACCAGGGTGATTTTGATTTGACTTTGATAGGTTTGAGATTTTTCCGCAAAATGAAGAGTACGGAATAGTTTGGAATCATACTGACCCTGCTTGAGAAGTGTTCAAAGTACTTCAAGAAGAAGCTTTCTTAAAATTTTGAAAGGTTTAAAAAGTTAGTTAACTACAATTATGAAAATGTTGATGAATAGCATTATTTTAGTATTCTCAAAGTTTCTTGATTTTCTCAATGAAAATGAGTCCGAATCGAAAAACGGAAGGCATTTTCGGATTCTTTGGACAATTTTCCACAAGGAGAAGTTAAAATTAATATGTAAATAATAAATTGAATGAGTTTTTGAAACACAATTGAAAAAATCTCCAAATTTACATGCATTTTCTGTAGAACAAATTTCATATAAAATGTAAAAACTTTTTATTTAGGCTCCGAATTCAGTTTGAAATGCAATATGGGTGTTGTTTAACTGGGCGCTCGATAACTGGATTGTAGCCCAGTTAAAAAGCAGACAAACGTCAAAATACCAAAACAAACCGAAATGACCAAGGGGTTAATGGATGCAAAAATCATGTTCAATAAATAAAAAAAAAACTTTTTTCAAACTTTTATTTATTTTCAAGTCACAATTAAAGAAACACGAAAAGAAAGCATTGAAAACAAATTGGGTAATTTTTATTTTTATATTTCATGAGTAAAATATTATGCATCGGTGGTCCCCTCGTTATTTTTCGTTCAGCCCAGTTAGCGAGCAGCATTCGGTGACTGGGCTACGTTCTCGGCCCAATTACCGAACAAGTACTGCACAAGGATTCCCAACATCAATACGTGATATCTCAAGAATTATTAAATTTGCCCTCAAGTTTTAATTGAATTTAATGTACGTCAACATTTTTGTTTTCTTTAATCCAGCTGAAACTTTTTTGGTGCCTTCGGTATGCCCAAAGAAGACATTTTGCATCATTAGATTGTCTATATAAACTTCCATACAAATTTGGCAGCTGCCCATACGAAAATGATATATGAAAATTCAAAAATCTGTATCTTTTGAAGGAATTTTTTGATCGATTTGGTGTCTTCGGCAAAGTTGTAGATATGGATAAGGAATGCACTGACAAATAATGATACACGGTAATCAAAAATTTGGTGATTTTTTATTTAACTTTTTGTCACTAAAACTTGATTTGCAAAAAACACTATTTTTATTTTTTTAATTTTTTTTATATGTTTTAGGGAACATAAATGCTAACTTATCAGAAATTTCCAGGTTGTGCAAAAAATCTTTGACCGAGTTATGCATTTTTTAATCAACAATAATTTTGAAAAACTTCATTTTTCGATGTAAAATCAAATTTGCAATCAAAAAGTACTTTATTGAAATTTTCATAAAGTGCACCGTTTCCAAGTTCAAGTTTCAGGAAAAAAAATTCAAAATAGTTGCAGTTTTTCATTTTTTAAAAGTTAGTGCACATGTTTGCCCGCTTTTGAAAAAAATATTTTTGAAAAGCTGAGAAAATTTTCTTTATTTTGCTTTCTTGAACTTTGTTGATACGACCCTCAATTGCTGAGATATTGTCATGCAATGGTTTAAAAACATGAAAATTGATGATTTCCAAGTCTCACCCAAACAACCCACCATTTTCTAACGTCGATATCTCAGCAACTAATGGTCCGATTTACAATGTTAAAATATGAAACATTCGTGAAATTTATCGATCTTTTCGAAAACAATATTTTCAAAATTTTCTAATTAAGACTAACATTTTAAAAGGGCCAAACTTTCAATATTACGCAAAATATAGAGAATTTTTTCAGCTTTTCATAAATATTTTTTTCAAAAGTGGGCAAACATGTGCACTCAATAAAAAAATGGAAAACTGCGACTATTTAAAAAAAAATACCTATAAATGGCTATAACTTGAAAACGGTGCACTTTTTGAAAATTCAGTTAAGTATTTTTTGATTGCAAATTTGATTTTACATCGAAAAATTAAGTTGAAAAATTTTTGCGACCAATATATGGTTTTTTGAAAAAAATCAGTATTGGTTAAAAAATTCATAACTCGGTCAAAGATTTTTAGCACAACCTGGAAATTTCGGAAAAGTTGTCGTTTTATGTCCTCTAAAACATATCAAAAAATAAAAAAAGCGTTTTTTTGCAAATCAAGTTTTAGTGACAAAAAGTTAAATGAAAATACACCAATTTTTTTTACCGTGTATAATTTTTTTCAGTGTTGTCCTTATCCATACCTACAACTTTGCCGAAGACACCAAATCGATCAAAGTATTCCTTCAAAAGATACCGATTTTTGAATTTTCATATATCATTTTTGTATGGACAGCTGCCAAATTTGTATGGAAAATTATATGAACGAACTAATGATGCAAAATTGCTTCTTTGGGCATACCGAAGGCACCAAAAAAGTTACAGCCGGATTAAAAAATACAAAAAAAAAATCGAATGACCGAAATCTCAAAGAATTGCTCCTACATATTTTTTTTGTAGAAATTTTGGCAAGCTTTGTCAAATTTGATTGTTTTACTGAAAAATTTATCAGATCAAAATTCTTATTTTTTAATAGGCCATTAGAGACCATCCATAAACCACGTGGATACTTTAGGGGGGGGGAGTGGTTTGACGATTGTCCACGATTCATACAAAAAAGTTTTTTTTTTGTATGGACAATTTCCACGAGGGAGAGGGGGGGGGGGTTAACAGATTCCCAAAAAAGTGTCCACGTGGTTTATGGATGATCCCTCACCAAATTCAACGGAATAAATTCTCTACTCGGAAAAATTTGCATTTCCGTTTCTTTGCTTGTTATTTCTTTTTTATAATAGCTATAAAATAACAATTTTTTCAACTTGTTACGTTCCTTGCTTTACTTATTTAAAACAATAATTTTCTACTGACTTTTAAAGCAATACATTGTCTTTTAACCCACGAGAGAGTTTTCTCATTTCCAAGAATGAAAAACAAAAAGATCCCCACACAATGCCGACAATGCTCTCAACTAATTTTCCAGCGCATTCTCAAAAAGAAGCTAAATGTGTGCGGCAAAATTTATGAATCACGTGTATTGTTTATGATTACTCACGGGAGCGGGATCCATTATGGCACCGCACCCGAAAGATCTCTCCCCAAGTCCCGAAGCTTTTAGGTCGCGCAACCTTTACTCGCACAACTTTTCGGCAGCATTCCGTGAACCACCGCCATCATCGGCATCATCTTCATCACCGTGACGTGCTTTGAAATATTCAGTCCAAAAACCAACGGCCAACATCCGAAAATGTTCAGTGGCACTTTTATTGAGGGTTTTCACCAGAACTTCCATTCATTCGTTCGACACGGTAGCATTTCCCCCCCCCCCTCACTTTGTGACTCCGAGTTTGGCCCGTGCCACTCCCAGAGGCTATTTGTAATGCCCGACCTGCATAATTTTTGACCCCGAGGTGGCGCGTGCTACTCTACCAAATGATACCTAGTTTGACCCTGAATAGGGTGATCTGGATCAAGTTTTTTCAACCATAAAAATTAGAATCAAAGAAGAAAAGTTGAGAAACTGTCACAAAATAGAAACAAAATTTATGTAAATTTATTGCTACGATTGTTTGCAAAAAAAAGATGAAAATTTAAACAAACTGATCACCCTATTTCTATTTCCCCCAACACAGCTCTCAACCAAGGAGCGCGCACCCACTTTCAACTCCTGGACCACATCACCGTGAGTAGCAACGAGGACTCTGAATTATGCACGGAACTCGCCTCGAAAGGAAAGTTCTCCGAATTGACATGAAAAATTGGCTGCTGGTGGGTCGGTGGGCGGGGGGGGGGGGGGTGCGGTTGCTAAATGGCGGGAAGCTTTCCACCGCAATAGACCTGAAAAGCCACCGACCAGCAGCAAAAAGAAGTGGCAGACTAAAAAAAGAACTCTTCAAGAACAAAAAAAAGAAAAAGCGCGCGCGGAAAAAGTCAGAAAATTAAATTAACTTCCCGTGGTCACAGGGGTCGTGTGTGTGTGTGTGTGTGTGGGTGAGTGTGGGTGGCTGGTAGGTGGGTTTTATTGTACGTTGAAGGAAGTTTGGTTATCCGTTCATTTTTTTTTTTTGTAAAAATCAGTATTTCATGCTTTAATTTTTGTTTTTGACGCACTTTGTTGAAATCAAAAAACTTTCTTAAAACAAAAATTTATAAAATAAATAAAATTCTACCCGCGGAAAAATGGGCGATTTTAATAGTTACACTGTCAGTTGTTAGAAATGAAATCGTTTTTTTTTTAAATCAGGTTTGAAATTTAAAAAAAAGTGTGGTTTACGGATGGTCCCTTTATTTTCGGATTTCAGATCTGGATCACTGTGCAATGTTCTAACACTGATTTTTAAGTTGAAAAATTCCACAGAAAAACAATCCCCAAACTTCTGTTTCAAAAAAAAAAAAAACTCATTTTTCAATAAATTAAATAAATTAAAATTTATACGTGCAATTTTTCAAAAACGTACAGGATATTCTTTGTTAAATCATTTCCACACTTAGATTCAAACAAAAACGCACTTAGTTGAAAAATCGCTTAAGTTAAGATCGGTAAACCGATTCATGTCATTTCAATAACAAATATTATTAAAATAACAGAAAGTGTTATGGAATCTTCTTGAAAAATTTATTTTTGCATAACAGTTTAATAACAGTTAATGTTATCATCACAAAATTTTTTACTAATCTGATATTGGTTGAGAGCCAACACAACTTTGGAATAACATTTTTTGTTATGGAAGAATACCTCCAACTGTTATTGGGATGATCGGATTAGTTGTTAAAATAACAAAAAATAATAACAAAGATTTGTTCCAAGAATAACTAAAAATTTTATTAGTCTGTTATTACAATAACAATCCAATAACAAAAAAAATCATAACGACGAATAACAAATCTTGTTATAAATAACATAAAATGTTATTGGCCTAGTATTTTCAAATAACAAAAAATGTTATTCCCAAGTTATTTCCGTCTGCTCGGGATAGCAGTAATATTTTACCAAATGCGGTAGTTTGCAGTTTACCGAACTATCCAGCAGTTAAAAAATCTGCCAAATTTACAGAATTCAGCAGTTGAAAAGTCGGTAAAGTTTAGATCGGCGAAAAAAAAAAACGAAAACCCGATATTTGCTAAAATGTTCATTTTTCCAAATATCCATTTTACGATGAACAATAATAAATATCATTACCGAATTTAAGTATGTTTTCACCGAATTCGGTAATGTTCAGTTTACCGAACTGTTTAGCAGTTGAAAATTCGGTAAACATTACCAAATTCGGTACCCTAAAAACAATAAACAATTTTTTTTAAGATCTTGAGAGGTTCGATTCTTTAGGTAAAAATAAGTAAATGAGAAACAAAAACAAAACATGGAAATTCAAACCTCTAATGAAAAAAAAAAAAAATAAAAATAAAAAAAATCAGAAAAATCAAAATGCATCTTTTTATGACTTTTAAAAATCAAATATTGTTTTTTTGTAAACTTCTGTGTGATTGAAATTTAAATTTAATTTTAATGGAAATAATTTACTATTCAAGTATTTTTTTTTTACTATTTTCGATAAGAAGGACACAAATGAGTTTTATTACAATGTGGAAACCAAAAAATAATTGAAGAGATATTTGAAAAGGGCGAACTATTGAATATTTGGCCCTTTTCAAATGTTAGCCTTGATTTAATTTTTTTTAAGTTATGTTTTCGAAAAGATCGGAAAATTTCACGAATGTTTCATATTTTACCATTGCAAATCGGACCATTAGTTGCCGAGATATCGATGTTAGAAAATGGGACCAGCCATAAACCACGTGGACACTTTTTTGGATATCTCAACCCTCACCCCCCACCCTTCGTAGAGAATTGTCCATACAAAAACAATCTTTTTTGTATGGAGCGTGGACAATCGCTAAACCACCCCCCTGTCCACGTGGTTTATGGATGGCCCCCTTGGTAAACATCAATTTTCATGTTTTTAAACGTTTGCATCAGCAACTAAGGGTCGCGTCAACAAAGTTCAAAAAACAAAATATAGAGATTTTTTTCAGCTTTTCAAAAATATTTTTTTCCAAAAGTGGTCAAACATGTGCACTAATTAAAAAAAAAAAAAGAATGAAATACTGACTATTTTCAAAAAAAAAACCCCCAAAAATTGCCTTAACTTGAAAACGGTGCCTCTTATCAAAATTTTACTAAAGTACTTTTTGATTGCAAATTTGATTTTACATCGAAAAACGAAATTGAAAAATTTTTGCGACCAATATATCGATTTTTTCAAAAAATCAGTATTGATTCAAAAATTCTTAACTCAGTCAAAGATTTTTTGCACAACCTGGAAATTTCTAAAAAGTTGGCATTTGATGTCCTCTAAAACATATAAAAAAACTAAAAAAAAATAAAATAATGTATTTTTGCAAATCAAGTTTAAGTGACAAACAGTTAAAATCACCATTTTTTTTACCGTGTATCATTTTTTTTCAGTGTAGTCCGTATCCACACCAGGGTAGGTAAACCATCACCATCGCACTATCATTGATGCATATTTCGGTGCGTTCCTCGTCTCTTAAAATTTCTCTTCTCTTTCGCAGCCGAGTGATGGTCGGCTTGCTATCGCGAATATCGAAAGCCCATCACATCGACGAGAAATACCCTCTCGCTGGCTCCGATGGAACTATCGTTCCAACCGGAGAGGCACGCACACGAAATTGCTGTATACATACACTGGAGCTCACGCACACAAATGAACTCATTTCTACAGGGCTTACGGGCGAGAGAATTTCACGATTGCTATTTCTCTTGCTTTTTGAGCGAGGGGACTGGCTGTGTGAGAGATTTTTTTCCGTCTTACGCATCGGTTTGTTCGTTGCTCGCTATTTCATCGGCGTCGTTTTCGCTTCGCTCTCTTGATGCAGTTTTGGGAGAACGCCAAAAATTTGATGATTTGAGCGAGGAACGATATCTAAAAGCCCTCGCCATCGGCGAGGAAACGAGTAAATACCATCCCTGATCCACACTTTGCCGAAGACACAAAATCGATCAAAAAATTTCTTCACAAGATACAGATTTTGGAATTTTCATACATCGTTTTTGGTATGGACAGCTGCCAAATTTGTATGGAAAATTATATGGACAAACTAATGATTCAAAAGGGCTTCTTTCTTCTCCTCCTACCATTAAATTTTGCCTATCTTATTTTTACAGTCACTTTTTAAATGTTTTGCTTGTTTTTCACGTTTTCTGCTAAAAAATGGCACCATTATCATTTAAATTGTAAAAAAATGCGTAGAGGCATAGTTTGGGACACTAGAAAAAATTTTACTTAAAATATAGGAAATGTACATTTTTAAAAGCATTGGCAAAGTCACATAAAACAAGTAAAACTTCCAACCCATAAATTTTCTAAAATTTTAAGAGTTCATCCTTCCAATGCTTTTTATAGATCTTTTGATGGTTTAAAAATGATTTGTTGGCGATTTTTTCAATCGAGGCCTGGCGGGGTTGGGTTGTAAAGGGTTAAAATGTTTTAAAATGTGATCAAAATTTGAAGTTATTTTTTTAAGATTTAAAAAAAGTCATCATTTTCAATACATTTGCAATGTTATATAAAAAAAAGGAAAACTCAAAATTTGTACAAAAAAAACAAGTCTTCTGATAAATTTATTGTGTCGATTACTTTTGTTGACTTTTAGGATTCACTTCCTTGAAATTGGAGCGGGATATTAAAAAAAAGTTCAATGATCGAAATCATGAAAATTTACGTTGAGAGTTTTGATACAGTACTTGTTCGGTAACTGGGCTGAACGAAAAATTACGAGGGGACCACCGATGCTGCATATTTTCCTGATGAAATATAAAAATAAAAGTTAATCAAATTTATTAACAATGCTTACTTTTGATATTTCTTGAATTGTGACATGAAATTAAATAAATGTTCTAAAAAAGTTTTTTATTTATTAAACATGATATTTGCATCCATTAGCCCCTCGGTCATTTCGGTTTGTTTTGGTTTTTTGACGTTTGTCTGCTTTTTAACTGGGCTACGGCCCAGTTGCTTTGACTCGGTTGAAACTGGTGAAAGGAAACTTCACGTCCTTTGACGGTTATCTTTTCCCTCATACAATGTATTCTAACTAGGGGTTTTTTTTTGCCCTACTATATCTAGGCTGTGTCACTTGTGCTGCTTTTGCTGCTCCCGCGGTGATGGTGTGGCCACAGGGATTAAAACCTTACCTCTCCTCTGCTTCCGGAACCCTCGAGGCCTTCGTCGTCAATGTAGATATCATTGTTCGGGCTGGAACCTGCCGCGCCAAATGACGCCGACGACGAACCCGACAGGGACTGACTGTTGCGGTTATTTGATTTCTGCAATTAAAACCAAACAAGAGAGAGAGAGAGAGAGAGAGGACTGAATTAGTGATGTGGAAAAAAAGGGCGGTGGAGAGTACAGGTGAATAGAGGGGTCACACACACACGCACACACAAACACACACACATAGGCAAATGATGAAAAGGATCAAATCCTCATTTGCAGAACCAAAGCAGGGGTGGTGGCACCGGAATGAGAAATGGCACGGCAAATCGTTTGGGGCACTTCCTCTGAGAAAGTATGTCACCTCGTAGAACGTCACACGAGGGGAAAAAAATCCCTCAGGAGCAAGTCCTGTGTGAGTTTGTACACAGTATGACGAACGCAGAAAATGAAAAGAAAGAAAAAAGGAAAATGAATTGCGTTGAATCTAGATAAGTTTTCTGTTCTACAACACTATTTGCGCTAGAAATCTCCGCAATGCTGCTGCTGCTGCTGCTGCTTTTTTCGTTCGCCTCTGATAAGATTGATTTATTAATCGGTGCTCGGGGGACACAAACATTGCTGACCAAACAAGATGGCAAGAATTATGCTTGTTTGAGCAGGATTGTTCTGTCAGCTTTTTTTTTGTTTGCCGCTGCTAGCCTAACTCGCAGAACTAATATTATTTTAAGTTTTTGATTCGTTTCTGGATGGATTCCAGATTTCAGTTTCAGATGTGAAACAAAAAAATGCTCAAAATGACGCATTTTTCAAGCCTGATATGTGATTTTTTTTTTGGAGATTGATTGGTAAATGGAATTCTAGAAAAGTAAACATTCTCTTCTATTTGCCATTTAAGTTAATAAACAATGTTTACAAAGTAAAAGAATGTGAAGATTTTCAACCTGCTCAATGCATGGTATTCTGATCGATTTGGTGTCTTCAGCAAAGAATGTCTCAAAAAAATGTTTTGATATGTTTTAAGAAATTTTGACACCTATTCAAAAACTTTAGAAGAAATTGTTATTTAGAAAAGTATCGAATTCAATGCAAAAAAAAAAACTTTTTCACATCATTTTATGGAGGAGGGCCTAGTGGCGCGAAGATTAGTGGTTTCGGCTGCCGATCTCTAAGTTGCTATGGAGCGCGGGTTCAATTCCCGACTTATCCTACTGGCCTTCTATCGGATGGGGAAGTAAAACGTCGGTCCATTTGCGTAAAAGAGGTTTTGGGTGACTCACCAAACATAACCTTCGGACGCCTAGAAATGAGCAGAAACTTGCAACAGAGCCCACAAAAGACCCGGGGGTCGTTAAAGTGGATTGCTTTGCTTTTTTTACCATTGTATGGTGTTCAATTGAAGTTGCAATAGATTTTGTTAAGAATTTGTTTGAAAAAGTGTTCGAATTATAACCACTGAGCAATTCTCTGAGATTTTGGTCATTCGTTTTTTTTTTGTATTTTTTCAATACGGCTGAAACTTTTTTATTGCCTTATGTATGCCCAAAGAAGCCATTTAGCATCATTAGTTTGTCCATATAATTTTCCATACAAATTTGGCAGCTGTCCATACAAAAATGATGTATGAAAATTAAAAAAATAATTATTAATTTTTTTTATCGATTTAGTGTTTTCGGCAATGTTGTAGATATGGATGAGGACAACACTGTAAAAATGATGCACGGTAAAAAAATATGATTTTTTATTCATCTTTTTGTTACTAAACTTTATTTGCAAAAAATCAAAACATGTTTAAACAAGCCCAAACATGCTAAATATGATTATCAATGCCGAAAAATGCATTTTAGATTGTTTTCAGTTGATTAGATTACTATTTTCATGGAAATTTTAAAGTTTTTTGGAAAATTATTTTTTTTGCCCCCTGCCCCCATAAACTTTCAAAAATATTTGCAACGGCCTTATTCATTTTTTAAAATGAGTGTTTGCCATGTTTGTCCACTTTTGAAAAAAATATTTCTGAAAAGCTGAGAAAATTCTCAATATTTTGCTTCAAACTTTGTTGATATTACCTTTAGTTGCTGAGATATTCCCATGCAAAGATTTTAAAACAGGAAAATTGAAGTTTTTCAGTCGCACCCAAACACCCACCTTTATCTAATGTCGATAAATCAGCAACTCCGATGGTCCGATTTCCAATGTTAAACTATGAAATATTGGTGAAATTTTCCGTTCCTTTCGAAAAAAATATTTTCGATTTGAAAAAAAATCAAGACTAACATTCCAAAAAGAGCCAAACATTTGATCAATTAATGCTTTCGGCAAAGTTACGAATTTTTAGCAGATTTCTAATTTAGTTAATTGAATTACCTTTTTTAATATTTTTTTCAAAATCAGTATTTTTTGAATTTCAGGAAAAAATATATGTTTTAGGGGACAAAAACTCACAATTAGTGAGCCAAATTAAGCCGATTCAAATATTTTTCAAAGTGTTTGTCTTCGGCAAAAAGCAAAAAAAAAAAATATAAAAATTTAAATAACAAGCCATAGTCCCAACATTTGAATGCAAATAGTGTTTTAAAATGCATTTAACACTAGTTCAGTTATTTTGCAATCAATAGTTTTCAAACAAGGAAAGATTTGACAAAAACAAAAAAAAAACTTTTTGCGATACCAAACACAGAAAATTAACAAAAATTGATAAGATGTTTAAATCAACCCAGACATGCTAAAAACGATTTTAAACGTAGGGGAATGCATTTTAAACCAATTTCAGCTGATTGCACTTAAATTTCCATTGACATTTTTAAGTTTTTAAATATTTTTTTTTGCCCGTGATTTTTCGGGCCAACTTCGAAGAGGGGGGAGACAAAACCTTTAAAAAAATTGTACCACCCTTATCTTACCCAAAAAAAAGTACCTGGCAAAAAGTAAAAAAATGTTGTTAAAGTGACCATTTTCAAGACACGGCCACTAATTTTTTTGATATTATCTAAAAAGTTTCAGTTTTTGAATTTTTAAAGCTGTTGTAAGTACATAAGTCAATGATTTTCAGACTGTATTTCAAATATCGATCTTGTTTTATGTAAAAAAAAGTCTAGGAGCAATTTTCTTGCTTTTTGTAAAAAATGGTTGATTTTAATTTTTTGTCATTTTGATTTTGATGAAAGTTTGACTATCAATTCCTTAGGTACAAATAAGCATTTTTGCATTACTGGTTTTTCCATACAAACTTGGGAGCTTTCCATACATAAGTGCTATGAAAACGTTCAAAACCCTGTAACTGGAGAGTAATGATGAGGGCTTTTCAGAAAAAATAGGCTGTTGTAAATATTTCTTAAATGTTTTTTTTTTTGTTTCCAATACATTTTTTTATTTGTTATTTACTTTCAAACACCAACATCTTTTTTTAAACTTTAAAATTTTCAACATTTTTTGATAATGTTTTCTTTATTATTAATGATGAAAATACTACATGGTTAATTCCTCCTTTTGTCCCTGATCACGACTCCGAGGTCCGTTTTTTGATATCTCGTGACGCCCCTCCGTATGACCCTTTCCAGTTTTGAACATGCGAAAAAGAGGTGTTTTTCAATAATTTGCAGTCTGAAACGGTGATGAGATAGAAATTTGTTGTCAAAGGTACTTTTATGTAAAATTGTACGCCCGATTTGATGGCGTACTCAGAATTCCGAAAAAAGGTATTTTCATCGAAAAAACACTAAAAAAAATATAAAAAAATCTGCCATTTTCCGTTACTCGACTGTAAAAAAATAATGTAAAAAAACGCAACAAGTAACTTTTTCTTCGTAAAATCGTGAAACTTGTGATATTTTTAAGCAACCCCCTCATGTTTATAAATCTTTTTTTTTGTAATTGTGTGCTCTAAAACTTTGTAGAACATTGTTACACTCTAAAAAATAACCCTGCAAAGTTAGAAAAAAAACACGAAATTTTTAAAATGAAAACTTTTGTTCTGAATGAAAAATTTACCCTTCTGGGTCAATGTAGATTCGAAAAGTACATAAAACGAAAAGTACATAAAATTTCCCTTAAAATGACATGTTCCAAATGTTTTACAGTCGAGTTACGGAAATCGGCAGAGTTTTTTAAACTTTTTTAGTGTTTTTTTTCGATGAAAAATACGTTTTTTCGGAATTCTGAGTACGCCATCAAATCGGGCGTCTAATTTTACATAAAGTCTCTTTGACACCAAATTTCTATCTCATCACCGTTTGAGGCTGCAAATTATTGAAAAACACCTTCTTTTTTCGCATGTTCAAAAATGGAAGGGGTCGTACCGCCCCTTCGTCACAAGATATCAAAAAACGGACCTCGGATTCGTGATCAGGGACAAAAGTTAGGACAAAGTTTCACGCAAATCGAAGAGGGATCGGGGCAACTTTTCCCGATTTCGTGTAACTTATATTTTTAACTTGTAATGTTTTGTTTATAATGAATGATGAAAATTGCTGTATATTTGTACCAAGTCGATTTAAAAAAAAATATTTCAGTATTTAATAAACCACAAGCCTTATGTAAACAGCAGGCGAAAACTAATATCAAGTGCCCCATAAAAATAATGGCCCTGTAAACAGAACGACAAATTGTTACTAAAAATAGCAGAAATATATTGCCAACGGAATATATTCAAATAAACAGTCCCTCTCTCTCCCCATCATTATGATCTTATTTCGAAACCACACACACTCAAGGAGCCACCACCATGGATACAAGATGAAGATATTTGCGATTCCAAGAACTTCCTCCCTCCCCCTTTCTTTTCCTCCTTCCGAAGTCCTCTTTATTCCCAAACCGTCACTGCATTGCAGAAACCAGCAGCATCAGACAAAATTATCCCCGCAGAGAGGGTCCTTCACTCAGAAGGAAACTTTTCGCGTAGTTTTTTTTTCTGTTGCCTTCTTGTTTCAAGGATGCTGCTGCTGCCCTTTCCCCGGTTCCGGATCCTACGTCAGAACCCGATTATGCACGCCACCTTGCCCCGTTGACGTCATCATCACTCTAGTGCCGACTAGTGTGTGTATGCGTCTAATGGGGTGGCCACACCCCCCCTAAGGGCACTCCTCGTAAGGAAAAAAAAAAAACAACAAGCCAAACAAAGACGCACATTTTCCACTTGAAGTTTTCGTTTCGTTTTCGAAAAAAAAATGCAAAAAAAATAGATCGCTGTCCGAGACGCGTCCTCAGGTTGGGCCCGAGGAGGGGTTCAAGTGGGCAACCCTTTGCCTGTCTTTATCTCCGGTCCGGTCATTCCGAGACAACGAGACTCCACTTACGCTAGCAGCGCAGCCTCGGCAATTCAAAGGATTGAGGTTCTCCTTTTTTTTGCTCTGTGTTGGCAGACTGCTAACGTTTGCACTTTTTGTGTGTCGTTCATTTGTTCTGAGGATTTTTCCCTCCCCGAGGGCATCAAAAAGTTCTTTTCATTTGTACAAGTTTTTTTTTCTGCTCATCATTTTATCGTTTGTCGTTCCAATATTTATGTTCTGCCTCCACCCCCTTGAGGGACGCAAAAAGGAGGACCTTCCTCAATGGTTTCCTTCGCCGAAGGGTGGAGATATATATAATATTATTCCAACACCGAAGGATATCGATTTTTTCGCACAAATTTCAAAATTGCATAACACACACTCTCCGGATCGTCGTCATTAATCAGTATTCCTAGACGAGGGGTCTACCACCCCACTAGGGTGGTCCGGTCGTGCACAATCAGCGCGACATCTCGCGGAATATACACACCTTCTTCTATCTCCTACTCCTCGCTCGCTCTCAGGAAGTCCCGTACACAAAAACACACGCCTTCGCAAAGAGTTCACTTTTACAACACACAAAAAAGAAGAAGCTCTCACAACGTTACGCCGAAACCGATTGAGTTTTTTGTTTGTCGAGCAAAGCTCTCAATATGTGTACTTCAATTCCTTAACCTTAATTCTTCACGATGCATCTCCGCTAAGCTAAGTGTGTTGTTACCATTCGTTGATTAGGTTTGTAAAAATTTGTTAGGCAAAACTTGTTCTGGAAAGCACCACACGGGAGTGTATTTTTCTTCGTTGATTGCTATCTATGTTAAACTGAGGAAACTCCACCAACAAAAAACCCGTCGTGCCACGCAATGACGACACACTACTGCTCTCCGCTACGCGTAGATTCCGAATGAGAGCCTTCGTCCTGCGATCCGTCCTTCTGCAGTTGACCCAACCAACCAACCAACGCCAAGAAGAGAAGAGCACCGTGCTCATCCGGGAGATTCATCTCGTGGTGGGGAGCCCAACCTTCACCATCAGCAGCAGCAGCAGCAGCACCAGTATCCTTGAACGTGTTCTCTCCTGCTCTCTGTGTGATTGGGAGGGTTCTGCTGCCTGCTTCTCTCGGCTGAAGGATGAAGAGAAAACATGCGCCCAAACACATGCAAATAAGGAGTCATTGTGGGGCAGGATAACAACACACAGCGTCATCGGTGACGTTTGTTGTTGTCCTCCTGCGAGATGACACACTGTCATCAGTGATGATGACAGGGGCAGTGGGGTTGGTGACCGGGAATTCATCAGGTTTATCAAGTATTTTTATTCAAAACACCAAACAAATTTGTCCTAACAATTCCAGAGTTTTTTTTTATTATTGTTTTTGAAAAGGACCCATAAACATATAAAACAATATTCAATGTTTGGCCCTTTTAAAATGTTAGTCTTGATTTAAAAATTTTAAAAATATTTTTTTCGAAAAGATCGGAAAATTTTACGAATGTTTCATATTTTAACATTGATAATCTGACCATTAGTTGCTGAGATATCGTCATTAGAAAATGGTGGGTTATTTTGGTGATATTAAGAAAACTTCAATTTTCGTGTTACTTTTTCTTAAAGCGACTCTATTTCAGCAACCCGAGGTCCAATCTTCAATGTCTCTTAGACAATTTTATAGCAACTTTTCTTTTCTGAACTTTTCAAAAAATATATTTTTAGAAACGGTCACTCATGATCACTATTTTTAAAAATTGAAAAACTGCAAATATTTTGCTAAAATCAAACTTTCGGTGGCTATATCTTGAAAACAGAGCCCTTTAGGGACAATCCATAAACCACGTGGACACTTTAGGAGGGGGTATGAGAATTGTCCACGGTCCATACAAAAAGATTTTTTTGTATGGGCAATTGTCCACGAAGGGAGGGGGGGGGGGGTTGAGGTATACAAAAAAGTGTCCACGTGGTTTATGGATGGTTTCTTATCAAAAAATCTGTAAAGTACTTTTCGATTGCAAATTCAATTTTGCATTAAAAAATAATGTCAAGCTTGTTTTTGCATGAAGCTCCGATTTTTTCCAAAAATCACTTCTTTTTCAAAAATTCATAACTCAGCGGCAGATTTTTTGACCATGTTTCTCTATGGCTCAAAAGTTGCGGATTTTTGTCCCCTAAACCATATTAAAAAATCTCGAAAATCAAAAAATATGTATTTTGGGAAATTGAATTTCAGTGAAAAAAAAGTTGATTAAAAAATCTGCAATTTATTTTCCGTGTACCTATTTTTTCTCAAAAGTCCTCAACAATACCTACAACTTTGCCGAAGACACCAAATTGATCAGAAAATTCATTCAAAATTTACAGCTGTTTGAATATTTACATACCATTTTTTAGAGGACAGCAGCCAAAATTGTATGGAGACTTGTATGGATAAACCAATCACACAAAATAGCTTATTTGGTCATAGGGAAGGCCCCCACAAAGTTTGAGCCAAATCAAAAAATACAAAAAATAAAAATGGTCGAAATCGGCCGATTTCGTAAAGAGTTGTTCAATGGATAATTATTATCCAACGCAGGAAAATTTTGAAGTGGTTTGAAAAAATAAAATTCCTCTCATTAATATTTGAAAACTATAGGCAACGGTCTCAGAAGGTTCACCAACCTCAATATTTGTTTGCAATTTGATTATCCTGAACTGAAAAAAAATGATTTTTTTATTCAAAATTGTAAAGAAGCATAGCCCTAAACCTTAAATTAAGCCCTCCCCAACCCAACCCCGCCCCTAGACGGGCTGCGATCTACAAATTCGCCAAAAATCATTTTGACATCCAATTTTTGATCTTTGAAAAGCATTGGAAAGAAGAACTTTTAAAATGTTAGGATTTTATGTTCGAAGTGTGACTTGTTTTATCTGTGTTGTGTTAGCATAAGCATAAGCATAAGCATAGGTGCCCACCCGCAGTTGCTACTCCGTTATTGACCAGGACCTCCAGAAGTTACATCCACGAGCCGTGGAAGATAAGTGGGTGCTATCTTTCCTCGCTTCGCAACTTCTCAAAGGCCCCTATCATGCTGATCAATACCGGCGCCGGCCACGACCAGTGGTAGGGTCACGGGGAAGTGGATGGGAATGTTAGTCCGATACTTGAGTGATAGAGACCGCCCAATCGACTGCTTCTCCGACAAAGTATCACATGAGTTTTGAGGGGGTTAGTAGATGGGTATGAGGTCAGGATTCACGAGTGGCAGTGATGTGACCATGAGCATTTAGTTTATCGGTTGAAAAATTTAAATCTTAGGCAGCCGGCTGCGGAAAGACAAATAATTGATTAATTAAAAAGTTTTTTAATCGAACGCGTGCCAACCGAGCAGTAGTGCTATGGGCTGGACTTATCAGTATATGTTTACTGTTTCTACAATTAAGATAACGCGAGCAAATTTCAAATCTCTTCGCAGCACACAATACACGACAAAAATGCGAAACAAAAGGCACACACAAAAAAAATCACTTTTCACTCCGAACCAAACCAAACCAATGGCGCAGAATGGCCTCTCTCATAAAAAAGGCACCTACAAAGTTTAAAGCAATTAAAAAATGCAAAAAAAAAACAATGGCCGAAGTTTTCAGGTCAAGTGACCACATTTTGGTTAAACATTTAGAACTGCTCTATTTTGAAACAGAGTTCAAATTATTTTAAATTTTTAGAAAAACAAAATCCACATGGTGGCCACTTAAATCCCAAAACCTTAAACAATAATAATTTGTTGATAATTTCTTATCAAAAAATGTTAAAAAATGTTAAATATATTCAAATAAATATATTGCTGAAAATAGAAACTTGACAAATATTTTAAAAAAATACTTCAAAAATGAAAGCTCTTAAAAGTTTTATTCAGTGAGAAAAGTAAAAAAATCGGCCTTTGATAAATATTTAGAAACTTAAGAAATTTAAAGGATCATAATGCAAATTTCTTAGTAAGAGATTTTTGGTTCACGTTTTTGCCAGGAAAAAAGACTTGCAAAACCAAAACAAAAAAATCTTGAAGGAAAATGAAAAGATGCTTATTTTTACCCCTATTAATAATGAAAATCATCAAATTGAATAGAATCAGGACATCGTTTATCTAGTTAGTTATGTTTTTCCACCCAAGTTTATTAAAAAAAAAAAGTTATTTAATCCACCTTTAGGTGGTTGGTGCCTTCCTCTCATTTATTGAGTGATTCCAACCCCCCTAAAGTATCCACATAGTTTATGAATCTCCACTTACGTGATCGCAGCAAAAAAAAAGACTACTTACAGATTTTTTGTCAACATTATACAGGCACCGCCTTTGAGGAAAATGGCATCCCTCTACACGGCTTCTTCACGGCGATCAGACCCGACCATTTGAGGTTATGTCAATTCAGACCATTTTTTTTAAACTGCTTGTAATTTTAGATAGTTACGTCAGATCAGGGAAACAAAAGTTTGGCAAAAAGGTTTGTAATGTCCTAATAGATTTATTATGACATTCAAAAAAATACTCCATAAAAAAAACAAAAGTGATTTAATCCATGTCATCATAGCCATAAAATATTGATTAGGATGATTAATGACTGAAAAAGTCCCACCATATCAAATAGTTTTATTAAGAGGAAGGCAATAATTTTTTTTGTTAAAAAAAGTTGCATGTAAAAATTTCACAGATAATTAAAAAATATGGCAAGAACTAGAACAAAATCTTCAAAAAAAAAAAATGTAGTTTCAGACCCTTTGCACTTTTAAAGAAAAAACTGAAAACGTGGAAAGTGAACATCGGTCCAATAATCAGAAATTAAAAAAAAATCTATAAATGTGAATGCTGAATCTCTATATTTTTTTAAATGACGTTAATCGAATTTATCCTGATTACTCCCTAAATTTCAGGCTATGTTCTGGGGCCATATTGCTACAAAATTCCGGTCGAGGCGTTCAAAATTGAACACTTTTGTCTTTTTCATATATCCGTGAGACACGCTATTGCTCATATCCCATTCAGTTTGAGCAGAGTATCAGATAGAAAAAAAGGCTCAATCGCAGATAAATGTTTTGAAAAGGTAGCACTTTGATTATATTGTTCTGTCTATGTTAAACTTGAAAACGGTGAACATTATCAAAATTTCACTGCAGTACAATTAAACAATTCCAAGTCAGAAGGGAATCAAACATACCATCTTTTACATACAAAGCAACACCCGTAATATTTTGGCAAAGGAAAATCCCGGAAGCTAGGAGATCTCTTTTCCCGGATTCACTTATCATCACTGACACCATTGTCATGTCTCTCTCTTTCTCTCCTCAACAAGGACGAATCTCGCAAAGCAAAAAAGACCAGCGTTGCCAGCAAGTGACTTTGCATAAACGGAGAAGAGCCAACTTCATTCCAGCTCCTTTCTGTGGTTTTGCGCGCTTCTTCCCCGACTTCCGTCAAGCCCATTTTAATGGTGACATCACATTGCCACAACAACCACAACGCGAGCTAAATGACAAATCGATTTAGTATAATCAATTTTCGCCCGAGACGGCCCCCTGCTCTGCTTGTAGGCTTTGGAGAATTCCCGCGAGAGGAAATTTGGCCCAGTTTATTACCCAGTCTCTCTAATGTTGTGATACCGATGCCAAAACAGGACATGAGCCTTATTATTGGTGTTGTGCTGCCAAAACGTTTATGGCTTCGAATGCAAATTTTATGAAGAGATTTTTTGCTGCTGCTGACTTTGAACTTTCTAGACAATTTTTAAGAATAAAAACAAGAAGGAAGAGTGAGATTCTATTTTTGGGTAGTGCGTTTTACGGCACACAATTGCGGAAATTGATCGTAAATTGATAAATGAGCCACGATATTTGAAATTTATTCCATTTATGGCACCATACGGCGTTTTCTGAAGCTTGGTTTATTTTTAAAGGTAATACTCAGCCAAATGATGTCAGGGATCATCAATTTTGATTTGAATGATATCTTTAATGAGATTTTTATAAACCTTGAATCGAATCTTGATAAGAAATCGTCGCTTGTGACAAGTTCTAACTTTTTATATTATTGCAGACGTATTGAAATGTGATTCTATTAATTTGAAAACTAATATCTGGAGTTTTTTTTTTTGAAAAGGTCCAATAAACCAAATTTTGAATTTTTGCTTTTTGGGTGTTTTTAACACCCCTGACTCAAGGCGATTTCAAAAACACCCAAAAAGCAAAAACTGGAAATTTGGTTTATTGGACCTTTTCAAAAAAAAAAACTCCAGATATTATTCGTTTGAAAAACCAAGTTTATGGATTCAGAAACTCATAATTGAAGTGTCAAGTTTTTTTTTTTTCAAAGGTACACCAAATATTTTTTCAAGGAACATTTTTTTATGAAAAATGAGTCTAATCAACAATAAATAATATTGAGCATGTTTGAGCTCGTTTATAAAATAGTACGAAAAAGTAAGAAATATTGTGCTTCAGAAGAGTTGTAGGTATATTGAGAAAGACATTTCAGAAAAAAAAAAAAACTGTATTTTTCTATGATTCAGCAGTACAAAAAAGGAAACTTTTGATTCACAGAGAGGTATGGACAAAACTTTTTTCACAAAGATATTAATATTCGAAAAAATATTATAACTTTTAAAAATATTAAAAATACACTCTTATTTTTTTCTTAAATAATTTGCAAAATTGTAAATAAATTTTCAAATGAGCAGTTCTCTACGTAATCGGTCTTTTCTTTTATTGATTTTAATATTTGTATTTTTTAATCCGTCTGAAAAATTTTTGGTGCCTTTCGGTATGCTCAAAGAAGCCATTTTGCATCATTAGTTTGTCCATATAATTTTCCATACAAATTTGGCAGCTGTCCATACAAAAATAATATATTAAAATTCAAAATTCTGTATCTTTTGAAGGAATTTTTTGAACGATTTGAACGAAAGTCTTCGGCCAAGTTGTAGGTATGGATAAGGACTACACTGAAAAAAATAATACATGGTAAAAAAATGGTGATTTTTAATTTCACTTTTTGTCACTTGATTTGCAAAAAAAACTATTTTTCATTTTCTGATATGTTTTAGGGGACATAATATGCCAACTTTTCAGAAATTTACAGAATGGGCAAAAAATCTTTGACCGAGTTATGATTTTTTGAATCAATACTGATTTTTCAAAAAATCGAAATACTGGTCGCAAAAAATTTTCAACTTCAATTTTCGATGTAAAATCAAACTTTCAATTTAAAAGTACTGAAGTGAAATTTTGATAAAGTGCACTGTTTTCAAGTTATAGCAATTTTCAGGTAACTTTTTTAAAAAATAGTCTCAGTTATTCATTTTTTTTAAAGTTATGTTTGCCACTTTTGAAAAAATATTTTTGAAAAACTGAGAAAATTCCCTATATTTTGCTTTTTTGAACTTTGTTGACACGATACTTAGTTGTTGAGATATTGCTATGCAAAGGTTTAAAAACAGGAAAATTGATTTTTTCTAAGTCTCACCAAAAAACGCACAATTCTCTAATGTTGATATCTCAGCAATTAACGGTCCGATTTTCTATGTTAACATTGGTGAAATTTTCCGATCTTTCCGAAAACATATTTTTTTTTTTTCAAAAAATAAATGAATCAATAAAAAAAGACTAACATTTCAAAAGGGCCAAACATTCAATATAACACCCTTTTGAAATGTTAGTCTTTATTCAAAAAAATTGAAAATGTTTTATCAAAATTTCACTAAAATTCTTTTCGATTGCAAATTCGAATAATTAAGTTGAAAATTTTTTTCGACCAATATTTCGATTTTTTGAAAAAATCAGTATTGATTCAAAAAATCATAACTCGGTCGAATATTTTTTGCCCATTCTGGATATTTCTGAAAAGTTGGCATTTATGTTCCCTAAAACATTTCAGAAAATGAAAGAAAAAATGAAAATAGTGTTTTTTTGTTTGGCAAAAGACAAAAAATTAAATAGCAAATCAGCCATTTTTTTTACCGTGTATCATTTTTTCAGTGCAGTCCTTATCCATACCTACAACTTTGCCAAAGACACCAAATCGATCAAAAATTCCTTCAAAAGATACTGATTTTTGAATTTTCATATATCATTTTTGTATGGACAGCTGCTAAATTTGTATGGAAAATTATATGGACAAACTAATGATGCAAAATGGCTTCTTTGGGCATAACGAAGGCACCAAAAATGTTTCAGCTGGATTAAAAAATACAAAAAATCGAATGAGCGAAATCTCCGAGAATTGCTCAAATGGAAAAGTTCATCATCTTTTTTTTCGATAAAATTTTCCGTTTTCAACTTAATTTCAGAGAATTTTTAAACCATTTATTTGTTTAGTAAAAATCAAATTTTTAATGAAATTTTAAAAATGTTTTCAATTTGTTTTTTTTTTCAACTGACGATAACTCGACAACTTTTGATCTGATTATCAATATTTTATATTTCAACGCTGTGTAATTTTTTAAGATTTTGAATAAAAATGTTTTTAAATGAGGCCCAACATTTGAAAAGGTTCATATCTTTGTTGTTGCTCTAATTATTTTTGTTTTTCTTTTTTTAAACATTTTGCGATTTTTTTCAATCAAACGCTTCAAAATGTTGGGGCCATGTTAAATTGTTTAAGCTTAAAGCTTTTTTAAAGGTTTTCCATTTTATTTTTGTAACTTTTTGTAAATCCAACAAATCCAGTGTATTTCTAATAATTAGATTATTAGAATTGAAAAATTTAAAAATGCTTTTCCTTGAATTTCGTGGATATTTTGAAAGAGATAGTGACAATATTTTCATTTAATTTTATAACAGTTCAATGGACGGATGATCTAAATAAAAACACAGGTTGGAGAACACGAGTTTTTATTCAGGGTAGTACAAAAATGCAGTATTTTTTTCCAGAAAAAAGCATCCTAAAGCATTATTTTAAAACATCAAAAATATGTTTATTTCTAAATAAAATTAACTTACAACGAATCAAAAATGGTGCAACTCATTCAAGAATATTGTAAATTAATATATATGTTAAACTGGAAAATTAACATTTTGTAACAAAAAGTTAATTAAAAGAATGTATTTTTTCAAGAGTTTAAAAAAAATGTTGAGACTTTTCGGTGCCTGGAGAAAATTGCTCAAAAGCCATTTAAATCAGTTCAGAGTTCTAATTTTCTAATTTATTTTTCGCTTGGTTAGTATCTTTGAAAAAAAAAAATTGATTTAAAATTTTAAGATAGCTTAAAATATTCAAACGAAAAAAAAAAACATTTCAGAGTTAATATGGCCTCAAAAGTAACAGAAACAAATTAAGATTGAATACGCATAGTTAAAGTGCGCTTCAATTTTATCAAAGAAATGATTCGGTTTCCTTCAATAGAAATATGCAGCTGAAAGCGAAATTGGACCGCATATGTATCAAGAGGCTAGGGGTTTACACCATAAGCCGTATTCCAGGAAGTGTATCGCTTCTAGGATTGAAAAATACCCGCCCGTAAGCTCTCTGAATTTACTGCAGCTCGAAATTTGAACTTATTTTGAAAGCAAACAAAAACAAAAGTCCTGTGTAACAATAACAACCTTGAATATTATGTTTTAAATAATTTCAAGTAAATATCAACTATTTTTACGTTTGCTTCTCTTGAAATTGATTTCGCCAAGAAGTTATTCAAGATTCAGGATTTCAAAACCTATTTAAAACTGGTTTATAATCTAAACAGAAGATAAACCTGTTCTGCCTGATGGTACATAAAAAACTATGCTTTGGCAAAAGGTAAATCTCGAGTATCATCACCTTCCCTGATGGACTTCCACTAGTTTCAGGTGGGCATCGTTTCACCCCACACCTCACCCATCCTGTCCTGCTCCGTTCAACCAAAACCAAAATCCCACCCGAAAAACCAGTCACTAAACACGTGAATCAACTCAGTCCGGGCAGCCAGCAGCGGCAGCACGCGTAGGTGTATTAATTTCAAATCCATTCCAAATCTTCAATTCCCCAAAACCAGAAAGCCGCCCAAAACGGGTCGACCCCGTCTCCCTGTCCCTGTCCCTCAACGCGCTTCTCCTTTTGACGATATGATAATGTAAACAACATTTTGGAAACTGGAAAAATGCCATTCCTCTGCATCAGCGCAAACCAAGCCAGATGAGAGATGATGATGGTTTCGAAATCGAAACTTTAGGGAGAATTTGCTGCCTTTGTAACAACTTTTAGAACAAGATTTAGAATCAAACTAAATTTTTCAATAGATCTAATTTCTTGATTTCAAAAGAATAACTACAGAAAACGATTCGTCAATCAACCCTTTTCAAAAGTAACTTAAGATTCTGGGCGGTTTACCCTGGCAGAAATTGGTAAACACACTTTACCAAAACAAGATGCAAATTTACTTGCAGCACGAAACTCCCGTTAAAAAAAAAAGTGACGACAGTCGAAGAGGTAGTGCTGCAAAGGGAAAGGGGAGGAAAGGACGGAAATTTACTCGTTTTTAGTGCGCGCTGGATTTTGGTTCTTTACCAAGTTTCAGGCCACAGATACTTTCCAATGGGTATCTTCGAAACGAAGAAAAAGGTACATGTGGCAGGTGGGGAAGGTTTACGCGCGCAGAAGGAAGCATATCCCGTAGACAAGTGAAAAACGATGATTGGCGAAGGACACCTAGCAGTGTGTGTCAGTTATGTCAGTTTAAAGAATAGAAAACAAAATCATTTAACTTTGTTTTTATTAAATCGTTTTTTCAACATATTAAATGCCTTGAAATATGTTGAATATCTTCAAAAACATGCATTAACAATTGTAAATATTTTTTAGATTTTTTTTTCTCGTGGCATTCACGTTTTTTTTCATTTTTTATTTATTTATTAGAAATATGATTCATTAAAATCATGAAAACAATCAGAAAAAAAGGTTGACAGATACTTCAAATTTTCATTTTTTTACTAGAAACCCGACAAAACAGTCCGGGGAATCTTGAAAGATGTTCTTCATTAATTATGTGTAATAACTCCAATCATAAAGGCTTTACTCTTAATATAATCAATCTCTTTTGAAAGAATTTTTTGATCGATTTGGTTGTCTTCGGCAAAGTTGTAGGTAAGGACTACACTAAAAAAATGATACAAAGTAAAAATTATTTAATGATTTTAAATTTCACTTTTTGTCACTAAAACTTGATTTGAAAAAACACTACTTTTATTTTTTTTACTTTCAAATATGTTCTAGGGGACATCAAATACCAACTTTTCCGAACTTTCCAGAATGTGGAAATTATTTTTAAATCAATGCTGCAAAAAAATATAAAAATTTAAATAACAAGCCATGGTTCTCATCATTTGAATGAAAAAGTTTTTTAAAGTGCATTTTACACCTGCCCAGTTGTTTTGCAATCATTAGTTTTCAAAATATCCAAGTATTGAAGAGATTTTTTTTTCGCCGAAAGAAAAAACTTTTTGCATTTAACATTGGAATTCCACAAAAATTTAAAACATTTTTGATCGATCCCATGCGAATGTGATTTTAAATGCAAGAAAATGCATTTCTTTCTTTTAAATTTTGAAGTTTTTTGATTTTTTTTGCCCTTGATTTTTTGAACCGATTTTGAAAAGTGACGACATAAAGTTTAAAAAATATTTGCAACGGTCTGATTAGAGAAAAAACGGAATATTGGCTGCAAAAATCATACAACTTAATTTGCAATCAAAAATTACTTTAGTTAAATTTTGATTAAGTTCACCGTTTTCAAGTTATAGCCACTTTTTGGTAACTTTTTTGAAAATAGTCAAAGTTATTTATTTTTTTAACTAGTACCAATATTTGCCCAGCTTTGAAAAAAATATTATGAAAAGCTGGGAAAATTCTCAATATTTTGTTTTTTTTAACTTTGTTGATACGGCCTTTTGTTGCTGAGATATTGCCATGCAAAGGTTTAAAAACATGAAAATTGATGATTTCCAAGTCTCACCCAAACAACCCACCTTTTTCTAACATCGATATCTCAGAAACTAATGGTCCAATTTTCAATGTTGAAATATTAAACATTCGTAAAATTTTTCGATCTTTTTGAAAACAATACTTTCATTTTTTTTCAATCAGGACTAACATTTTAAAAGGGCGTAATATTGAACGTTTTTACAAATTGAACTTTCATGTATCATATTTTTTGTATGGAAAATTATATGGACAAATTAATGATGCAAATGGCTTCTTTGGGCATACCGAAGACACCAGAAAAGTTTCAGTCGGATAAAAAAAAATACGAAAAAATCGAATGACCGAAACATCAGAGAAGCATAAAAAACACCTTTCGAAATTGACGATACATTTTCAAACGATCATTTTCTGCAAAATTGTGACACTTTCTGGCTTTCTAGACTTCACAATAGATAAGAAATTTTACAAAATATTCTGCCATAATTTAAAAAAAAATAATAATTATAATTGTTTTATTTTTGTTTTTAATCTTGTGACATTTCAGCCGATATCCCTTGCCTGCGAGTCAAGAATAGAACAAATAAATAAAAATATAAATTAATAACATGATATTATTATTTTAATGGAAAAGGTTTGTAAAATGCATTGCCAACAACATTTGTTAAACAATCATTGTTTAAAACAAGTTTTGACAACATTTTATATAATGCGATTTTTTATAGTCGTGTACATCGACATTTAACAAATATTCGAAGTATTTTCAAGAGGTTAAATCATGCTAAAAATGATAATCAACTAGGAAAAAAAATCGTTTCGATTGTTTTCATTTGATTACTAGTAGGTTTCCATTTAAATATTTTAACCCCTTGATTTTTTGGGGGTGGCCTAAACTTTGAAAATATTTGCCTTAGGCCGTTGCAAATATTTTTTTGAAGTTTATGTCCCTCGACTCTGACCAAAGTCCGAGGCAAAAAGTATAAAAATTTAAATTACGAGCCATGGTTTCAACATTTTAATGGAAAAAGTAGTGTAAAATGCACTATACACCTGTCCAGCCGTTTTGCCATCATTAATTTCCAAAGTATTGACGAAAATTTTATTTTTTTCGAAAAATTAATTTTTTGCGTTGCTGAGATTGAGATTTCATAAAAATTCAAAACATTTTGTAAGAAGCCCTAACATGCTAAATATGATTATCAATGCAGAAAAATGCATTTTAGATTGTTTTCAGTTGATAAGACTACTATTTTTATGGAAATTTTGAAGTTTTTTGGAAAAAAAATGTTTGCCCCAAAACAAAACCAGTGTTTATTTATTTGAAAATACATTGCCATAAATGAATAGAACTCAAAAATCATACAGGATTCAGAATTATATTATTTTTTTGAGATAAAAAAAATATTGTAACGATGAAAATTAAACCCAAATAATTGAACGGTATTTAATTTTAAATATTTGTTGTATTATTTTAGGCTGGTACAAATATTTTTAAAAGTTTTTGTCACCCCCCCTTCAAAATTGGCCCGAAAAATCAGGGGGCAAAAAAAATATTTTTACAATAAACTTTAAAATTTCAATGAACATTCAAGTGCAACCAACTGAAATCAAATTAAAATACATTCTTCTGCGTTTAAAATCATTTTTAGCATGTTTGGGTTTATTAAAAAATCTTAATATTTTTTGAAAATTTTCGATGCAAAATCTTTTTTTTCGATACAATTTTTGTTTTTGTCAGATCTTAGATTTTTTGAAACCTAATGATTGCAAAACAACTGAACTAGTGTAAAATGCATTTTAAAACACTTTTTCATTTAAATGTGAAGACTATGGCTTGTTATTTAAATTTTTATATTTTTATTTTTGCCCCCTTGACCTCGGCCAGGGCCGAGGGACAAAAACTTTTTTAAATATTTGCATCGGCCTTATAGGTTTTTAAATAATGACACTTACTTTTTTACTTTTTTGTTCAAGCTACCAAAAAGAGAATTTTAGTTTGGATAATTTTTGGATTTTTTTTTTTTAAATAAAAATTGAATTTACGAGCCAAGGTTTAACAATTGGATGAAAAAAGTGTTTAAAAATGCATTATACACCTGTCCAGTTATTTTGCAATCATTCGTTACCAAAATACCTAAGTATTGACGATTTTTTTTTGCCAAAAATAAAGTTTTTGCGGTTCTCTGTACATTGGAAATTCATAAAAATTCAAAATATTTTTAATCCAGCCCAAACATGTTAAATATGATTATCAATGCAGCTTAGATTGTTTTCAGATGATTTGACTTTTATTTTCATTAAAATTTAGAAGATTTTTGATTTTTTTGCCCCCTGATTTTTTAGACCAATTTTGAAGGGGGGCGACATAAACTTTGAAAATATTTACAACGGCCTTATCTTGTCCGTAACTGTTGGGTGTTATTGTTCCTCCCACAATTAGGTATTCACAAAACCATAATAAAGCTCGAATGTTGTTGAAAAAATGCTGAAACTGAAAAGGTGATATTACATCAAAAAATTTTAGAATTACATATTTTTCAAGGCGAAATTAATTTTTTTTCTAACACAAAAGATGTAATATTTCCCAGTTGTAATAATACCATGACTTTTTATACTGTGAAGTTTGTTTACATCCGTACGAAAACATTTTTTTTTGAATTTTTGAAACTCAAAGGTTGCTTTTCCACTAATTTTTCATGTAAAATTTTGTAAAAGTCGATTTGACCAATACTTCCAGAATTTTTTTTTTCTGAAAACGGATGAGTAAGTCAATTTGTACAATATTATTAATTTTTCATGACTTTTCAAACTTTGGAGACTTTTCTGTTCCGAATTTGTGGGATTATTTTACAAAAGCATTGTAGACTTAGATAAACTAATTAGTTCGAATAATTGTGTTTTAGATTGAATTTTTTTTTTATATATGAAAAAAAGTTAATGTTATTCGACACTCCTAATTTTGTTTCAAATCAATTGAAACTTGATAGCATAAGGTAAATCGGGAACTGCTAATCATTCCCCCGCAAGAACGATACCAGCAACAAACACCAAAGCGTGTATGTGTGCGTACGTGTGTGTGTGTGTGTGCGCGCACTGTTTAGTACTACACAACACACTACGGCCGATTTGTACTTGCTTAACGAGAAGCATTTTCTTGTACCTTCTCTCTATCTTTTCCTTTCCTCATTCCCACTTCCCTACATTCTCCACACCTCATTCCTACTCACTTTGTTTTACGCAGAACGTTCTATCGCCGTGCCTTAGTTCCACACGTGTGTGTAAGTTTGTAGGTCTGTGTGCAAGTGTACATTTTGTTGTCGTTTTTTTTTTTGCTTGGGTGTAATGCAGAACTCAGTCAAGTCCTGAACGATCGACTCCGACGTAGTAGTAAATAAAATCCATATTATGAAAAGAACGGAGCAAAAAATGAAAAAAAGAACTCGTTCTGCGTGTTTCACCGAATCACTGGAAAGTGATTCAATAATAATATAGGTGACAACGTTTTAACTTGCACTTTTCAAAGGGGGGTAAAGTCATTTTGAAATGTTTGATTTGCTTTGAAATGTTGACCTTTTCGAAAAGTTACCACAGAATTATTCATTCTTAATTAGCCAGACTTGATTGTCGTCGTCGTCGTCGCAGAACGATTTGTGACCGATGAAAGCGAAGCATTGATTAAATTCTCGTCGACGATTTGATGGCAAGAATATTGTCAAGGAGAGAGAGAATGAGAGAGAGAAAAAAAAAATCTGTCCGCGATTTCCATTGAAGGAAACACACAGACAGACAGACACATCGCTCGAAGCATCTGATTGAATAATTGATGAACCTTCAGACTTTAAAGCTGACATTTCGGTCTGTACTCCCCTGAAAGTGGCAAAGGTCCTTCGAGCAAGGTACTTTTTGGACCTTTTCTCCACATGAGACCTGAGCAAAAGGCAACAACAACAACAACAAAAACTCACAAAAAATCCCGGGAAAGAGGACAAAGAGCGAAAAACAACAACAACTACAACAAACAAAACACTGCAAGTGAGCACAAAAAAGGACAGGCGAAATTAAATTTTAACTGTTTACTGTCTGTCTTTTTTACAACAAAAATAACAACAACAACTGTAAAATGATAAAGAAGAGTGGAGAGAAAGAAAGAAAAAACAGCAGGACAACACACGCATATCGGAACTGGACGCATCAGAGAAGACGTACAATTTGGTGGAGAATTCCTTGGAATCGAAACGAAATTTTGACGTAGGACAACAAAATCAATACGAAAACATCGTGGCGCAAACGCTCACGCACACTAGAAAGAAACGACAGCATCTCGGTGAGGTTAGTGTGGGAAGCTAGAGCCTGGCAGTGGTGCCGAATTTGCTGATTTTAGAATTTCGTAAAGATAATAAAGTTCGACGAATTTTCAAACGTCTAAATATCAAATCTTTGATTGAACTTGATTGCGTCAATTTGCGTTATCAGAACTGACGGTTCCGAGGAAATCTAGCCCATAAATTGCACAACATAAAAGATCTCCAAGTCTTGCTTAGTGATGAAAGTTTCCGAAACTGCCAGGAATTCCATGAAGTGGATGAGTCTTATCAGTGGTCTGATCTATCGGCAACTTACTTGGAAGTGAGCTAAATAGCTAATCTAGCTTTCCTTGAATCAAATCAAGATTGCTTTCTTCAAATCAAATTGTTGGAAATTTTACAATTGCTGGAAAAAATATTTATTCATGATTGTAATGTTTAAACAATTCAATTATTCGTATTTTTGGAAACATTATTGAGTTTTTGACTTCTAAACAAAACAAACTACTGGTTTCGGTAAAATTTAATCGAAATTTGATAGTGCTTAACATTCTAAAAAAAACTTAAGTTTTGGGGAAAATAGAAAAAAAAATTAGCAATGTTGCTAATTCATTCCAAGAAACTTTTTTTTTTGTTTAGAAAATTTAAAACAAAATTAATCATTTTTTCTTAGATAAACTCAATGTTGGAACCAAAAGTACATTTTAGAAATTTTGTTAAATATGCAATTTTCGAGATAAATTAACCTCATGTTCGCAAAAAAAGAAAAATAAGTACAGTTTTTAGGTATAGAGAAACCTTTTAACGTAACGCTTTTTATTTCGTCGATTTCTCTAAAACTATACAATATTTTTACAAGCTTCAATAGGCGTTTTGTAGATCTGAACAAAACCTACCAATTGCTTTTGAAAGATTGGCAAAATGTTGCGTCGTTCCAGAGAAATCGACAAATTAGAAAAACGTTATTAAATCCACCTTTAGGTGGTTGGTGCCTTCCTCACATTTTGAGTGTCTGAGTGTCTGAGATTCGGCCTCCACAAAGTTCATAAATAACACTTAAGTGCTTATAACTTTTGATAGGGTCGTCAGATCTTCAATCTACTGAACTCGTTGGAAAGATCTTTTGATTCCCTATCCAACGACAGGTCGCGTGACAGATCCGGACTAGGTTTTTGTCAAAATATCTGAGATCCGGCCTCCAAGAAGTTCATAAATAACACTTAAGTGCTTATAACTTTTTATAGGGTTGTCAGATCTTCAATCTTTTGAACTCGTTGAAAAGGTCTTTCGAATACCTTTCTAAAAATGTATAACATGACTAGGTTTTTTTTACAAAAACCACCCTTTTTACAATCTTCCGGACTTTTGTTAAAATCGTTTTTTTATCATAATTTTTGAAGTACTTAACTATTCTTAATAATTTTCAATAGCGACTTATGGGACCACAAAACGGATCAAACAGCCAGTGCCGAGATAACTCTGTGCAAATTTTTTTGAACAACTACCCACCACATTTGCTCAAAATTTGATTCTGAGTCGATAGGTATACAATGTATATATACTATACATGAAGATGGGTCTAGGAGGTCAAATTAAGAATTTCGTTTTTCGAGTGATTTTATAGCCTTTCCACAGTAAGGTAAGGAAGGCAAAACCTAACGCACCTCGTAAAAAGAGGTTTCATTGTATTTTCAATACCTTTTTCTCGCAAAGTTCAGAAAGATGGATCTTTTGTTGCTAAAGTACAGCCTTATTTTCTGTAATAACACAATAGCACTAAATTTTCGAATTTTAAAATCTCAGGAAAGATTGATCTGTGTGTCAACACATGACAAATGTGTGATTTTTTTTTTCCATAAAAATATTATTAAATTTTTCGATTAATGTCTAACAAAATACGAGGGTCTTGAAAATATAACCAAGTTTTTTTTTCGAACTTTTCTACCACTATTCAAAAAACCAACCAACTGTAAATTTTTCGCAAAAAAAACTACAATTTAATTGGATTTATCTTGAGAACGGTAACTTTAATCATACTTTCTGCAAAGATTGTTTTTTTTCATTTGAAATATGATTTTAAATTTGAATATTTCACCAAAATGTTCATTGCCAAATCTGTTGATACGTTGCTGGGTCATAGCTCAAAAAATGTCATTATTATTATTGTCAACTTTTTAGCACTGAAATGAATGATGAAAAGTTGAACTTTTCAGCACTTGTTTAGAAAAGTAATACTGTTTAAATTTAAACGGTGAATTGACTAAAAACATGGACACTTGTTGTAAGTAGTAAGTCCATTCAAAGGTTTTTTTTCGGAATTGCAAAAAATGTTGTATGGAACTTGTTTTTTTTTTCAACACTCGTCGTATTAACCTTCCTTCAGTATTGGGGTCCTTTTCGGCCTTTTTGAAAATGAAATTTGCCATAAATGTGTAATTTATAGTATAAATACACATTTCACAAAACAAATAAAACTCCGACGACTCTTAGGGGAGCGTCCATAAAAAAAAGTTACGGGTCCTTTTCGACCCCAAACTTTTAAAAATCGCCAAAGTTTCCAGTTTTTTTATCGATTCCGGTTCTTTTGGTCACAAATGAAAGCTTAGAAACGTCTTCTTTCCGAAACCGACCTGGAAAACCAGATTTGGTCACTGTGGCCACCAGGAATCGGCTACAACCGAAAAAAAGACCATTTTGAGACCTCAATTTTGACGACCGGTATCTCCGGCAAATTTCAACCAATCACAATGCTCCGGGTTGCATTCGACAGGTATTTACCTGTACTTTGACCACAAATATTAATATCAGGACCAGGTGACCTAACGGTTCCGGAAATCCGGAATATCCGAAAAGTTTTGTTTTACTGTTTTTCACGTATATGTGATACCAATACTCTCATGATAGTTGAAATTGATCCATAAAACTTACTAAAAACACATTACACGGTTGCCATAACCACTCTGGAATGTTAGTGGTCACTTCCGGGTAACCGGTTCCCGGGTACCCGACGAACGGCCAACTTGATTTTTTTGTTGAAAACTCATCATGTTGCATATCAAACCTCATGAAATTGGAAGATCTGTTAATCTACGGTCATGCCGTTGTTCGCTGACCCATTCTGGCCATTTGACCAAAGAATACAATAGCATCATTGGTTCGTCTATGCAAGTTTCCGTACAATTTTGCCAGCTTATATATTTTGATATTTATATACAACCAGATGAGGTAAATTTTGTACATGGAAATCAATAAAGTAGTATTAGTAAAGCTTCGTAATGTTTAGGTTTCTTCTAACTGTAAAAAATTATCTACTGAATATTGACAGTTGACAGTTTAGAAGAAAAACAAATTTCAAATGTTGCTTTTTGTCCTTATTTTTCATAAAGCCAAAATCTCGATCTTGGAATTGATATGTCTACTTTTGTTGAAGTTTTGTACAAAAATTAAGTAAAAAATTGATGTCTATCGAAATCATAAATCAGATCGCTCAATTGATATCAGGTAAACTGCACACTTCATGAATGAAAACAGCTATCTCCATGAGTAACAGGATGTTAACCATCGATTGTAATCCATTCAACATTCCCACAGACTTGAACGTATCGGTTTGTTTACATTGCCTGCAATCGCCTGCGAGCTTCACGCGATTCAAAACATTCACAACTTTTCATTATCGCAAAGCAAAAGTACTTGGGTCTGCCAATTCTTATCTTCGGCCGGGGTACCTTCTCCAAGTGTCCCTACCCCTCCCAACAGAGCCAAATTTTTGTAAACATTCACCTCGGAACCTCTATCTAATGTTTTCTTCTTCTGCTGTTGCCTGGCTGCTAATAAACGACCCGCCCGACTGACTTTACTCGATGGCTGGTGGTGGGTACTAATGATGTCACACCTTCCCGCAGACATCCATCGTCTCGACGTCTCAGCTCACGTCTTTAGTTGACATCATTAGCGCAAAACGGGGCAGCAGCCTCCAACGCTGACGGCGGCCAGGCTGTTCCAAAAAATGAACCAGAACCATAAAAGCCCATAAAAGCAAAGTTGTTGGCAACATTGATAAAGATTCATAATTTCCCCTCCTTGGCCTTCCCACCCTTCTCTCACTGTTCGCCACTGTCCCTTGTTGGCCTTGTTGGACGTGGGTTGTGGTGAAGGGCAGGGGTGCCAAAAAGTGAGAGATTTGTGGAAACATGTTGCAATTTGAAATTCATAAAAAATCTAAAAAATATGGCTGTATTCAAATCTGCTACTAATTATTATACAAATCTCAATTGATGATTTTTTTTTAAATGCCGCTCTATAAAACGACGGCAACATTACATATTCTGAAAGTACCCCTAATAAGCTACCTCTCCACAAAAATTGAGCAAAAGTTACATCAGTGAAGTCCGTTTAATAATGATTTTAAATGAAGTAACATAAACAAAATCTCTAGCATCATCAGTGCCTGTTTATATAGCACTGTCAACCTGTCAAATGAAAGACTACATGAACCTCGTGACGAAAAAAAAGCATCATGAAAAAGACGCCATGTACATTTGCCGAAGAAAAACGAATAACAACAAAGCTTCCCTTCCAATGACAGCAGGGTGATATAAACATTGATGATTTCAAAAGAAGTTATGTTTGTTTTTCTTAAATATAATGACGGAATCAATGATTTATTGAATATGGATGATAAAGTATCAATAAAATTCTTTTGCTTTTATATTAAAATGGGAATTGAAAAATGATGCTCAACATTCAAATGCGTTTTTCTCAAAACGCGTGGTTTGAACATGATGCTTTTTGAAATGTTGGCGTCGAAAAATCTGCTCTCAAGGCAGAATGCATTTGCGAATGAATTGCAATGAAAGAATCATCATCAAAAGAAAATCAAGAGAAAAATCGTAACGAAACATGGCTCTCCTCTCTCGCGCACGGAAGATCGGTTAAAGAAACTCAAAAAATCTTCATCTTGTTTTTTCGGCGGAACATCTATTGAACAACTACACTAGCAAGTGTAATGTCATACGTCGAAAAATTACCTGTCACTTTTTAGTGGAGATTCACTACAAATCATAAGCTGTTTGATTTTCTTCGGGAAGTTCGTGACCGATTTTTTTTTGCGTGTTTCGTCTCTTCTCTCTCTTTCGCGGGTGAATAAAATTCGCAAGGATTAAGGATCGCGAATTTCTAGATTAGATTTTAATTTATCAATATTACATTAAACATTTCTAGAGTTTTTTTAAAAGACGTTTTTATATTATTTTTTGCATTTGGTGTTTTTGAAACCTCCTTGAGTAAGGGGTAGTCTAAAACATCCAACAAGTAAAAAATCAAAATTTTGTTTAATAGAAACAATGATTTATGACACTATAAAAAATATGCTTTTCGGAAAAAAAATCTGGCATTTGCCAAACTAAATTTCAACTATAATTTTTAAATAGCAAATCAAATTTTAAGTAGCAAATAGCAACACATTTTTTAATAAATTGCACTGTTTTTTTTTTTTAATTCTAGACATTTGAAGGTTTAAAAAGTTTAGATTTCTGCAAAAAAATATATATATATTTTTGAGAAGCTGTGCTGCACAACCGAGCGCAACCGAAAATATATTAAAACAGTTAAAGCGGCCAGCCCAACTGCGTTTTGTTAACCGCAGAGAGCATTCTGAGATCGGCTAACATTTCATAGAATCAACAGGGAGGAAGGATGCGTGGACATACCGTACCAAGTACTCCAATTTGAAGTTGCATAAGGGTTGTATTTAATTAATATCTGGAGTTTTTTTTGAAAAGGTCCAATAAACCAAATTTCCAGTTTTTGCTTTTTGGGTGTTTTTAGAACCGCCTTGAGTCAGGGGTATTGCAAAACACCCAAAAAGCAAAAACTGAAAATTTGGTTTATTGGTCCTTTTCAAAAAAAACTCCAGATATAAAATGTGTCGTATCATTCATCGCTGAAGAGAAATGTAAAGTATTTTCCAAAAAAAGATTTGTTTTTAAACAATTAAAATTCTATAAATCAGAAAAATATGAAAAGGATTGTTTGAAAAGATCATTTTTTTCGCGACTTATGGTGACAATATCTGGCACCCCTGAGGCCTATCAGAGCTGGAGGAAGTTCTCCTTGATCACCTTGCCATGTGTTCGTGTGTGTGTGTTTGTGCATATCTAATTTTGTGTGATTCAAGGAATTTATTTTGGACCTAATAAAAAAGTATTAGATTCAATTTGTAATGACAAATTTCGAATGCGCATAAATACCTGATCATCCTGTCCAGCCACGGACGCGGTCAGCACGCAGACCGCGACCAGGACGGCCACGGCCGCCACTCTCGATATGTTGCTTCGTTGGAGGGACATTCTGGTTCCGCGGATTAAAGTTCTTCGTCGTCGATTCCTTCCCCGGGGACGACCACTTCTCCTCTCTTCTTCTCGCTCACTCGCTCTCTCACTCTGCTTCCTTCCCTCTCGCACTAACTACTTCCCCCGATGGAGCTCCCTGGAACTCCTGGTTCCTCACCACGCTAAATCCGGAACACGGTTCCCAATTCCGCTGTATTTTATCTTCTTCCCGTGGCCACCACACACTTTTTTCACACTTCTTTAGGTCGTCGTTGCCGCGGTCGTGCCCTGAATCACACGCACACACGCACAGCACACATACACATTCTTCCTGCTGCTGCTGGTCCGGTCCTCCTCCGCCACCAACACTTCCAACTTCCTCCTCCTCCGCCTTCTTCACAAACTCCTACTCCTCAAAACTCCTCACCACACACAATAATTTTCACGCAGAGATTTTCACCCGAACTTTTGGCCAGCTCCTACGCCACTTCCCTGCCACTAGTGGCCCCCGACGGACCCCACACGGGACGGAACGAACCGGAAATTACGACCTGGCACCTGTCCCGACAGCCCCGACGGCACGGAATTGGCTCAAATTTGGAAAAACTTGCGACCACGGCGGAAAAAAACGCAGCAAGCAAAATTGTTCCTCCCTCAATGAACGGACTGAACGAACGAACGAACACACATACACGGACGACTGTCACTGACTGCAAGAGAGCAAAAGAAATTCTTGAATGTTTCTCACAAAATGTCCGACTGACTGACGGGACGGGGCGAATCGCGATCAAAAGCTCAAAAATTCCGACAGATGGCGCAAAACATCGAAGAATGACGATTCAGATTTTCGCTGTTCGGTTACATAGGAATGCAAACTTAAAATTGAATTTACAGCTCATAGAGCAACTCTTGAGAAAAAATTCAAGTAGTACGATTTTAACTCTTTGCCCTCTATAAATTAACGCAATAAAAAAAATATTTGAAATAAAATAATTTTGAAAAAATAATATTGTTTAAAATGATAGAGCATCAAAAGTTAACAAAGTATCAGCTCGAATTTTTGCTCAAAAGTTGTTTTGAACGCTGGAATTTAACAAAACAGAATTCGCATACATAACCTCAAAGGGCGGAAATTTCAATCGACATTCTTCGTTCTGTTCTGCTACTCAACACTAGGTGTCGCATGTCGTTTGGCTCTTGAACGGCAAATGAATGAAGTGTGCGAATGGAGAAAGAGAAACAACACGGACGGATCGGCGAGGGAGAAGCAGCAGAAACGTCAAAGTCGCGAAATGCGCAGGGCAGTGATTTTCGATTTTACCCATTTTCTGGGTAATTTTTTTTCGGCGTATATAGTTCGGTTTTGTTTGTTGTCTTTCACTGAAAAAACGTAGCACCTTTTTTCCGAGTGCTCTAACAGCTTGAAAGATCGAATCATAAATGTTTTTTGGGGGTCAAATTATCGAATTTTGCGTGGCGTATTAAAAAAACGCTCCTCAAGAATTCCCCTTGTTTTTGAGCTATCGGTCTTTGGTCATGGATTAACCGGATAGGACGGTACAGTGGAGTTGAATGTAGAAACAATGAATTTACAACGGATTTTGCGTATAAAATAATTTTGGTTTTAAAACACTTAAGGGTTTTGTTGGGTGATTTTTTAGACTTGGAGCAACAATTTGTCAATTTATGATTAACATCGAAGTTTGCTAAGTATCGATCGATCAGTTGAGTATAAAGACTGATTAGTTTGAGTATAGAGAAAAAAAGTGATGGGCGAAGGGGGCGGATTGCGGCACTAAAAATTCCGGTGAGGGACCATCCACAAAAATAAGCTTGATCGTTGTGATCAATATCACAAATTTATGCTTAATTTTAGGACCAAATTGGTTGGGTTTATACCGATACAAAATTGAAGTTGCAGATATAAGCAATAACATAAATTTTGTTAACAAATCTGTGAAAATCTTAAATGTATGCAAAATCACTAAGGTATTCTCATATGTTTGAGCTTTAGATTAAAATAAACCGGGACCCGTGGTGTAGGGGTAAGCGTGGTTGCCTCTCACCCAGTCGGCCTGGGTTTGATCCCAGAAGGTCCCGGTGGCATTTTTCAAGACGAGATTTGTCTGATCACGCCTTCTGTCGGACGGGAAGTAAATGTTGGCCCCGGACTAACCTAAAAAGGTTGGGTCGTTAGCTCAGTCCAGGTGTAGGAGTCGTCTCCCTGGGTTCTGTCTCGGTGGAGTCGCTGGTAGGCAGTTGGACTAACAATCCAAAGGTCGTCAGTTCGAATCCCGGGGTGGATGGAAGCTAAGGTGTAAAAAGAGGTTTGCAATTGCCTCAACAATCAAGCCTTCGAACACTTAGTTTCGAGTAGGAATCTCGCAATCGAGAACGCCAAGGCAATGCTGTAGAGCGAATAATTTGATTTTGATTTTTGATTAGAATAAAATGTCTAGCAGCCGAATTTGAAATAATGAGAAATATCATATTTTAATTGTTTTGATAAACAAAAACACGAATACCTAAGGCGTCATCCATAAAGTATGTCACGCTCTAGGGGGGTAGGGGGGGGTCTGAGCAAGTGTGACATTGCATGTTATAAGTATAGGAAAAGCGTGACAAAGGGGGGGAGGGGGGGTTAATTTTGGCCGATTTTAGCGTGACGTTCTTTATGGATGAAGCCTAATTATAATTTTTTTTAATGTTATCACCTGAACTCAACCTTAGTTCGAGATATTCTGTAATACTCTAAAGCAGGGGTGACCAAAGTATGGCCCGCGGGCCAAACGTGGCCCGCGAGGTTAATTTTTGTGGCCCGCGGACCCATTTTGAAAGATTATGTAAAATGGCCCGCTGACCGCTTCTAAAGTGATTTTATGCTTTTTCAATAAATTAAACTTTTTTTATTTGTTTTTAATAAAACACATTTTAGGAAACAAATATTTTGTTCAAAATCTTAATAATTAAAACAATTTTTCAATGTGAGTGAAACTACTAAATATCGTCAAAACTTTCTTCAAACATTTTAGGAAATATTTAGAAATCTGCATTAATTTTAAAAAATATAATTATTCTATATTAATTTGAAAGTCAAAATGACCCTTTTACGAACTGACCCTCAAACTTATTGAGAAACCTTCCCTCGGGATTTGAACTCATGACAGTTGGATAACGAATTTGATTGACTACCATCTGATTCAGGCAGACAAAATGTTGAAAACGGAGAAATAAAGCTGTTGCAAATATTTTACAAAGCGTTTGTTAACCAACCCTCCCCCCTTCATTATTAAAAAATAAAAAATATTTTTTTCGAAAAACTTCAAGAATACTGATACTGCAATTCGCGATTAAAAGCTCAAAAATTTCGACAGATGGCGCAAAGCATCGAAGAATGACGATTCAAATTTTCGCTGTTCGGTAACATAGGAATGCAAACTTAAAATTGAATTTACAGCCGTTAAAACAACTCTTGAGAAAAAAATTAAGTAGTACGAGTGTAAACTTTTTGCCCTCTATAAATAAATGCAATAAAAAAATTGAAAAAAAATATTTTGAATTTTTTTTTAAATGATAGAACATCGAAAGTTAACAAAGTATCAGCTCGATTTTTTGCTCAAAAGTTGTTTTGAACGCTGGAATTTAACGAAACAGAATTCGCATACATAACCTCAAAGGGCGGAAATTTTAATCGACATTCTTCGCTCTGTTCTGCTACTCAACACTAGGTGTCGCATGTCGTTTGGCTCTTGAATGGCAATTGGCATTCATAAGCTAAACGACATGCGACATCTAGTGTTGAGTAGCAGAACAGATCGAAGGATGTCGATTTAAATTTCCGCCCTTTGAGGTTATGTATGCGAATTCTGATTTGTTAAATTCCAGCGTTCAAAACAACTTTTGAGCAAAAATTCGAGCTGATACTTTGTTAACTTTTGATGCTCTATCATTTTAAACAATATTATTTTTTCAAAATTATTTTTTTTCAAAATTATTTTTATTGCGTTAATTGATAGAGGGCAAAAAGTTTACACTCGTACTGCTTGAATTTTTCTCAAAAGTTGTTCTAAGAGCTGTAAAATCAATTTTAAGTTTGCATTCCTATGTAACCGAACAGCGAAAATTTGAATCGTCATTCTTCGATGCTTTGCGCCATCTGTCGGAATTTTTGAGCTTTTAATCGCGAATAATGATGCTGACATTTACCACTCTTTCAACAAAGAAATCCACTACTTAGACCACAACCGAAAAAACTGAAAATGAGTACACGAAGTTCACATATATAGTTTTTTGCATTTATTATTTATTTTTTTATGAGTAAAATTTTCAAAAAAATGTTTTTTTTTCTCCAATTTTCTCCTGTTGGAAAATAAAACATGAAAATCGTCAAATCCAAAATGTATCACGCTTTTGGGATAATCGTGTTCAGTTTTTTGTCAGTAGCCTTCTAACATGTTTTTTTCATTCTCAATCAGAAGCTTCCAATACCTTTTTATTTCGATCGCATTTTTGGGTTCGATATGAAAATTTGCCAAAAATATGTTTCAAAGCGATTTTCGATCTTAAAAAGCATTGGGTAAAAGAACTTTTAAACAAATTCTGAATTTGATTATTGAACTACTATAGAACAGTTAGGCCAATTTAAAGACTACCTAACTACCTTGACCGAGCCACGTAGCCCAGTGGTAACGCTTCCGCCTCGTAAAGGGTAGATCGGGATTCAAATCCCGGCTCGGACCATCACAGCTGGCTGTGTGGAATCTGATTCCGTCTAGGAAATCGTCTGCCTAGGATGGCCAGTGCGGACTTGCATCCGAACCGGCCGAGCGTCACACGAGGAAAGAGGCTGACAGCTGGACTTGCTTTGCCAGCTGTCACTGACCCGTGTGTGTGGCTGTGTCCATGCGTTGTCAGCGCATGGCTGCGTCAAGCCCTGCGTACGAGGGGCCTATTGGACTAGATTCAATGGAGTGCGTTCACTAATACCGCAACAGGGTTTATCACTCCACACATCTCTCCTCTTCTCCATGAAAAAACAAAAAAAAATCTTCCTTGAAGACTGCGATCAATAAACCATTGAACTACGACTGAACACTACGCCTGCAGTCCATCCCTATGGACTACTATCAACTTCCCCTCATGCTTTGTATCCATTGCCATAATCGATCGAATAAATGCAGGTTACGGTTGAATTTATTGAGCATAGAAGCTGCTTCATAATACCCAGTTAAGTTATTTTTCGATCCACATACTTCTTTAGGTCCACCATCGCCTTGCTCTTAAGCTGCTTGTCCATCGCTCTGTCACCTGTTTACCCGACTCAGCTTTAAAGCTCTTTGAACAATTCTAGAGCTAGCCCAATCAGATATCGGGGGCATAACTTTTGAAGTACTTTACTAAACTTTATAATTTTCAATAGCGACTTATGAGACCCCAAGACGGATCGAATGAGACCAATACGGTCCAAATCGGTTCAGCCAGTGCCGAGATAATCCAGTGCAAATTTTTTTGATCAACATCCCACCACACACACATACATTTCCTCAGAATGTGATTCTGAGTCGATAAGTATACATGAAGGTGAGTCTAGGAGGTCAAACTAAGAATTTCGTTTTTTGAGTGATTTTATAGCCTTTCCTCAGTAAGGTGAGGAAGGCAAAAACGATAAAAGAAAACGAACCTTCGTGTTGGACAGAACACCCTAGAACAATAGACAGTATTCAATGGAACATCGTTTTGGACCGAAATTTAATTTAAATTTGTTTGTTTTTTGTTTCATATAATTTGATAATTCGATTACTGTTTTATTTGTGTTTTTGAAATGTCGGTCAGTGGACAGAGAAATGTTATCACACTAAGCAGTTCTGCAGCGTTGTTAGTTGAATACATGGGTCAGTAGTACTTACCAAGTGCATTTTCAAGTTCGATAAATTGAATAAATTGATTACGATTACAGAATACGCAATCAACATGGTCCTGTACCAGCGTGATGTTTGCCCAAGAGGCCAGTTCGTTACTGTTTCACACTACGGAATGCCTTTGTTCGTGTCTAGAGATTACACGACCCTGAACAGACTACAGAATGTCCTGGATTACATCCAACAAGTGCTCCCACTGCTTATTCCGAACATCAAAGTTTACCTAACCTTAAAGGACAGGGCGACCGGGCGCGCCATCGAACGCTGGCAGTTCCTAGTTCAAAACGAAGACTTGGTAGGGCCAGACTGGAAGGAGCACAAACCGGTTACAACGTCCCGGAAGAACCCGGCTCGAATCCAGGAAGAAATTCGGCAAACGATGAAGCAAATTACGGCGTCCATAAGCTGCCTTCCGGTTCCACCGCCGAACGGGATTGAGTGGACAATGGCAGTCGATGTTCCGGAGTGGGTGCCCATCCCACCCGGTTGGTATCGGCAGCCACTGGATCCGATCGACAATCCGCAGCAGTTGGGACTGCGACCGTTTTCGACCGGGCTGCACCAGATGCAAACGGTCGTTACGTATCGAGAAGAGGCGGCGCGTGAGATGTGAATGTTCTGTTTGTGGAACTAGATTTTACCTAATAACTTATTGCGAATTTGTCCTTGTGATGGTTTTTTTTATTTGTAAGTATATATAATCCAAAAAAGAATGTACAATAAATTTTCCAATGTAACATTTATGATAAAACTTTCTGCAAGAAAATTCCCACTTAAAAGGGCGCACCGCGCGCACGTCTGTCTTTAATTACCTCCCCCAGATCTAACAAGCTTCCATCTGCAATTTGGACCACATATTCTTGCATTAAGCTTGCTCGCACCCATCCTCATTTGGTGCAGTTCGCACTCTCCCTTTTTTTGGCCGCCGCCAAACAGTGCTTGCCCACTGGTCCGTGTCATCATCATTATTCCATCAATACTTTCTTGGTTCAGCAGCGATCCGTCGTCGTGAGAGATATGCAAAGAAAGCTCTTGGTTCGAGATAAAACAGTTACACACGGTGCAGTGTTGGATTTGGCTTTTATTCAGTTATACCTTTATATAAGTTCATAGTTATTACTTCGAGGTGAGATACATTAAATTAAATATTACATGTGTTGAGGGGTTGGTGGTTGGTGGTGAGGTGCTTTTAAAATAATAACACCTAACTCTCCCACCGAACTTTGCTGAGGCTGCTGCTGCTACGCGTATGATTTTGTTTTAATTAATTTGTTCTACAAAAAAAGAGAGTGATAATTATGCCTTTTTCTTCTTCTTTTTTTTTTCGAAAAACCTAACTTAAATGCAGTAGGAGGTAGGTGTGAAAAGCCTAGTTTTCGGTACTAGCATCTTTTGCGATCGACCGCGTGGTCCATCTAGGGTAAGGACGGTTTACGAAACCGTTGAGGGGCAGCAGCAGATATTTGCTAGAAAATTACTCTCTCTATCTATCTATCGCTCTGTGGTACGACGGGGGAGGGGTTTTAATACTACTACAGCTACTGATTTTGGAATGAAATTACGTATATTATAACAACTCGGCTCCGACTCAGCGATTAGCTAGCGCTGCAGCTCAACTGTTGAGGCTGTTTAACTTTTGCAGCGCAATCTGTCGGTTGATTTCGGCGGTCTCTTTGTTGATTTTGGCCGTCTCGAGGTCGCACTTCAGAATCTCCATCCGGACCTCGTGTTCGCTTTGCTGGTGCTGCTGCTGCTGTTCCGAAGCCAACTTGGCAGCTGCGGCATTCGCACTTCCGTTGCTGCTGCTGCTACTGTTTGTCGTGGCCGACGCACTGACCGTGGCCGGAATCGGTGAGCTGGCCGTCTGGAGTTCCCGCCCATGATGAGGCAGCTCCCGCGTGTGATGATGAACCTGCTGTGGCTGGTGCTGCTGCGGGGACTGCCGATGCTGGTGACCCTCACTGTGGTGGTGACTATTCGTGCTCAAGTTCTGAACCTCGTGAAACGCGTTCTTCCACTGCCCGAGCTCGTTCAACCGGTGAAAACGACTCTTCAAGATATTCAACGCCTCAAGCGTGCTGCTCAGATCCGTCTGGGACATGTTCACAGGTACATCGGACACATTCGGGTCGCTTCCAGCCCCAAACGACCGCGAGTAACTCTCCAGGTCGCCCAGGCCCACCCCTTTCGCACCCGCTCCAACCACATTGTTGTTATTATTGCTCAACTCGCTGATCCGGCTGGCAAAGCTGCTCGCAAGCAGTTCGTTGAATTTGCTGGCGGCGGCACTGTCGGCGACGGAATACGGTGACGAACTGGGCAGCGCGCCCAACCGCGGGAACTTGGCCGGACGGCCGCCACATTTGTCGTAGCCACCGTCGTCCCCTTCGTCCTCGTCGACGATTGACGAGTCCTCCTTGATTTGTACCTCGCACAGATTGGTCGAGTTTTTGTCCCTGGGGGAAGAGAAAAATAAGTTAGATAAGCAGTAGAACAACAGTCCAAACTCGATTATCCGAAGCCTCGATTACCCGGAGTTCGTGCACAACACAATTCGCATTTTTAAAGTTGATACGAGTAAACAGTTCAGGTTCGTCAAAGTATAATAGATTTGGGCACCGTGAAGACGCTCCAATCGTCAGAATTGATTTTTAGTAAGTTTTTTTTTGCGAAGGAATAAAAGTTGTAAGTTTCGGATATAGGGGAAATATACCCATTTTAATCACACTAAGCCGTTCGACCAATTCTCATCACTTTTGCCGTTTCTGCTATTAAATCAACATTTTCAGATGTTTCAGCAATGGAAAGTTGCTTGCTCACTTTTATTTGAGCTATTTATTACTTTGGAACAGTCAAAAACACTTTATATAATCAAAGTGCTGATAGGCCGATAATAGAAATAGGCTGAGAAAGGGTATAGTTCCCCTAAATGATAACGTGCTTAAAAGCCAGGCACATCCATGGCATTATTCTGAGAAAGAGAAATTCAATGGAGGCGCATGGTTTTCTATAATAATTTCATAGCATTTATCCAAGTTTTTAAGCGAAGATGGCGTTCGAATGTTGAACGTCCGAAATGTCAAAATCGCGCAGTAGATCCAACATTAGAAAAAAAATGCGGCTGTCATGCCATGGCACACTTTTTTCGTAATGTTGGTACCGCTGCGTGATTTTGACATTTCGAGCGTTCGCCATTCGAACGCCATTTTTGCTTTAAAAACTGGATACCCGAAATAAACAACTTTATTTTTTAGCAATAAATTTACTAAAATTCAATTCTGTCGATTGAAGCAATTCTCGAGAAATAAAAAAAAACATTATTCGATTCCCCAGATATTTAAAATCTCTAGAATCGTCAAAATAAGTATTTTCAACAACCACATTTTCTAAAATTTTATTGAAATTTGGTCAAACATTGTCAAAGGTTTGAATTTCTAGTGAAACGAAATCGTCGCTGTTGTGCTAAATTGTCGCACGCGCATTTTGGGCCAAATTGAGTTAAGAACGTCATTTTGTGCAGCTCACAAAGCCTCACCTTTTGACCTTCACAGATCCCCAAAATTCGATTCCAATCCTGAGATATTCAATAAAAACAAAAACAAAGGCAATGCATTGTTGACGCTTTTTATATGTAAGTAGTTTCAATCTTGTCGTGCTATCTTGACACACCCTGATAATTGCTGTAAGTGCGACAACCATCCAAAGAGATTTCTACCGTAAACATTTGTAATTATGGCTAAAAACTCCGGCAACCAAATACAATCGAACTTTGGGTCAATGCATGGAATGGTCAACCAAACAAAATGTGTTTGTTATTGTTTACATTGCGTGCTCTATTTTTTTTTGTTTACGCGTTTTTCTCGGAATTCACGAATCCTAGATCCGATTTTCGATATCTCGCGACGGAGTGACCCCTTTGATTTTCAAACATTCGAAAAAATACGTATTTTTGCAATAATTTTCTGACTGAACTGGGTTGCAGGATTGAATATGTAATAAATTATTAAATGAGTATTTATTATAAGATTGATATAATTCATAAATAAGAGTTTAGAGCGCAACAAAAGTGCGCACCTTCATGGATAATGCCTTGTTAGCTGACAGATTGCGGATTGAGCGCGAGAGCGCGCTAGAGAGCTGCGAGAGAGAACAGCGCATGGCTTTCTACCTAAGGTACTCGCGATTGAGTGTGTAGTAGTGCGGTTGTCAAAATCGATATCTCTGACTCTCTCACTCCACTGACACTGACTTTGTTTATGTTTTGGTTTTCCGGGCACGGTCCATTGTTCGTTTGTTATTGTTTTGGTTTTAGTGGCACGGAGTCATGCACTCACACTAATGCAAAGCAAGATCGCGAGTACCTATGATATACAGCCTTGAGAACAGCGAGATACGCGCGGCCGGCGAAAGAGAGAATGAAGATTGTCAAATCAGTGTTGTGGTTAATTTGTGTGGAATAAGACGTTTTGTTTGTTAATTGCAAATAATCTGTGTTTTTACTAAAAAAGAAAGTCCCCGATCACGACAAATTGAACGCCTGATTTGATGGCGTACTAAACATTCTAAAAAAAGTATTGTCAGCGATTCCACGTCAAACAGGAAGTCTTCAAATCAAAAGTGCTCCAATTTGACTAATATTTGGCTTGTGAGTTCCTTGGCCAAAATAATAAGACCCGTATTTTTTTTTTTTGTTTGGCGATTACGGTGCTCCTATCCGAAATAGATTGGTCCAAAAAATTGCATTTTTGTCGATTTTTGCAAAAAGCCTATTTTTCAAAAAATCAATATCCGGAACGGCTGACCCAATTTTAGAGCGCCACGTTTCGAAAGAAAGATTGATTAATAGGGCTATCAAGGAAAAAAACTAGCTGAATACTTGAAAAGCATTCACATTGGCTTCAATGTGACTAGTTTTCGAAAAGCATCTCCGAAATTCCCATGAAAATTCCAGAAGTTTGAGCGACTGATTACGATTGAAATCAAAAAGTGCTCATGCTCAGAAACCTTTTTCTGGGACTTTTTTTTTAACAAATACGGTCAGATCTCAGCGGAATTTTTAAGCATGTTCATGATTCAGGTGGCATTGGACTAGTAATTAATTGTACTTTTAGGGAAAAATATGGATAAAGTGAAAATCTACACAGAAAAAGTTGATTTTTTTTGAAGATTTTGAGTAATTTTAACTGAAAAGTGTATAAAAATGTGAAATTCAACAGAAACTGATAAAATTTCAGCAGTCACTGATGTAAAATTTAACTTTTTTTTACACTACTCCCAGATGAAATATTAGTTTTAAAAAAAAATCTCAGTTTAAATGACACGCACTGAATAAAGCAGCTTTTTGACAATGTCCTGGAATCCCCAGAACATCTCCGGTGGACAAGGACCATTACCATGGAAAGATACACAGAATAAAAAAGTTGAACTTTGGAAGGTTGAAAATTTGGTTACCTGATTTTTGAGTAATTTTCTTAAAATAATGCGCAAAAAAATGAAATTCAACAGACATTGAAGTGATTTTTTTATGTGCATGAGCATTTATTTGAATTTGAACAAATATTTGCTTGGTCCGATCATTTTGTTCAATTCATTTAATTGTTCGTAATTTTATTTTCATTTTATAAATGGAACTGATTTTTTTCCCAGAATTATGTTTTTAGTTAAAATGGAATTTTTAAGAATATTGACAAATTTAACAGTTTTAAAGTTTTAAATTGACGGATATTATTTGGTGAGCAATTCCATGCCAAATAGGGAATCGATGGTACCCGACCCTCTCCGATTTCAATGAAACTTTGTAGACATGTTATCCTACGCTTATATGAGCCATTTTTGTGTTTATGGAGCCAGTTTTTTTTATTTTTGTATTTTGTAATTTAAATATTGCTGTATCTCGAAGCCGTTGCACCGTATCAAAAAGTGGTCAAAGACAAACTTGTAGGAAATTTGACGGGCTTTCCGAAAAAAATACACTGAAAGAAAAAAAACATTCAACTTTTATGAGATTTTTTGATTTTCAAGTTTAAAAGTCAAATTTATTTGGTATATGAGCAATTCTCTACCAAAACCGGAAATGGATTTTATTTGTATTTTTTGATTTGGCTCAAACTTTGTGGGGGCCTTCCCTATGACCAAAGAAGCCATTTTGCATCATTAGTTTGTCCATATAAATTTCCATACAAATTTGGCAGCTGTTCATACAAAATGGTACGTAAATATTCGAAAATCTGTAACTTTTGAAGGAATTTTTGATCAATTTGGTGTCTTCGGCAAAGTTGTAGGTATTGTTAAGGACTATTTAGAAAAAATAGGTACACGGAAAAAAATTCCCGATTTTTAATTAACTTTTTTCACAAAAACTCAAATTCCCAAAAACGTATTTTTGATTTTCGAGATTTTTGATATGTTTTAGGGACAAAATCCGCAACTTTTGAGCTATAGAGAAACATGGTCAAAATCTGGCGCCGAGTTATGATTTTTGAAAAACTGGTGATTTTGGAAAAATCGAAATTTCATACATAAAATTTTTGACCTCATTTTTATGCAAAATTGAATTTGCAATCGAAAATTACTTTACAGATTTTTGATAAAGGGCCCCGTTTTCAAGATATAGCCACCGAAAGTTTGATTTCAGCGAAATATTTGCAGTTTTTCGATTTTTAAAAATAGTGACCATGAGTGACCATCTCTAAAAATATTTTTTTTGAAAAGTTCAGAAAATTTGCTATAAAATTGTCTAAGAGACATCGAAGATTGAACCTCTGGTTGTTGAGATACAGCGGCTTAAAGAAAAAGAAACACGAAAATTGAAGTTTTCTAAGTCTCACCCAAATAGCCCACGATTTTCTAATGACGATATCTCATCAATTAATGGTTCAATTTTCAATGTTAATACATGAAACATTCGTGAAATTTTCCGATCTTTTCGAAAAAAACATTTTGAAAAAAATTAAATCAAGACTAACATTTTAAAAGGGCCAAACATTGAATATTATGTCCATTTGAAATGTTAGTCTTGATTTAAAAATTTTCAAAATATTTTTTTCGAAGAGATCGGAAAATTTCACGAATGTTTCATGTATTAACATTGAAAATTGAACCATTAATTGATGAGATATCGTCATTAGAAAATCGTGGGCTATTTGGGTGAGACTTAGAAAACTTCAATTTTCGTGTTTCTTTTTCTTTAAGCCGCTGTATCTCAACAACCAGAGGTCCAATCTTCGATGTCTCTTAGACAATTTTATAGCAAATTTTCTGAACTTTCAAAAAATATTTTTAGAGATGGTCACTCATGGTCACTATTTTAAAAATCGAAAACTGCAAATATTTCGCTGAAATCTAACTTTCGGTGGCTATATCTTGAAAACGGGGCCCTTTATCAAAAATCTGTAAAGTAATTTTCGATTGCAAATTCAATTTTGCATAAAAATGAGGTCAAAAAATTTTATGTATGAAATTTCGATTTTTCCAAAATCACCAGTTTTTCAAAATCATAACTCGGCGGCAGATTTTGACCATGTTTCTCTATAGCTCAAAAGTTGCGGATTTTTGTCTCTAAAACATATCAAAAATCTCGAAAATCAAAAATACGTTTTTGGGAATTTGAGTTTTTGTGAAAAAGTTAATAAAAAAATCGGGAATTTTTTTTTTCCGTGTACCTATTTTTTTCTAAATAGTCCTTAACAATACCTACAACTTTGCCGAAGACACCAAATTGATCAAAAAATTCCTTCAAAAGTTACAGATTTTCGAATATTTACGTACCATTTTTGTATGAACAGCTGCCAAATTTGTATGGAAATTTATATGGACAAACTAATGATGCAAAATGGCTTCTTTGGTCATAGGGAAGGCCCCCACAAAGTTTGAGCCAAATCAAAAAATACAAAAAATAAAAATGGTCGAAATCGGCCGGTTTTGTAGAGAATTGCTCATATATATTTGGTCATAAAATGAAAAAATATATTTGGTCATAAAATGAAAAAAAGAGTATTTTTGCATAACGATTTCAAAAATATGAGAAAATCGTCGAAACTCACCACATCGACGAACTCTCGTCGTCGTTCTCGTCGCTGCACTCCTTGATGGAGACGCCCTGCGGCAGGTTCTCCTCGAGCGAGAGCTTCATCTTCGAGTAGTCCACGTCGTCCATCAGTTCGTTCTTGCACACCTTTTTGGCCTCCTGCATAAACTCCCAGATCTCGAACGTGAACTGGCTGGGCTTCTTGCGGTCCGCAACCTCCTGGCCGTACCGCTGGATCCGCTGCTGGTAGTCGAGCATCTCGGCACGTGTGCAGGCTGGTTTGGAAGAAATGTTTCGCGTTCGATGAATGAAACCAAGAGAGAGAGAGAGAGAGAACAGACGAGAAAATGAGGCATGAGGCGGGAAAATTGGCGGTAATCAGTGTGTTAAATGCCGTATTATTTAAGGGGGCGCGCATCGGGTTTTTTTACTTCTCCCTCTCTTGACGCGATTTGCTCTCTCAATCCAAATGAATATGGACATTAGGGGCGCCTATTTTCGGGGCCCCTGGCCGCGGCCAGGTTGTGCGGGTCTATGATCTATGGTCTCTCTACAGACCTGTGTTGTGGGTAACGATCAACCGTTTAGGGGCAAATAATGAGGTCTTTCGCTTTGCCTATTGAAATCAATATATTGGTGGAGTGAGTATAAAAACTGAATGAATGAAAATGAGCACGAGAGAGTGCGTAAAACTATTGGGAACAAGTAATAACTATCGCACGCATTTTGCGAGGCCGAAGGTGAGTTCGATTGATGGGTTTTAATAAGGGTGTTGGTATGGAGGAGCTCAATCAGGTTAAATGTGACCTTGAATTAAGAAAAAATCGTAAATAGGAAAGTTTAAAAAGTTAGTTTACCATAGTTAAGAAAATGTTGATAAAAGTCATTATTTTAAGCTTCTCAAAGTGTCATAATTTTCTTAAGCTTCTCAAAGTGTCATAATTTTCTCAATGAACATGATTTTGAATCGGAAAGTGGAATGGATTTTCGGATTCTTTGGAAAATTTTCCACTAGGAGAAGGTTTAATAAGTAAATAACAAATAATATGTGTTTTTGAAAAATAATTTAAAAAAATCTCCAGCTTTATAGGCATTTTCAGTAGAACAAATTTTATACAAAATGTGAAAACATGTGATTCGTGCTTCGAATTCAGTATAAAATGCAATATAAATCGATAATTTTATAAACAAAACTAGTTTTAACAAATTTCAGACAAAATTCCCACTTTTTAACAATTTTACCTCAAACATATGTGTATTTTGTTAAAAAGCTTATAAACTTAGTTAACTAATCATAAACATTGATTTTTTTTCTCAAAACTATATCAGCTACTTTAGTGATGGTACATTTAACGTACAAATAAAGTTTGAACATCTTAAATATGATTTCAACAAGAAAAACTATGACTATCAAAGTCACCCCGCAATTTAAACTAAGAATTTTTAACGTAACTTTTTTTTTTCTAAACACTATTGAAACAACTTTTTTTCCAAAATAGTGCATGGACTTTGTGTGGCCTACCCCAGTACATGTTTTTAAAATAATATTCTTGAGAAAAACCTTACCTGTTGGAAAATATTCCAAAAACAAATTGAAATCCTATCAAAGTCACCCCGGTTTATGGTAATTTTCAATACGGGTATAAAACAACATAAACTTGGTATGGATTTTCGATAAATAACAATTTTTACTGTTAAATACTAAAATTTAAACAAAAATACGGGTTTTTTTTTTAAATGGAAATACTATAAATTTTCACTAAAACGGTAATACAGTGAAAATCTACGCCTAATTTTGCGTTTTTTTTTATAAAAGTATTGAAAATGAAAAAAATATAGCATTTTATTAAAATTTTAGTGATTAACATAAAAAATTGTACATCAGTAAAAATCTATGCGTAATTGCGTAACTTTAAAATTATAAAAATTGGAATAGTTTATAAAAGAACAAGATTTTAAGAAAATTTTAGAACATTACAATAAAAATTGTAATGCAATGAAAATTTAAACAAATTGTTTTTTTGTGTACTTTTTTGAGTATGATTTTATGTCAATTTTTTTTTTTAATTAGATTTTACAGATATTATAAGTTTCTCTTCTTGAACAAGTTCTGAAAAAGTTCTTGTATAGATATTTTACTGTCATAAATTTTATTTTTAAAAGCAGTTCTTCCCAAAGATATTGAAATGAGCTCTGTGTGTTATTTTTAAGACGGACAAATCTTGTATGATCAGAGAAGCCATGTTTCATTTATTGCTTATTGTAAAAATGAATTGAATATTAAAATCTCAGTTTTTTTTTTTGTGAGAATGTTAAGTTCTACATTAATTTCGCATTTTTTTTGTCATAAACCGAATGAACTTTTACCATTCTTGGAAAGATTTATTGCGAAAAGATTACGGCATATTTGTTTTGTGAATGACCTTGAAAAAGCAAAACTGGTAACTTTTAAACCCCATGCGAGTCTTGAGCTTAATTTAATTTTTATAATTAGATTTAATTCTGAAATCTGCTTCTTTTTCTAAATAAATAACTAAGCTTTCTAAGATTCTATGCATTTTTCACTAAAATTACTAACATTTTAAGCTCTTTTTCAAAATATTATCAACTGTTTCACTTAAAACCAGCAGAATCCAAGTCAAAAGTTGAAACTTTTCTTGAAATTTCCTGGCCAAAAAAAAATCGACCTGTTTTTTTAAGCTATTAGCTATATTTGCTAAATCAGAGTGATCAATCAAATGGCATTTTTCAACGATTCTTGCAAAATCCACAATATTTAAAAAATAAAATTATGCCTAACTGATTTCTGTTTTATTTGCAATTGTCCAACACATAATTATTTAGATCCCTAAATCTTCACAAAAAGCGGCTTAAAGTATTTTGATGATATCAAGCCAAATGAAAATCAAAACGGAGCACTTTTGATTTGGACTTTACTTGCTTTTCGTAGAAGCGCTGTATCATTAGTAAATTTATCAAATCAATTTAAAAATAAAGGTTTCTTTAAACACGATTGCAAACATGGTCATCAAATTGTCAAACCAATCTAGAGATGCCTGATTTTAGATAAAATGAGTAGTTTTTGTGTCTTCCAATGATATTTTTTATCAGGAGGCCAAATACATAAATATAACAATTATATCAATAACAATTTATAAATGTGACAATTGATAACTTATTTTAAGACATTTTGCCACGATTCTTTTTTAAATTATAAAAAAAATTCTATGAATTCGTGAATATTTTTTTTATTTACTATTTCATGTTCAGTTGACTTAAAAGCTGATTTGTAACCAATAAAAGACATTGAATTTGTATTTTTATTTGTGGTTTTGTAACTATATCAAAGAAAAAAAAAATCAAATTTTTAAAAATTACAAAAATATATAAAATGGCAGCAAAACAACTTTTGTTTTAAGCTTCCTAAGCAGATAATTTTAATTCCCTTGAGAAAAAAAACAAACACTCACCCTTCATCCGCCTCCACTGCTCCTTCAGCCGGTTACAGTTCCGGTCGGTTCCGAAGGCGATCGCAAACTGCTGGTGAATGATCTTCCACGCCCGGTTCTTCAGCGACGTCAACGCACTGTCCAGCCGCTTGTTCTCGATGATGTGCATGTCCTTCCGGCACAGCTCCAACAGGAAGTGCTTCTCCTCGTAGGCCCAGTTCTGCGTCCGCTCGCGCTTCTTGAACCGCTGGGCCGACCCCAACGTACTTTGCAGCATCCTGAGATGTTGGACCTGCTGACTTTCCGCCGAGTTCGCCAGTTTTTTTTGGTTATTTTTTATTGCCTTTGCTTGGTGTGAATTTTTGGTCTCCGGTCACTTCCTCTACCTGCTACTTCTTGGTGTCTTTGATTTGAGCGCCTATTTGTTTTGGACTTATTTAGCTGCCTCTTTGGTCGACGATTTGGTCCACATGGATACTGATGGTGGTGATCCTGCGTAAAATCGTGATAAATCGAAAAAAGAGAAGAAAGTCAAAAATCAAAAAAATGAGCTACTTTTCGGACACCCATTATCCAGCGGGTGCGCGAGGGGAATCATGTCAGGTTAAATACAGAAATTTCACCAAATCGGCTGCTAACGATATGTGCTGCTGGCTGCAATTGCTGAGCAAGCAAGTAGGCAACAAAAAAATCCCGCGCAAAACATAAAAGCTCTCGGAAAAGCTATCAATTAATGCACCCGAGTTCAATGATAGGTAATTAATCAAGCCAAACTATGCTGCTCCACTGCGCGGAAAGACGAAACGAGGAAGTAAAAACATTTTGTCCAACCGTTAGGAAAATGATGCCGTTTTGAGTAACACAAAAAAAGGCCGAAAATGTCGATACACTGTAAAGATAATCGGTGGCGTTAATTGTGCTCATTTGGCGGTCGGATCGATGCATGGATGGGAAAATGTAAATCGGCATTTTCTTTGCCACACATACGCATGCAGTTAAGGTGCAATTTTCAATTAGATTTTTTTTCTGGTTGGAAAATGAATGGTTAGAGAAAGATAGAAAATTTCCATTTTTTGAGTACGGCCTGTGTAAACAACTTGAATATGCCATGTTAATATGAGAATATATTCAGATCAAAAAGCATTATTCGTATCGTTTTTTTTTAACATGTCATATTTCCAGTGAAACATATTGTTGTAAAAGCTGTTTTAATTGTACTAAATTAATTTATTGTGTATACAACGCTTTTTAAACCTATTGCGACTTACATGCGATTGAAAAGCTAAAATTATAAATAAAATAACAAAATAATAATAGGCTTTTTAAACTGGAATTCATTGCAAAAAAATACGCAGTTTCCAATTAATTACGAATATCTTTAGATAGAGTGACCAGATCATTGAGGTTTTGTCACGTTGGAAAGTTTTTTTTTTGAGGAGTTTTAAATTAAAACTGTCAAGATCTGGCAACCACGACAAGAAATGACTCAAAAAAGGACAGCAACCTTTAAGTGATCCTGGGGAAAAAAATATCTAAATTTGGCTAGAAAATTAATCACTTTATAAAATTTATCAATTCTCGTGTTCTCTCTTGTACTAGGCTTGCTGAGAATCCTATCTAGATAAAACGAGACAGCACACCGGATTCGAAATGCTGTAAAACAGGTAAATAAACTCAACAATTTCCAATCTTGGTTAAACTTATAACCACTTCACATTTTATTTTGTATAAAAATAAATTATATGTATAAAATTCCAGAAAAAAACAATGAGAAACTCTGAATCAGTTATAATTTCAAATAAATCATAAAAATCCCTGTTCAATGCAATGTTAAAGAAATAAAGGTTTTTTGATGGACGCGCATGGTTTAAAACAAGAGAATAAATACATAAATAATGAATCAAAAACACAGTTAAATTACAAAAATATCTAACAAGATAAATAAACTTCATGTAATCCCATGGGCGGGGGTTAGTGGAGGGCCATCATCATCAAAACAACTTCTCGCGAAACCAGCAGACTTCACATTAAAAATGCTCTGATAAGTTAAAAATTTGGTATAGAAGACTCGTGGCCAACACAATTACAATGGTATTTTTTATTTAGGCGATAAGTGTGAGCTGAAATAGGGTGGTTTTTCTCAAAATAAGGTGATCATTTGGGATTTCAATGGAAAATACTTAGAAATTTTGGAAAAAAACCATAATACACTTTTTTATATATAATTTTGTCCTCAGAATTGAGCCAAATTGTCAAAATATCGATTTTTGATCATATTTTGGGTTTAAATGATAATTTTACATATAAACTCAAAATATGAACAAAAATTGATTTTTTGACACTTTGGTTCAATTTTGAGGGCAGATTCAGATTCAGCGGGTATGAAAATGACATGAAAAAACATATAGTTTAACAATTTTCGAATTTCTTTAGGGTGATCCCGTACACTTTTCCCTTGAAAATGATACATTTTCAAATGAAGATATCTCGAGTTTAAAGAAAAATACCCCTGGATTTTTTTCAACGTTTAAAGTGCTCCTCTCCTCTTTCAAATGCAAACTGGCGCCTAAAAGTTGGCTTGCGCCTTTTCGATATATTCAAATTTGCATTTTTTGTTACCTTAAAATGGCTGTAACTTTTGACCCTTACTTCCAAATTTACTTGTCAAAAAATAAAAAAGTTCATTATTCCGAGCTCTAAAAGTGCCTCGAACACAATTTTTCTCTAAAGCTCAATCCTGAATTGCTACGATAAAAAATCTGAATTTGAAGGTATGCTAAGATGCTTTCTCTATATTTGGTCGTAGAAGGCGTAGATTGAGAGATAACATGTTGGTGTCTTGGACAAAGTTGCTTGGACT